>NC_064272.1:34143268-34443268 GCF_003254725.2 Canis lupus dingo | reverse complement strand
AAGCAATAAGCGAACTGGGGTAAGGATTGGAACTAACACATCAAAACTGTTCACATTTGGGAAAGAGTTTTTACCATTACTCATATTTTTCAGAGAAGGTGCAGAAAGAAGGCAGACTGGAAAAAAGGGCTGAGGCTTTTCTTTAAATATTTAGAACTTTTGAGAGTTTCTCTCTTGTATCCCTATGATACAAAATGAAGAAGGAATGGTGGGAGGGGAGAGAGAGAAATGGAACATAAGAGAAACAATTAAAGAAAGATTACTCATTAGTATTAGACTCTAATTAATTAACTCAGAACTATCTATTGAGTGTCTACTGTGTGTAAGTCACTCCCAGTCATTTTCCCCATTCACCCAAAGATAAGTCCAATATAAAGATTGCAATTTATTGTTCAGTACCCCAGTACTATGTCTGTCATTCTATTCTGAAGTACTGCAATCTTGGCTTTTTGTTGTTGTTGTTGTTTTGGTTAAACAACAAATCATTCAGTTTTGTTTTGTTTTTTAATCTGAAGTTTGCAGGGCGCCTGGGTGGTTCAGTCAGTTAAATGTCTGCCTTCAGCTCTGGTCATGGTCCCAGAGTCCTGGGATTGAGTTCTGCGTTGGGCTCCCTGCTCAATGTCCCCCCAGCTTGCATGCTCTCTCTCTTTATCTCTCTGTCAAATACATAAATAAAATCTTTTTTAAAAGATCTGAAATTTGCTATGCTTGATACTCTCCTCCATGTGGTGACTCGGGGATTTAGCTCCTGCTATCTTAATATGTACCTAGAGACATAAATGCTGCACTAAAATTTCTAGTTGAACAAAGAAATATTCTTTCAAAAACGATTCTGACCACATCTTGACTACCTTTCATCTGATCTAAAGCACACCATTACTTCATGTGCCACCAAAAGAAAAAGCATTTTCTAATATATGCTGTGATGGGCTATTGTTTGTAAGATGCATTGTGATTTCCAAAATGTCAAAATGTGAAAAGAAATGTGTTTTACGATTGATAAAATATAGTACTTTAAACCTTCCCCAAATATATTGTTTTTAATTCCCATTTCTCAGGCTTCTTGGAAGAGTGAACATATTTTCTTATGTCTACTAGCCATTTGTCCTCTAGCACCTGTTAGGCTTGGATCTACCTCCCACAGTCTTGAGTGGCATATCTTCCAAAGAGAGAATGGGCTGGAGTGGTGGTGGGGAGATGGGGGTAGAGGGAGGGGACCTCAGGCCTGATTCCTTGCCCTTACCTGGATAGACCCTGCCATCTCTTTTGCTCTAGAGGTAGAGTCTCTCTGGCCTCCTCCCCATTCTTCTTCCAGGGCCATATCCATTCTTCTAGGGCTTGGCCCCCTTTGCAGGAGCCAGTTGTCTTCACTAAGAGACCCTCAAGAGTAGTGGACAGGAAAATCCCACTGGTGGGGGGGGGGGACTCAAGCCAGAGCAAGGAAGTTCAGTCCTGGACTTAGTGGTCTCCCAGACAGAACCGTGTCTGAAAGCAAAGAGTAGAGGCAGTGGTAAGTTGTTTGGTAAAAAACTTACTATTTGGTGAAAAGCTACCAAGACGTTTTTCTCTATTTGTTGCAACCACTCTTAACCCTCACCCAGCAGTGAGTTTATAGATGCAACTAGAAGGATGTATGTGGCCATATGTCACAGACCCCACCTGATATTTACCCAGAGTAATGGCTCCTTTCTATGGACCCTTCCAGAATTACATTTGTTGAGCACCTGAGAAGCACTGGGTACCATCTTCCCAGGTGTGTCAGTCAGGATAGGTTGGGTTATGCTGCAGTAACAAGCTTCAAATTCTCAGTGACTTAACCCAAAGAAAGTCCATTTGTCTTACAACTAATGCAAGGTCCAAAGTGGATATTGCCATCAGATGGTTTTACAGGGATTTCACCCTCTTTTACTTAGATTACTTTACTTGGCTTTGCTAACCCCAAGGATCTAGGAGTCTTCTAGGACCACAGCACCCTCCAGGTCCTCCTTGGGATCTTCTGCATTCAGTTCACCAGCAAGTAAGGCAAACATAAAAAGGGGAGCTTGTGGAGGCTTCAGGGGCCAGGTACAAATCTCACCTCAACCACATTCCACTGAACATAACTAGACTCATGGCCCTTCCTGGATGCAAGGGCCATGCCCCAGGAGGAACATGAAAGGGCTTGAATAAACATGTACTGTTAGCTCTTTCTCACCAAAAAGCCCTCAACTGGTAAGTAGAACAAGATTCAAACTCAGAAAAAGTTCTCTTCCTTATTGTGCTACAGGCCTATAACCTGCTGTGGGGACAAAAATAAAATAACCAACCAACCAACAAAACAACCGAACACAAAGAGAAACACACACACAGAGAAGACACAGCTCTGAGATGCCACAGGTCCCCTTGCTTTGTCACTCCTTGGAGGTTTAGATGGCCCAAAGAGGACGGACAGTCTGCGGAAGGGGACAAAGGATTCATCTGGAAGCCACAGGTCCTGGGTTCGAATCTCATCCTCCCCATCTTAGCTTATGACTTTAAGCAAGTCACTTCCCCTCTCTGAACCTTGGGATTCTTCTCAGTTCTCCATGCAAATAGCAATGGAATTTTCTGATCCTATGCCAGGGTACTGACAAATTCTATATTTATGGAGTCCACAGGACAATGGTTTTGAAGCCAGGACCAAACTGGAAGATTGGCTTTTATAGGATGACACAGTTTCCTGCAGTTGCTGTAATAAATTACCATGGACTCAGTGGTTTAGAGCGACACAAATGCGTTCCTATAGTTCTCGAGGTCAGAAGTGAGAAATGAGCTCATAGTCTCGTGGAGCTAACATCAAGGTGTCAGCATAGGTGGTTCCTGGTGAGGGCCCCAGAGAAGAATCCCTTCCTGGCCTCTTCCAGCAGCTCCTAAGGCTGCCACACTCCTTGGCTCATGGCTGCATTTCTTCAATCTCCGTTTTGACATCACATTGCCTTCCTCTCCTCTGTGGTCAGATCTCCCTCTTACGAGAGGCTCGTGACTACCTTCAGGGCCTATCTGGTCATCCAAAGTAATCGCCTCATCTCAACACCCTTAATTTAATCAAACCTGCAAGGTCCCCTTTGCCACATAAAATACACTCACAGATCCTGGCGATTAGGATGTGGATATCTCTGGGAACCACTGTGTGGCCTACTTCAGAGATATGAAGCATCCATAGGGAAATTAGGTGCTTTTCCAGAATGGAGGGCAAGGGGTAGGAAGCTCAGCGTGACCAGTCCTCCGGCCTCAGCCCTGAAGTCTTTGAGAGGAGATGCAGCACAGAGTCCAAGGGCTTTGGGAATGGCCAACACTGCGCTCGCATTTCTGCTCTACCCGTTGCCAACCGTGTGGCCTTGGACAAGTCCATTGACTTTCCTGGGTCTGTTTATTTTTAAACCCGAGAGAGTTGTACCTAATTGCCATGGCTACGGTAAAGAAAAGCAATGGCGCGTGAAAAGCATTTTGCACTATGCTCAGCACCTAGCGATGTCCAAAGGCTACAGGTATGATCCTAACGCCCTGACCCAGGACCTCTGCAGGTGTGTTAGCCCTCCAGGCTGCTCCGAGTATCATGGGCATCATAGACCTGGCAGTTTAAACAGCGGACATTTATTTCTCACTGTTCTGGAAACTGCGAGTCTAAGATGAAGGTGCCAGCAGACTCAGTTCATGTTGAGAGCTGTCTTTCTGGCTTGCAGACACTTTCCTTTTTGCTGTGGCCTCTCATGATACAGAGAGAGACAGAGAGAGAGAGACAGGGTGTGCTCTAATGCCCCTTCCTCTTCTTATAAGGACACTGATCCCGTGACGGGCCCCAGCCTCAGGACCTCAGCACGATTATCTCCCAAATGCCTCCCCTGCAAATACCACTGCACTGGGGGTTAGGGTCCAACACATGAACTTGGTTCATAGCAGCAGGTGAACGAGGGCAGCGGTGGAGGAGATGCTGGCATCTGGACGGAGCAGAGAGCCCAACCAGGCACCCACATCCGCAGGGGAGGGAGGCGGGGCACATCTGGCAGGATCGCTGCCTTTACCAGCATTGCTGGGACAGAATGGAACTGAGGAAACGGAACCCGTGACTAGGAGGTATTTTGGGGACAAGCAGTGACACTGAAGGCTCTGATCGAAGGGAACCCCCCAGGAGCAAGTTTCCAGCATCGAGTCCCTGCCGGCTTCCTTCCCCGGAAAGGCTGGGGCAGAAACCTCGGCGCCGGGCTCATATTCTCACAAACTGTCAAACTCTCCTCTCACTCGCCTCCTCTTGGTGTATTCCCTCCACCTTCTAGGCCTTTCCTGAGGCTGAGAACAAGTCTCCAGCGCGGCGGCGAAGAGCGGGCTGGGAGCCAGTCCGTGTGCATTGAACTCAAGCTCTACCACTTGCTCTGTGACCCAGAGAAGCTACTTAGCTTATTTGTGTTTTGGTTTCCCTGCACGCAGCTGGGAGGAGAACCGCAGCCCCTACAGCATCGCTGTGAGGACTCCCCAGTTAATGCAGCTGCTGGAGAGGACACTCTGGGGCCCTGGGACACCCCCGGATCACAGGCTCTGTGCACCCCTTCCCCGCCACCCACACGGACCTCGGAAGAGACAAGCCGCCGCCTAAATGAACGGACTTCCAGATCAGTTTATTATCAAAACACAGTATAAATGTTGTTTTTATGCTCAATAAACAGTTCCTCAGCTCTGCAAAATGAAATATTCCTTTCATTATGAAACTGAGAAGCCATTTATCCCGTGTCTTAAGTGGTATAAATAGACTATGTGGCAGTCAGTGGAGGGATAATGACACTGTTTATTTTCACTAGCTCGGGACAGGCTGACACAGTGTGTACCGGGGGAGTGAGCGCGGCTCCTAGAAGGGGACCCACAAATCCGTCACGTGTGCCAAGAACAAGGTGCACGGCATCTGTTCGCAGGCTCCTCTTGCCAGGCCCGGGCAGGTGAGGGAAATGTTGGGATTCCATCTGGCACCTTGCAGAGCCAGCTCTGAGCTTCAGCTGGAGAGGGGTCCCCGATGGGGAGGGACTGGATGGGCCTGGGCAGCCCTATGGCACCACCCACCTGGCTGCCTAGACGGCCGTTGCTCAGGCACTCAGGCACAAACCAACTTCAGGCTTAGAAAGCAGCCAGTGGCCGATGGAGCCTGGTGGGACTGGGTGCAGAGCCTGAGAGCTGCTGGGGCCAAGGTCAGGCTCTGGCCCTCTTGGTCCAGGGGTTACCAGGCAAGTCCTCCACTCTCTGGCCTCCATCCTCTCCTTTCTGCAGTGGGGACACCTGCCTTGCCTTGAACACGATTAAGTGAGAAAGTACATCTGTAGGTGTTCGGTTTTGCACAGACGCACCTGAACATTCTGGAGAGGAAATGGAATCCCATAGAGGGAGGGTCAGTGGCTGGGAGGACATTCCAGATCAGACTTGGGTCTCCTGACCCCTAGTCGTGAGCTCCTTCTGCCACTGTGTCCCTTTGGTTAAACCTCGTGGCTGGAAAGGCAGGCCCGCTTCCAAGCATGCACCGCCTCCCTCCAGGTGGTAGGTGCCATGGACAATGACACCCCGACCGGGGTGGGGAGGGCACGACCTGCACAGCTGGAGGCAGTGATCAGCTCAGAACAAATGTATTTCTAAGGAACAGAGGACACACTGGCTCATCAACACTTCGGCACAGACGAATGTTTCAATTCCCTGGCAGAAAACGGCACCCGACAGATTCTAAGGTTGTGTTGTGTTGGGATCTCAGGAGTGGCAAAGTCCGGGCTAGGGGACTCAGCCTGAGGTGAGGGCTCTGTGCAGCTCAGGGCTGTGTCCAGCCCACGAGCACCTGAAAGGGAAGTGGTGGGGGCTGGGGTCACCTGAGAGCCTTTTCCAGAACAAGGCCATGGGCTTTCTCTCCTTGAAAGTATCTGTTTTTGCCTGTACAATGGGCATAAGACTGTCTTGCTGCGCTGAAGAGCAAAGGCGAGACCAGAAGGTCTCCTCAGGGCTGCTTGAGCCCCAGAGTCATCTCTGAGTTGTGCTGGGGTCAGAAGCCCTTCCCTTCTCTGTACTGTTGAAGGGATGGGTTCCCCACGCATTTGAGGATCCTGTCCTAGTGGGGTGGCTGGGAGCCCCTGGCAGGGTGGGGAATGAGTGCCTGAAGAATGTAGGGAAGTAATTAGGACAGAAGAGCCGAGCCCCTTACAGAGGGGAGGGCCAAGGGTTCAAGTCATCTGTTAGGGCAGAGTGAGGCGTGAGTCTGGGTTCTGATCTGATGGTGGGGCAGTACGTGCCTGTCGGGTGCCCAGCTGGTTCTTGGCACCCCATAGGGCCTGGACTAGGGTTCAGAGAAGGATGCACAGCGTAAGTGGTAAACCCTCCAGATGCAGGCCACCTGCTGTCCGCAGCACCCATCAGTGCCCAGGCATGAGATTGGAGCTGTTCTAGATGTTTCATGCAGGTTTAATGTAAGTAATTGGTTATAGGGGCTAAGCGGGTCAGAGGGCAAAAGGACATGGAGGTTCTTACCCCCCATGCTGGAAGCTGTCCCTGTCCTGGGGGCTGTGGCCCACCTGGGAGCCCCCAGAGCCATGGCTTCGCCCGGGCACACGGCCCCTTGCCTCTCCTGGAGGCCACAAATGCCTTCTTCCTCTTTCTGCCGTCCAGCCTCCCGCCAGTGTCTCCCGTGGGCTGAACCTAACGGAAAGCCAGTGGGCAAGGGAACCTGGGAAGTGTAGTTTCAGGGGTAGCCCCGGGCAGGGAGTCCAAACAGGAGATCCTGCGTGGCACCGAGAGCCAGCGCCCGCTGCTTGGCACACGTACCCAATACGTGACGGAAAGACCAGAGGAGATTGGACACGTTATGGGAGTTAAAAGTTAATTCTGAGTCTTTCCAACCACCTTTGAAGAAGGTAGTGTCGTGTCTGCTTTATGTTTGAGGATCACAGGGCTTGACCATGCCCAGGATCACACAGTTGGCAAGTTGCAGAGCCTGGATTTGAGCCCCAAGCAACTGCTCCCTTACTGTCGGGGGCCGTGCTGGTCTCGGGGTTCGGTGGAGTCAGGTGTCTGGGCAGAAGCCAGGAGGGAGGGGAGCCTTCCTACATGGCGGAGAGGGCAGGGGGTCTCTAAGGCCCACGTGGCGTCCGGGGGAGGCAGCAGACGTGCCCACTGTCTTCCTGGAGGTGGGGGGCGGTGCTGCCCCCACTGCGGGCCGGTGTCTCATTGCCCAGAGCAGACCTGGGGGAGACCGGGCCTGAGCTTTGCCTGGACTGGAGAGGAGAGCTGTGTCCACGCAGCAGCACGTCCACCAAGTCTGGGGTGTCCGGTGGCTCCTGGCCCCCGTGACGCAGTAGAGGGGGAGAGATCCAAGCCTCAATCCCGACTTGATGGAGAAAATGGCCAGCCGTGTGCCCCCCCCAGGAGCTGGGGCCACAGGCTCCCACGCAGGTGGTGCTCTGGCTCACGGGGTGGTAGGGCGATGGGCACGGCTTGAGGGCGGTGGACCGAAGTGCAAGCTCAGCCTGGAGTCCCCGCGGTCACCTCCTCGCGGAGGGGTCTCCGCATCAAAGTCACTTTGTTTTGGGGCCTCTGTGGTTCTTCCAGGGAAGGACAGTGGTTGCATGGAAGACCCTACGAGGAAAGCCCGGTGGCCACTTGGGGGCGACCCTGAACTCCCATCCCGCTCCGAGCTGGAGCTGCCCTTTGGGCTCTGGATCACCCTGGCTTTACCAAAGCTTCCTACTTCTGTTTCTCTAAAGCCCAGCTTGGCTCTCTTGTCTCTTCATCAGCCCACGTGGCCTTCCTGTAACCATTGAAGGGGCTTTGGGGGGCTTAAGCGGACTCCCTCGCTGGCAGATGGGAGCCTGGGGACGGGACGGGGTTGCAACTTGTTTCAGGCCACCAGTTGCAATGGATGGTGGAATTTTGGAGGCTGGGGCCCCTGGCTCTCTCTTCCAGTGCTCTTCCTTCCAGAAGCATCTGGCAGGACCATGGGCTCCCAGAAGGACTCTTCTTTTGGAATTGGGGTGCTACGCCAGTATCGGTGGGATTATTTGGGAGAACAGCTTCCTTCCCAAGAATTGTCTTCTCCACTTAGCTCCAAACACTCCAAGTGTGTCCTCACCTGTAGCCTTTCCACCTGCCTCAGGTGACGATGGCCGTGTAAGAAAGCACACCCAAACTTAGTGACTTAAAATGGCACTTAGCTCGGCTTGCGTGTCTGCAGCCCACCAGCGGCTTGGCGGGGGGCTGGCTGGCCCGTGCTCACACTTCTGGTGCTCACTAGCCGTCCGCCCGAGGGCCTGGTCTTCTCTGCATGTGATTCCTTATCCTCCAGAAGGCTAGCCCAGGCTCGCCCATGTGGCAGCAGCGTTCGAAGAGTAACACTAGCGGAGTCTGCAAGGCCTGCTGAGGCCTAGACTGGGAGCTGACTCTCTGTCACTTCTCCGACACGCTATTGGCAGAAGGAAGCAACAGGGCAGCCCAGAGGCAAGGGCTGGGGTCATAGACTCCACCTCTCATGGGAGGCGCTACGGTGTAGGGTGGCCTCCTTGGTGATCCTTCCTCTGTCCTAAGTAGATGCTGTGATGGCTTAACCCAATACCTACTCTGCCCTTCTTCCTTAAAAATAGAGCCTTGACACTTACCTGGGCTTGAAATTATGGCTACATTTCTCAGACCTCTCTGAGGTTAGGATTGACTATTGTATAACCAGATTCTGGCCAATGAGGTGGTTAAAGAACCCAGCATAAATCCTTTGTCGCTTTCTCTTTCTCTTCTTTCTTCCTGCCACATGGATTCTAGATGCAATGGCTGGAGCTTAAGCAGCCATACTGGATCACCAGAAAATGCACTAAAGATGAGAGAGGAGCAAGATCGGAAGCACCGAACTCCCTGGTGGCTTAATATCTTTTATGTGAGTGTAAAACAAACCCGTGTTTTCGGTAAGCCATCGTTATGCTGACTTTTTTGTTACTCACAATTGAACCCAATCCTAATTGATAGACTTTCCTCCACACATGAATTGCTTTTTTGCCTTCTTTGTATTTGTTACAGTTGTTCCTTGTACAACTGTGAAGCTTTCCTTGATCACATTCATCTCTTTTCTGGATTTCCAGAACACTGCTGCCTGTTTGTATGAGTCCCTGACATCCACCTGCCAACCTGGCCTTGGTCTCATAGTTCTGTTTGTTTTGTTCATCTTGGTATTTTATGTATATATCACAGCGTTCATTTTATTGTAGAGCTGAGATCTGGAGTCCCCTTCATTATAGAGCTGGAAGCTGTAGTCTCCTTTGTATTTCCCTCGAATTCATTCATTCAACCATTTACTCAGTTATTCAAAACCAGTTATGGAACACTTACCATGTGTCAGGAACAGTGATAGGCTCTGAGGACATAAAAGTGAGCAAAACAAAATCACAGTTGTTTGCCATCACGGAACTGAGGGTTTAGTGGAAGTGAAGAGGCTTTGAAGAAATAAATAAACAAATGACTATATAATTTCAAAGTGTGATGTGTCTCGAACAATACTGGGTGCATCTAGTTTAGGTCAGGTGCTTAGGGAAGACCTCTTTGAGGTACTTAAGGTGCAATGGAAAGATGAGGGAAACCAGGTGGGTGTTGTAAAGAGTGTCCCCCCTCCCCCCGCTGCCAGAGGGATAGCACATGCAAGGGCCCTGAGGCAAAAAAAAGAGGAGTTATTTGAGGTCCCCAAAAAAGGGTCACGTGAATGAAAAGCCAAGGAGAGAATGAAAGAAGGGACCAGAAACAAAGCCAGCAGCCAGATCACACAGGGCCCAGTGGCCCATAGAAAGGAATCTAAAATTTTATTTAATATGCAGTGAAGGGATTTTATACCCAGTAAGTCTAACTGTTAGGATTCGATTCTCTGCCTCTAACTGAAAACCCAAGTACCAGTGGCTTAAATACACCTGAAGGAAGGCAGCCCAAGGTTCACAAGGAGGTTCCAGGCTCCTTAGCTTTCTGCTCCTCCATCCTCATCGCATGGCCCTATTCTCAAGTCTCTTCATGGCTCACGGTGGCTGCCCAGCAACAAACATGCTCACACACTAGGAACAAGAAAGATGGAGCCAGGAGGCCTTGTGGCTGGCTCAGTCCCCCATAAGGAGCTCCCCTGAAGCACCACAGAGTGGCTTCCACTGCCTTACTACGTCCTCTTAGCTGCGGGGAGGACTGAGAAATGGTTTTTCAATTGTGCTTATGACTATCCTACATGAGCTGGAGTTCTGCTAGTAGGAAAAGACGGAGAAATGGGTGAGTGATAGGTAACAAGAAGTCTTTGCCAGAATTGGGTTCACAGGAGACATTCATTAAAAGCCTATTTGTTCCGATACCTACACACAACATGGATGAGTCTTGCAGACAGAAGGTTGAGTGAACAAAGCCAGAGCTGCAAGATTTCTCTCGACGGTTCCAGACAGAAGTAATCTATGGAGAGTCAAAGGTTGTGGGGGGTTACTCCTGGGGCATTAGGGAGCTCTCTGGGGAGCTGACCATACTCTAGTTCTTGGCCTGGGTACTAAGAGAAGAATTTAGTGAGGCATCTACTTAACAGTCATGCTCCCTATTGCATACATGTTAGGCTTCAATGACTTTTTAAAAAGTACATTCATCCCAGGACTTGTCTTCTAGGAATTAACCAGAATATATATGTGTACGTACATACATATATGTATATATATATCTTCTTTCTGGAAACCTCTAGTGTCGGAACAATCACCAACTTTGCTATATGCATTTTTTAAATCCCAGCTCCACGGCTTTCTCCCAAAAAACTCTCTCCAGCTCCAACCCCGGGGTGCCATACCCTCCTTAGAACGTCCCAGCTCTGTCTGCGTCCCTTGATAGTGCAGCAGACTTTCTCTCTGCCCGAAATGAGCCCCACACTCCTTACTCAACACCATGCCCGGCACATGTTCCTTGACCAAACGGACAACTTTCCGACCCACCACCCAAGCACTGCACCTGCCATGTAACAACCTCCATTCGGCCTATTTATTACAACAGGCTCTTTTATGTGCTGGGGAGAAGAGGGATAAAGACACCGTGAACCTTGTGCACAATGCAGTCTTACCTTGGAATCGATGGAGTGTTGAGGGAACAAAGATAGGGAGAAAGAGGAGATTGATGTTCTGGGAGCAAACCCGGGAAGCCTTCCTGGACAAGTTGGCGCTCCAAACCGGGTGTTGAAAATGAATGAGAATTTGCTACTGGGTGGAAGTGGTTGGAGAGGGAAGAGGCAGGGGAGAGGCTGGTGGCCTGTGCATGCAGGTGACTGGCTAGGAGCAGGACAGAGGGAGCAGCAAGTGCAAGGCCGTAGTGTGGTCCTGCAGCAGGTCTATCCATGTGTCTACCTGTGAGGAATAGGGGCCCCGGGGGGCTGCAGAGTGGTGACCTGTGTCACTGGGCTGGCACTTGCTGCTGGGAAGCCCGCTTCCCTCTCCCCGCTCCCCCCCCCGCCCTGCTTCTCACAAAGTGGTCCTGAAATGACACCAAGAACAGCTGCTTAGGCAATTTTGCCAATTAATGGGTCTCTGAAATTAAACCGCCTACACAGTCTGGATGGGCCTTCTCCAGGAGGGATTTCAGCAATTGTCTTCATGATAATCAGGCTTGACTCGCCTTCACACACATTAATAAAAAAATGAAGGCGTCGGGAGAGATGCCCTTTCGAGGGGAATATCGACAATATCGTAATGAGGCTGTGGGAGAAGATGCCGAGGCATGGTGCTGCATGCTCAAATCCCGTCCCCGGGGCCGGCGGCTCTGGCTGCAGGCAGCTGGGCTCACAGCAAGGAACGGCGGGCCTGGGAGCCGGGAGGCTGCGTGGGGCCGGGACAGGAGAGGAGGGGCGGGCTGTGGGAGGATGCAGCTGGGAGGGCCTCCTGGAGGAACGAGCAGAGGGGTGGGGGAAGAGGCAAGGTGCCGCCCCGTCCAGAGCCAGGCACCCAGGCTGCTGCCCACCTTCTTGGCTCGTGCCCCGCAGCACCCACGGCGTCCACATCGCTGCTGGTGGGCGTCGTCAGCTGGCCAGGCATGCCCTCCCCCAAGCCAGAAGTGAACTCGCAACCCTTCTCGCCGCGACGCTCCTGGTGGCCCCACAGGCTGGTTGAAGGTTGGACCAGAATTAGAACCTACTTGGCACCAGCCGCAGTGTGTGTGTGTGTGTGTGTGTGTGTGTGTGTGTGTGTGTTTGCTGTTAGCACCTGCCCGCCCCTTACTCTGCACTGTTTCTGCCACGCACAGGTCCCTAGATTTTCTCCCAGCAGGCACTATATTTTCACAAGGATTGGAGGCTTAGCAGACGATGTGCTAATGGTGGAAATTCAGGAGAGCAACCTGGAAGTAGGGCGGCATGGCTCCCGGGGGCCTTGACGGAACATGCGAGGAAAGGACACCGACGCGGGGTGCCCGCCTGCTGTCTTGTCCAACGTGCGGTAGTTCTCCTGGTCGGCAGGCCGTCCACCTGCACGCAGCGAACGGGAGGCCTAGCGAGGTCACACGCGTGCCCGAGGGTGCAGGGACTAGATGCACAGTCGGGGGGTGGGAGCCCAGGTCCGTGGGACTCCCTGGGGTGTGCCTGAGGGTACAGGGACTAGATGCACAGTTGGGGGATGGGAGCCCAGGTCCGTGGGAATCCCCAGGGTGTGCTGTTTCTGCACCGTCAGCCTGAAGAGTGGACACACACACACATGCACGCACACACCCCCCCCCCCAGCTGGGCGCCTCTTGTGTTATTTCCCTCAGCCTAGTGCAGGAGAACTCAGTGAAGCAAAGAATGTTCTTCACACGTTGTTAGTGTCTCCGCTGCCCGCACGGAGAGGGTGGGGAAGAAGGGGCGAAGGAAGACAGGTGGGAAGGCAGGGGGTGCAGTAGCAGCATCCCCGACCTCACTCAACCCCCTGCTAAGCACCTGCTGTGTGCCCAGCGGAGTGTCCAGGACACGAGGGCCACTCCCGAGAGATCTCAGAGTGGCTCTGGCCCCTGTGCATGGAGTGAGTGGCTCCTGCAGCTCGCGTTGGGCCCCCCACACGTCAGAGCCTCGCTTGTACCCCTCGCCCCTCATGTCACTTCACACCGTCAAAGTCTCATGGTTCCCAAGGGGCCCTGGGAGGATCGGAAAGCCAACTGGGCTCCCTTCACGCTGCCACCCCAGCCCCGTGTGCCCCTGTACCCATCACTGAGCCCAGGGGCCACCAAGGAAGGGGTCGGCCGGTTACCTGGTGGGTGAACCCGCACGGGGCCCTCCAGGCTCATCCCTGGAGCCGTCCCCAGGCTGTGGTGCCCACATTTAGCAGAGGGCTTCTTGTTTTTTGTTTTTTGTTTTTTTTTACTTTTTATTTATTTATTTATTATTTTATTTATTTATTTATTTATTTATTTATTTTTGAGGACTTCTTGTTTAAACGGCCCATGCCAGGCTGTCCCTCCTCCCGGTCCTACATCGTCAGCTCTGAGAGCCAGAGACTACATCTCTTATCTGTCTCTCTCTCCCAAGTCCCAGCAGGGTAATTATTTTTGGAGTTGATATACTTACTTTAAACTCTCAAATAATGTAAGGCAGCGTATGATTGTGCCAAACCCACACTAAATATAGCACACAGTATCTATAGCTAAAAATGCAATTTTTTTCTTTCCTTAAAAAAAAAAAAGTCTATATTTGTTTCTCTCTTCCCTCTGTGTGATTGTATGTGATTCATTGTCTGAGGGAAGGTGGTGTTTGGCGTTGGTTTGTTTTTGCTTGAGTGATTTTAAGCCAAGCACACACATACACTTCTGTCTCCCAAGGCCACGGCCAGGCTCAGACGGAAGGCCCACAGGCTCAGCTTTGGGGGTATCTGTTCGGACGGAGGGCAGGGGAGGCTGTCTCCTTCTCCGTCCCACCCCGACTGCCTCTTTCCTGGCTGCACTGGCTCTACGCAGCCTCCCTCGTCCACCACCACCTTCACTAACTGACCCAGTGCAGGTACCTTGTGCTAGGGGGTGTCCGTGTGTGTCCTCTTAAGTAGCCCTCACTGAATCTGAAGATGCAAGTACTCCTAGATCCCCATTTTCCAGTTGAATAAATCGAGGCATCAAGACACCACCCGCATTCATCAGGCTCCTTCCCTGGGCCTCCCCTGGCGACGGCCATGCCCTCCACTGGGGCAGATGCCAAGACCGAGCCAGACTCAGCTCTGTAGATGGGGGTTCTTGGCTTCTCTGCTCAGCCCTGTAAAAGGCTGAGCCCCACAGCCCGTGTGCTGGAAATTCATACTACCAGCCAATGCTGGGGCTGGGGCTCCGTCAGGGACCACGACTCCCAGGCTCCCGTGACTCCTTCACCCCAACGGGATGTGACCTCGCCTTGTCGGCTACACAGGCCCCCGGAGGAGGTGCGGATACCAAGACGGGTGGCGCCTGGGGCCCAGAGTCTCCACGTGGAGGAGAGCCGCCCGTCAACCAGAAGCACCTTCACGGAGCAAGAAATACCACTTATTTCATGTGAAGCCCTGATCATTCCAAGCCTATTTGATGTATAACAAAGCGCACTGGCCTGATGCAAGCATCTGGCTGGGGAAAGCCCGAGATCCCTGACGTCTCCTCTTGGACTCAGAGCGCCAGCAGGGCCAGGGCCTGTGCATAATCCCTAGCGAGGCTCTCTACCAGACAGCGTGGCAGCTCGCCCGTCCTCACGAGTCCCTGTCAAGGGCTCATGATGTAGAGGCAGGAGGGCATTCAACACATATGCACAGATACACACACGCACACACACACCTGCACGTGCATGCACGCGTGCACATGCACAGACTCACGCACACGCACACCTGTGCAGCACACGGAGAGGAAACGTGATGCTTCTTCCCTCACCTCAAGGTCTGTGTTTTCCTCCATATACACCTGTCTCCCGGGCCAAGTCCCTCTGATACCCCCCGAAGGAGCTCAGGCGTGCAGGGCTGCAGAGGAGGGGTCACCCTGGGCCCCTGCCACTAGGCTGTGTCACTGAGGGCCACACCGGCTCCCGGCAGCCGCGGTGCTGGGAAAAACCCGGGCTCTGAGACATAAAGACAGAAAACACAATGTTTTATTAGTGCTTGAGACGTTTATTTCCTGAGTTAACAACAATAATAAACTCGTTTACGGCTGTGAGTTTCATTGCCTTCCCCGGTGGGGCTCCCACCTGCTGCCGTCTGAGCTTGCAAAGCTCCTTCCCGTGGAGGGGCCGGCCTGGCAGCTGGGAGGCCCGGGGAGTGGGGGGGTTCCCCAGGATGCTGTGCTGTCAGCAGGGCTCCCGCCTTGGTGTGGGGAGAGAGGCTCACTCCCCTGGTGGGACTGCAGGCAAGCAGGTGTCGCAGAGGCTTCTGGGCCCTCACCGTCTATCGCTCAGGTGTCTTTTTCTCATCAAAGAAGGAAGTGATGTCTTGACTCAGGTGACTCATTTGGGAGAAACCAAGACTCTAATGTGTGGGGATGAGGCACCCAGGGAGCCAAGGTTTAGGAGGCCCTGCCTGGCGGGGTCGGGCGAGCATCTCCTTGGATTCTGTGTCCTAGGCGCCTGCCCCAGCCTGGCCCCATCTTTCTGCTCCCTCCACTGACAGCCTGTGGGGCCTCCTGGGCTTTGTCTCCCCGTCTCCGTGGAAAAGCGGCGGCGGTCAGTCTTTTCCAGATCTCACGGAGGCAGCTGCTGAAGCCGCAGGCACCCCCACCCCATTCTCAACTCACCAGGTTCCACAGGCTGGAGGAACACAGAGAGGGAGGGAGCGCTTAGGAATTTATGAAGATATGACTTACCTTATGTTGTTGTTTTTAAAAATTCATTCAAAGTGAGTCTCCTCCGGCTGGTACGGACTTTCTCTGTGATTCTTTTTTTTTTTTTTTAAGATTTTTTAAAAATGTACTTATTCATGAGAGACACAGAGGCAGAGACCTAAGCAGAGGGAGAAGCAGGCTCCATGCAGGGAGCCCGACGTGGGACTCGATCCCAGGTCTCCAGGATCACGCCCTGGGCTGAAGGCGGTGCTGAACCGCTGGGCCACCTGGGCTGCCCGTCCTCTGTGATTCTAATCGTTCCTTTGAGCCTCACCTTCTCAGCTCTGATAGATGTTCCCTGCCTGACACTGCTTCATAAGACGCTTTGAAAAATCATGAAGCTTTGTCTCAGTGACAGGTGGGCGCACAGTAGGGAGCTTGTGGGAGTGTCCTGCTCTATCTGCTCTCCCAGGGGAGCCTGAGCCCCCATCAGGATCCCCAGGGGGGCATGCAGAGAGCTGGGCCTGTCCCCAGAGTCCCTGCCTCAGTGGACCTGGGTGGGGGGGGTGCGGAGAATTTGCATTTCCAGGGCTCCTACCCCACTTGAGACCCACTGCTCTCACTGACTCGAAGGTGCTCTGGCAGCAACATTCTGCAATTGGTCAGAACTGAATTCAAATCCAGCTCTACTGTTTAGCAGCTGTGTGACCTTGGGCAAGTCATTCGAAACTTCCTGAGCTCATAATAGTCACTCAGCAGCAATCCTGGACTCTTAGAGCCATGACGGGAATTAAATAATAAGCTGTGCAAAACACCCAGCAGGTGCTCCAAGGCCTGCCATGGAGTCCCCTCCCCCAGAGGGTAAGTCCATCTTGCTAAAGATGTCGGATGAGGCAGGAGGGGAGGAAGTCAGGGGCTGCACTCACCGAGGGGTCAGCCTCCAGGTGAGCCCAGCCTGCAGAAGGAAGGAAATGGGAAATGGTGTGCCAAGAGTCTAGGGTCAGCTCGGAAAGAAGCAGATGCAGGTCTGTTTGCCTTCCGAGGTTGGAAGGGCACTTTGGGGTCCATTTCTGATGCACAAGGAAGAGAACACCCCGTTGTCCCGGCAGGACCTGTGCTTCCTCATCAGGAGGCCCTCAGAGAGGTCAGAGTGTTCTCCTGGTCAGAGGCCTGGCTGCAGTGTCCCCGCATCTCAGGGGTGCCCTTGGGGCCTGTCACCAAGCCTTTCCCTGTGCACCTGTGTCCAGGCCATTGGCTCTAAAGCCTTTTCCGTAGCAACAGCCCACCCATCAGACCCAGACCGGAGGCAGAGATGGACTCTCATGATCCTTGCTTACTGTTTTCTCTCCACTTTGCAAAAATACAGTTACTGTCATGTGTGCCCCATGACTTTGACGGTGCCATTGTCGTGAAAAGGAAGCACCATGATGTGTCGACTCTGTAGTGCCCTGCAGGGTAATGCAAAATGGGGGTGGGGAGGTCCTGGGGTTGAAATTTCCAGCAGAGAAGTAGCAGGAGGTTCCCAGCCCAGGAGCCCGGATTATCTCCCGGAGAGCACATTTAGACCAGGCTCTTTGGACTGGGTACACTGTGGAAAGACTCCTGCCACCAAAATGCACCACGTCATCTAGGAAAGGGGTGCAGGGAACAGCTGGTCGATGTGATGAAGAGGCCTGTCCATCCTACAGCTGAGTCTACGTGCTGGGCCACTACCTTAGGGATGAGCCTCCAGAGCCACCCAGATCTGCTCTCCCAAACCACCCCATTACCATGCAAATAACCTTCTTCGAAGCCCAAAGGGCCTTCTCCGTGAACCTCTGCACGGGAGGGACCAAGGGCTGCATTCTGCACAAGTGGCAGCCCGCGTTCTCTGTCCTCTACGCACCAAGGAACCCACAGCGAGCAGGTGCCCGGTGAGTGTGTGCTGGAGGAAGGATGCCGCGGACAGTCCCCGTGCCCGGGGCACAGTTACCCCACCTTCCCGAGTCTGCTGCTTTTCACGCCATTGCCTTCCACCTCCTAACGGTCTCCGTAGCGTATGTGGCAGCGGGCATTTTTCATCCGAAGACATTAGAGCAAGTTGGTTTGTGAATGTCACTGCTCCTTTGGCTGCCACGGGGGACAGGGACCATGCCTCTAACAGTGTGGAGTAGCCTGGCTTCAGTTAAAGAAGGAAAGGCCGCAGCAAGGCATGAAGACCGGGAAGGGGAAGGGGACTCTTCTTAGAAGCCCACAGAGCCCTGTCTCCTACTGACGATGTGACTTTGGGCGGGTCACTTCCATTTCTGTCTCCTCCTCTGTGAAACGGGGTTCAAAGGGAGGCTGTCCCCTACAAGGTGATTTATGGTCGAGCCACTGCTTGGAGTAGATGTCTGGGCAGTATTTGTAATAATGATCTCCCATATTTGGATGGGGCTTTACAGTTTCGAGGCAGTTTCAGTTGGGTTCAGGGCTGGGGGCTATGACTGCCCGATACAGAGGCGGAGAGCGAGCCCTCGGCACCGCCGACCGTGGGGAGTAGGTTCCGTGGGTCTCCAGGGAACAGGCAAAGCTGCCCGTGTCCCACCTCAGCACGCTGATTCTGGCCGCCGATCCTTCAGTTCTTCCCGTTGTATCAAGACCAGAGATGTAATTAAATGCTGGTTTGTCGTTAACAACTTTGAAAATCCCTTTGCATTCTGAGAGCTCAGAGCGACTTGTCAAGGGCATAGGCATAGGCCGCCCGTCCAGGCGCGGAGGAAACATCCCACAGCCCCGTTCTGGTCTTCTGTATCATTCAGTCCGGGGTCCCTGCACCTCCAGCTCCGTGGCACGCACACATTCCCTGCAAATGTCAAGTGATGAAGCCATAACTGTTGGAAACCCCCATACAAGTTAGAGAAGTTAGAGAAAATGCCACAAGCCTCCAGAACCACATTCTGATGCTGGTGAAGCCTGAGATGGGTTTTTTTTTTTTTTTTCTGACCTCTAGACACCCCTCCCCTCGGGCCGGGAGTCTCAGCATCACACCCAGTCCCCAGACCCATCCGTGGAGGTGATTCAGGCGGGCAGGTGGGGCCAGGAGTCTGCATTTTAACAAAGCCCTGTAGAGATCCTCACTCCGGGGGCAGGCAGACCCCACCTTTCGAGGCCACTCTCACCTTGGCCGTCCAGGTCTTGATGAAGGTGTGCACCACGCCGGCCCTGGGAAATCACTTTCCCCTCCCCAGAAATGGAATCCCTCCAGATTCACACCTTGGAGGAAGCCGCAGTGTTGCCTTGACAACAGATGACTAATTTAGAAGTCCCTGTGAACAGGTGGGAGACAGGAGAGGACAAAAGAAGCCACATGGGCAGGGGCCAAGTGAAAACAAGAGACTCTGAGCAGCCCCCGGAGCACACAGTAGAGGGGAGGAGCCTTAGGGCCCAGGCAAGGAGGGATGATGCTGGCCTAGGGAGCTCTCTTGGGAAGCGGGGAGGGTCTCAATGAACTCTCCTGGGCAGGTTGCTACAAGTCTGTCCCGGAAGCTAATTTTTGAAATTAAACTTTATTGAGAGACGTTGCGGTCAGGAGGAAATTTTAATTTTGAATAGCTCATTCGAATAGGAAACTCCAACAGAGAAGCAGTATTCCAGGCCAGCAGCTGGCTAGATGTGGGGCTCCCAGAGGGGGACTTGGCATCAGATAAATCTGGAGAGAGCTCACACCTGGCAGGACCTGGCCCAGGGTTCACAACTTCAGCTCTTGGCAAATTCCTTCTGGGCCACCTGGGTGCTGTCCCGGGCCCTCTCTGGTTTCCTCTCCCAGCAGAACCCTCTGGGGCCTCTGTTCCAGCCAGCCTCCAGCCACCGCCCAGGATTTCCTATCTTGCCTTGTGCAAGTTAATCCGCCTGTCTAAATTCCACGCATCCAGCCCCAGTTTCCGCCGGCCCTTCCCTGACAACAGCATCATGTGCTCTCTCTCACACACGCAAATCTCTTCTCTTCATATCTCTACCTCTTATCACCAGCGGAGCTTCCTGCACCTCCCAGGCAAGGACCAGAGCCTTCAGATGGCCTTGGAGGAACAGGAACCTCACGATGGGGGCCTAAATCCTGCGCTCTATGTTGCTTTCTCAGTTGGGCCGGCAGTTGGCACGAAGGTGTTCACCTTGGCAGCACATCAGAACCACCAAGGGAGCCGTAACAAACGTTGATGCCTGCCCCTGCCCAGCCGAAACCAAATCCTTATGGGGCAACCAAATCATTGCAAAAGCTCCTGGATTATTCTGGTGCACAGTGAAGGCTGAGAACCACCTCAGTGGGCTGTTTCTCATCCTTAGCCATGGAAGGGCGATTCAAGAATAGTGCACCTCGGGACACCTGGGTGGCTCAGTGGTTGAGCATCTGCCTTTGGCTCAAGTTGTGATCCCAAGATCCCAGGATCGAGTCCTGCATGGAGCCTGCTTCTCCCTCTGCCTGTGTCTCTGTCTCTCTCTCTCTCTCTGTGTGTCTCATGAATAAACAAATAAAATCTTTAAAAAGAATAGTGCACCTCCCCAGTGTTCTAATACTGTAAAATTCAACCCACGGCAGCCACTTTTGCTCTACTTCTTCAGGAATAGGGGAAGTTCATCCGAGACTCTGTGAAGCTTTAACTAGCCAAAGACCCAGGGACAATTGCCAAGGAGGGCAAATACCCATGTCTCCACCCCTCCATACCATGGCCTTGACAGCCCCTGCTAATCAATCATGGCACACTTGCTCTTTGAACCAGAAGTGTCCTCGCAGCATTTCACCACCTGTGCTCCAGGCAGCCCCGCTCAACTGGAGCTGGCACCCTAGCTGAAACCTCTTGTAATCCTTGGTTTGGAAAGGCAGAACCACAGGGTTAAGGAGAAGCAGAGATAATAGGGGTTCTCTCCCTCATCTCTTAAGTTTTCGTCCCGGAGTCCAACCATATGTAGCCTTGCCCTAAATGTACTTTCGGATCCTTGGGACCTAACCTGAAGTGAGAAAAACAGTTTTGAATGAGTTCGTTCCCTCAGCTTTCTTAGAGCTGGGTGTGGTCTCTTCTTGGCTCCCTTAGCTGACCCAGGAGAGAGTAGGCCATCAGATAAGGGTGGCGTAAGTGCGCTTTCAGACAGTTGACAACACTGTCAATTTCCCTGCTATGCGAGCACGTACTGAAAATAAGCCAAATTCCTTCTTCTTTGGATTTCTCAGATTCCTTATGGTCTTCCTCCTCCAGAGGCCCAACTGTCAGCTCGCTAACCCAAGCTCCACTTCCAAACTGTATTCTAAATACCCCTGCTTATTATTCTCACCCTGGCATTCAAGGGTGCCCATAACCCCGGACCCCGGCCTAACCTTCCGGCCCGATTTTCCTCCTCATCCTGCCCAAGACTCTGGCCGTACTGACTCTCCCAAGCGTGCCTGGTCCTCCAGGCTTTTATCTGCACCAAAAACATCCTTGCTCCCATTCCTGTGTGCTGAGATCTTCCTCCACATTCAGGCATGTCGACATCATTCCTCTTGCATATGATTCCTCTCTCATGGCTTTTGCTGCATCTCTCCTTGTCCTGTTCTCCCACTTTGGTCGGTTTGTCCTTCCATGTTAGCCAAGGGGAAAGCCTGACTATTTCTCAGACATCTACCAAGTGCCGAGCACCATCCTAGGCAGCAGTATGGGGACTCTGCCTTCGTTGAGCTTTGTTGGCATTTCTGGTTCTTAGATCTCACTAACTGCACTTTATTTATGAGAAAATAGGGAACCTTGGCAGTTTGGTGATTGGCCTGAAGTAGGAGAGGTGCTAATGCTGTAGAGCGGGGAGCAGACCCCACATCTCTCCCTTCCGAGGCTTTATTTATTTATTTATTTTTTGTTCTACCCCTCTCCGCTTCCAATGCAGAATTTCCCCTTGTCTGCCTTGTATGTAGGATTTGGCGTCAGAAGATAGAGAAGGTCCGCACCACCTATCTAGTTACTATGTTGTTTTGGCTGTTGGCTGAACCTCTCTGGTCTTGTTTTCTCTTCTGTAAAAGAGGATTAAAATCCTACTCACTCTGTCTTGCTCACCCAGGAGAGCTCCCTTCCCCGTGGGCTGTGCCTCTTGGGCTGAGGCCTCATTATCCTCATCTTGGTACCTCCATAGCACTTGGTTGGCACGGGCCCTGAAATGGTAAATAAATCAATAAATCCTTGTGATTCAATTAAATGAGATTAAATTGAAATAGACAAGAGGTTAGGGGGGAAAAAAACCCAATCACCTCTGCTTGAGGTTCAGAATTGATCGTTCCCACCAGCGTCACCTGGAGTGGGTTGGTTGTTTTATTTTTTTAAGATTTTATTTATTTATTCATGAGAGTCACAGAGGGAGAGGCAGAGACACAGGCAGAGGGAGAAGCAGGCTCCCTGAGGGGAGCCCGATGTGGGACTCGATCCCAGGACCCCGGGATCACGACCTGAGCCGAAGGCAGACGCTCAACCACTGGGCCACCCAGGCGTCCCTGCAGTGGGTTTTGATCACAATCACTTGTAACTTGTTTGCTCTTTGCTTTGTTTAGCGAATTCCTTCACAGAGAGACAGGAAAGGAGTCTGGGAAGGCAGGGTAAGGGTGTGGGAAGATGCTGGAATTTGAGAAGGAGCTCAGATTGTTGGTTGAACATATTGCTGTCTGTGTGGAAAATGTTCACAGCAGTTACAACTTTGGATGAATATGTATTAGCGGTGGTGCTGCAATTTGCTGGCGTGTGCCACGCTACACTCGGAGACTTGGCAAGATGGGTAATTATCTCCACATTATGTGCCTTGTCTCTTTCTCTTCTTAATTAAGTAACTAATCTGGTGGAGGAGAGCTCTGTTTGTGTTTGTTTGGCAGGTGCAGCCTCGTGACAGTTGTCTGGAGAAGTTTCTTGGAAATTTATGAGATTTTCAAAAAACAAACTGCTCGGAGCTGAGCCGACCTGCTGGAGCTGGGGAGGGTCAGAGTGAGGCCTCTCCCGGAGCACAGGACAGTGTGGCAGGTGCAGCTTCTCCTAGATGGTGGGGTTCCTGCTGGTGGGGCCCGAGGGGGGCCTCTGAACCTACGGAGTGGAGGGAAGCAGGGTGCTCCAAAGGGCAAGGGAAGGGATGCCAGAGGCCAGAATTAGAACAACAGCGTGTTCTTCCTTCTACCTTGTTTCCCTATAAATTTCTCTATTAAGCAGATGTCCCCCCTCAGATCTTCCAAGCTCTCTGTCAAGGAATTGATTAAATAAGCTACGTGCTGACCGATTATTAAAGACTGACCACACGGCTCATGGGCAAACCAGCTGACATGACGGCGCTTGGCTGGGGTGGATGGGACTCTGGATGAGCCTTCTGGGTCACTGGCCGATGAGCAGTCCAGGGACCCAGGACACGTTGGGTCCCACAGTGCATGGTCATTTAGCCACGTGCACAGACTACCACTCTGATGGCTCCTCCAGGCTGCCTGGAAACCAGAGCATCTAGCCCCGGAGGGTGAGCTTCTTTTGAGGTCCATGGGTTCCTTGCAAGAAAGCGGTGGAATGGGCCAGGCCAGTTAATGGCAGGATGTAACGGATCTGGGGATGCCGATTGAGGGAGCTACCAAGGAGGTACCAAGTGGCGATGCTGAATCTGGGGGGCAGTCTTGGGTAGATCACAGAGTGTGTCGTTAACTGCGAGGAGCGTTCACTGACCAACACAGTGGCGTGATGCAGCTGTAGTGGGCTGCTCTGCTCAGGTGGCTTTGCTGGCCCAGAGGACACTTTGCCCTGACTCCTAAGTTCTATTTTTTTTTTTTTTTTTTTTTACTTGAGGGAAGGAGCTTGCCTTCTGCATATTCCCAACATACACACCAGTTCTACGAAACAAGTTGTCAGACGGCCCTCATGAGTGGCCCATTCCAGGGGGGGCGCTGCGGTGCTGTGGGAGATGGGATGCTAAGACGGCCCCCCAAGGTTATTGAACCCCAGTGGACACAGACTTTTTCCTCTTAATCAAGCCTTACTCTCGGTTCTGCTAGGAAGGGAGTTTTCTGATCTGCTTAGGATCACTAGTCTGTTGACCTTAAAATGAGACATTATTAAGTGAAACTGCCCTAATCCCATGGGCCTTTTAAAAGCAGAGTTTTCTCCAGCTGGTTGCAAAAGAAAAAGTCAGAGATTTGAAGCATGAAAAGGATTCACTATACCATTTATGGCTTACAGATGGAGGGGATCACATGGCAAGAAATTTGAGAATCCTTTAGAAATTGAGAGCAGTCCCCTGGTGACAGCCAGTTGGGAAATAGGGTCCTCAGTCCTACAACCACAAGGAACTGAATTCTGCTAACAACAGAAATGAGCTTGAAAGTGGATTTTTCCTCAGATCCTCCAGATGAGAACCCAACCTGGCCAATACCTTGATTTCGGTGGTGTCATACTCTGAGCAGAAATCCCAGCCATGCTGTGCCAGTCTTCTGATCTATGGAACCACAAGCTAATAAAAGGGTGCTGTTGGAAGCCGCTGGGTTTGCGTTGATTTGTCGTGCAACAATGGAAAACCGATACAGGAGTTAAGCCTCACATCTGACCTGTGAGATGAGTTGGGAAGAGAGACTTTGCCATTTCTTTATGATCTAAACGCATGGAGAGTCAGACCCTAGTCCAGGTTGTGCCAGTGATCTTGGGCAAGTCATGTCTCCTCTCTTCTGTGAAAGGAGGAATGAGATTCCATGTTTTTTATGGTCCCTCGTAGCATGCTCATTCCAACTACGGCTATGGACATGGACGGAAGAAATGCATAGGGATGGCCACCGGGAGGTCATAGCTTCCTTTGCCTGAGATCTCTGGCTTCAAGGTCAGGGTAATCCCCACTGCGAGGCAATATCCACCTTGCCATATTCAGCTCAAACAGCTTCCATGGATCAGCATTGCCTATAGGAAAAAGAAGGACACTCCTCTCTTTGCCGCTCAGGGTGGACCCAGCCAAACTCCTGACTCTAGGCCCCATGCCTCCCCTGGGCACGTCTGTGCTTTGCCCACATACCACAGGTCACCACTGGTATCTGAGCTCCTTTTCTCTTCCCCAGTTTCTATGTTCTGTTAACCCCAAAATTAAGCAAATAAACTTCCCATCTTCTGAGATGTAGTTCTGGACCTACCTGCTCCAGGCAGCCTTCCCGGCATTTCTATGTGAGTAAGGCTCTCCTTTGGTGGTAATGCTAAAAACTCACACTAGCTCGGGAAGAAAAAAATAGAATCTAGTGATTGATTTAACTGTGGAGACCAGGGTTAACTTTAGACACAGATGGATCCAGGGAGACAAAGTATGTCATTGGGACTTTGTCCTCCCCATCCATCTCTTCTCTTGGTTTCCCGCTGTGAATCAGGGCCCTTCCTCATGTGGAGTAAAAAAGTATAGTTCCTGGTAGCTCTAAGCCTGGTTCCCCATGCCTTGAAATTTAAAATTAGCAAGCCTTAATTTCCCCCCTCCCTAACCGCCCCACCCCAAACACCTCTGTATTTAGGATCAGAGAAGATGATTTGTCCCATGTGGGACAGTCTCCACCCCGAACCAATCCTTGCGTTCATGGAGACACACATCTCTCTGATTGGTCAGAAGAGTACCTGCCTCAGCCTTGGTGGGAGGAGGGCTGCTGGGACCAAGAACCTCACCCTGACCCTGTGGTCAGAGGGAGGTGTCACCCTCCAAGGAGGGTGACCTGAAGAAGTGAGAAAGGGGCTAGTCAGAGAGAAACAAGAAACGCCCATCCTATCCTCCCTGTGTTCTGCTCTGGACTTCCACTAGCTTACCATTTTCACATTCCTTCGGTCATAACCACACTCTGCCCCGCAGAGGAGATGTGTATATGGCTGATCTGATCCGACACTCAAAATTTAGATATGCAGAAAAAATATAACAGGTTTTTTTTTTTTATATGTAAGCAGCTTTTCCTCCCAATCTTGGGGAGCAGGGAAATAAAATTAACTACTTGTCTCATATGATTGGATATAGTTGGCTCTGATCATTTGAAGCAGTCCCATTAGGAAAATTTTTACTCGTTTGAGTAAAAATACTCAGCTGCTGCACTTGCTAGGATGGGATCCAGGTGTAGGTAGAGAGGGGACTTATAAAATCTTTATAAATCCATGTGGCGGGAGGATGAATCCAAGCCCCTGGGCAGAACTTCCTCTGCACTCCTTGCCTTGTCCACCGGAGTATTATCTTGGGAGCATTCACTGCCAGAGCCTGTTGGGTGCGGGGGAGACCTTGGCTTGGCCAGGCTTCACTGACACCCTTGGCTGACCCACCCAAGGGATACGGTCCTGACCCGCCCTGGATCCAACACACTGGCCCTACAGTCTGCTCCCAGCCTTGCAGGGGGGTTCCCCCCTCCCCTCTTCCGAGGGCCATCTAGTGCAGGCAAGGGGGCAGTGGGGGCTTGCCCTCATTATGTCTCCCCTGTTTTAGTTCCAAACCATTGCAGGGCCTTCATGGCAAACAGGGCATATGATTTGTCCACTCATCGTCAGGACTCTGTGAGCTGAGGCAGTTGGCATACTAACAGGGGAGATAAAGGAATGTAGAAATCCTCTCTGAGACAACAGCTTGGTTTACGCAACTATCGCCCTGACCCATAATGCATGTGTGTGTGTGTGTCAATAACTGAATATTGCCTCAGTCCTTGGCACCTCTTTTGAAACGAAGTCTCATCTCCTTCCAGGGAGACAGTTCCTGCCATGAACCCAGAAGGTTACCTTCCAAGAAGGCAAAAGAGAAAGCATGTTAACAGTTTAAAACATAAGAGCCACCCCACGTGCTGGGCACCTGCTTCTCCTCTGCCGCGTTGTGGGGTCTCGAAGGCCGGCACCCTACAGCACCCAGTGCTACGGCCCTTGCTGCGCTGTCACCCAGCAGTTGACATTCCCTGGCTGCCTGAGCTTTGACCCGAGAGCAAACCTTGGATCACTGCATTTTACAGAGTTCCTTATGCCATTGACCCCGTTCATTGCTTCCTTCGGCAGGTGGTTACAGAGGGGCCAGCTGGGTGCAGGTACTGTACTAGACCCCGCAGGAAGAAAAGATGGAATTCAAGTGTGCTTTTTGCTGAAACACGCACAATTCAAACAACCACCTCAAATTGGAGAGACTGCTGGGTAATGAAGTGGATCCCGTGGGAGTTCTCACTTTCCCTCCAGGTCCTCGGAGCCTGCCTGCAATGTTCTGCAGGTCGTTCCCGCTCCATTTCCTTCATCCGCCCCCCGGATGTCGGGCAGGCAAAGACCTTTGCTTCTTAGAACGTGGCTGATGTGTCACTGCTTGACCCGATCGGTAAATATTGGTGCCCGTGGTGCCAACTCCCCAGTGCTTGATGGTGAGGCCACCCGGGCGGTGCAGATCAGTTGAGCACCTGATTTATTTCTTGGGTTACAGACGACTGAGAATTCTTAATGGAAGTAGCTTCTTTAGTGACCCGGCAAATGTGCCGAGGGCAGAAGCTCACTAAATCCTTTCCTTCTTGATTTTTTGGGCCACAACTGCTCTGGGGCCTTGGTGTCCACTCAGAGACAAACGCGCCTGGGGATTGCTTCGGGCTCGGAGAAGCTCACACGAGCTGACTGTAAATCTCAGACCCATTGTAGCTAAAATAAGCAAATGAGGCTGCAGTAATTTTAGGACAGCAAATGCATGATTGCAAAGTGGAGTAGAAGGAGGCTGTTTTTGAAGACAAAGGAAGGGTGAAATTTTGGCCCGAGGGCTTTGCCAGAGATGACTCCACTACTGAGCGATTTGGGATGGGAAACATCCGCCAGCTTAGGGGACGGAGGAAACCCCAAACTTGGAGAAGCTAACCTAAATGGTAAGCCTGGATCTGCCACTGGCTAGCTGTGTGACCGTGGGAAAGTCACTGGGTCTCTCTGGATTGTTCTGCATTGACAAAACAAGGCAGTTGGACGACACGAGTTCCAAAATTCCTTCTCAGTCCAGGAGGACGTGGTTTTGTGATCCAGCTGCGATCCGCCCCTTTGGCCTTCAGATTGGCTCATTGTCACGGTCCCTCGAGGTGCCGTCAATGCCAGCCTTACGGCTGTTGCTCCCAAGTGGGAGGCGGGGGAAGGGAAGCCTCTGTCTGGTCCTGTGTCCCATGAGCCTCTTTAAAAATGCAGCTCTGATAGATGTGATTGGGTTAAATCATTCTGTTGCCAGGCAGGTAGCCCACCAATCCAGAGGGAAGAGGGACAGGATTTTGTAACTGGATCTTGCCCTTGTCCTGCTATTCGCTAGCTGTGTGACCTTGGACAACCTTCTCCGTACTCAGCGGCCCCATCTAATGAGATTCTCTCTAGAACGCCTCCCAGATCTCACCTGCTCCCAAGCCAGGTGATGCAGTGCCTCTCTCATTCAAACAGAGCACAAACCTTTACCTCTGCAGGCCTGAGAGGAGCAGAGCCTTCTGCAGGAGAATCGAACCTCTCTCTGGGCAGCAGAGATCAAAGCGCATCCTGCAGGGAGAAAAACTAAGCGAGAACAGCTATGAGCCTGCTAGCATTGCCCCCCCCTTTCCCGCGGGGAGGCCTCCCTGGGGGCCCTGGGTTTGCTTTAACGAGGGCTGCTATTCCTTACAGAAATCCACTGGTCAGTCAAGTGTGGGGTACGAGACCAGAATGGGTTTCAGAACGTGTAGGGGAAGTCAGAATGACTACTCGATCATCGTGCCCCAGGGACCGCTCTTTATGGAGTACGTCCCGAGTGTCAGCCTCTGCACTGGGCGCAACCACATGGGGTTTGTTTCATTCTTTGAGCTCCCAGGACCTAAGTCGGCTTCCTCGGGTAAGTGTGAGTGGGGGGCGAAGCCCTGCCTTCCAGCTAGGAAAGCAAACAGAGCAAGATGCGCCCTCCCTCGTCACCCTGGACTATTTAGGGTATGGACACGTGGCACAGGCCTCCTCAGTCAGATGCTCCCATCTGGACTCTGAACTGTGAGCAAATAGTCAAAGACGAAGGGACTGTCTGAATGGACTCAGGGGACGTGGGGCAAGTGCCCGGCCAGGCTGTTCTCCGTGCAGGCTGCTGGTGCTGTCTGCTGTTTGGTTGTCAGAGCGGCCTTAGTTTTTCCCACTGTCCAAGGCTTCAAATTCCTGTGGGTTCTTAAAGACTTTATTTTTTATTTATTTGAGCCATAGGCACAGATAGCAACAGAGATAGTGAGAGAGAGCACGAGCGGGGAGGAGAGGGAAAAGCTGGGTCCCCGCTGAGCAGGGAACCCAACATGGGGCCTCGATCTCAGGACCCCAGGATCATGACCTGAGTCGAAGGCAGGCACTTAACCAACTGAGCCACCCAGGGCCCCCCTAAATTCCTGTGGATTCTAAGAGTCCTTTCTGCCTGTAGTCCCCAGAAGTGGTTTCAGTTGCTTGCAGCCCAGATTCCGGGCCTACACCCTGCTCTTAGGCTGCAATAACCCCGTGGGGAATACCTTTTGGTGTCACTAAAAGTCTTGGTCCCGGGCTTACTCCAGTCACTGTGATGATCAATTCTGGGCTGGTTTTCCCAACTTTGCCCTGTATCTCTCACTTCTCACCATGGGGCTATTGTGATGGCCAAGCATGAGGTGTGGGGGAAGCCAGTGCACAGGAAGGCAGCTGTGGAGCTACTATGACCAATGAGGAATAGAAGCCGGTGGAAGAATGTCCTCTCCATTCTCCACCAGGCGGGCAGTGCTTGATGCATTTCATGAGGCTGCTCAGACGGTCACCTCAGCAGTGGCCTGAATAACAGGGGATTATATAGGATTTGACCTTGTGTGTTCCGCTGACTGGTCCTTCATGCCTATTCCTTGGATCCCTTCCAAAATAAGTGACCTGAAGATGAGCTTATTTCTTGGGCTCTGCTTCAGGCGGTGGGGTAGGGAGCACAGAACTAAGGCTCAGAGAGGAACTGGGGCACGGGGTATTAAGGAACTTAGTCTCAAATCACACTAAGCACCGAACCAAGGCTTGAACCAGAACCTCTTTGACTCCACAGCCTTTGATCTTCTCCTTTCCGTAGGGCCCGACATTAAGGACAAGTAGGGGTGGTGGTAGGCAGGCTTGGCCCTTCTGCACCTGTGCTTTGGGTGGGGTGGGGAGGAGGACTCTGGGCAAGTCTGGAATTCCTACTCTGGTGCTAGCCGTGGAACACATGGAGCCTCCCTTACTTCTGGATCTTTCTGTTTCTAAGAGAGTTTTTGCTCTTGACTTTTTTTTTTTTTTTTTTTTTTTTTTATGATAGTCACAGAGAGAGAGAGAGAAAGGCAGAGACATAGGCAGAGGGAGAAGCAGGCTCCATGCACCGTGAGCCCGATGTGGGATTCGATCCCGGGTCTCCAGGATCGCGCCCTGGGCCAAAGGCAGGCACCAAACCGCTGCGCCACCCAGGGATCCCCCTGCTCTTGACTTTTTAAATTTATCTTCCTGTTTTTCTTTGAGCCTGGCCCGGCTTTGTGAGCGTACTAAAACATGCACCAAGAGACCCAGATCTCAGCCCCAAGTCCACCACCAACTTGTTATCTGACTATAGGATGAGGTTCCCTCTCTGGCCCTCTGGGTCCCCCTGGACCAGCTGAGTGGTTCCCAAGTGTTCACCGGGATGGCCATGCCAGTCACCTGTGAGGGTGGCAGGCTGGCAATGGAGCTTCCTAAAAATACAGATTACCAAGTGCCACCTCCAGAGACTCATCCAGCATAGGAGGCCAGACGTCTGTATTTGTAATAAGTTTCTCACATCTAAGCAAGTTTTTCTCTCTCCTCCTCTGTTGATCTCTCTCTCTCTCTCTTTCTCTGTCTCTATCTTTTTCTCTCTCTCAAGCCCTTGATTTGGGAATGATTCAGAAATTCCAAAAGACAATTTCACTCCCCGATCTCTCCCCTATGAGCCTGTCAGAGGCCTGCAGTTTCCACCTTCCAGAGCAGCTGTCGTCTCTGTTAACATACCAGTGAGATACCCAGGGGGTTGACACGTTATCACCTTAGCATCCATAACATCACGTAGCCGTTTACCGTATCAGGTAGAGACCAGGGTATGGGGTGGCAACATTAAGGATCCCCAGGAGGTAGAGCATTTTCTGAGCAGCGAGGGGACAGCCAGTGAGCATGAAGACCAGAGTCCCAGGTGTGGAAAGGGAGGTGTCAGCAAGGAGAAGAGCCAGGAGAGTGATGACAAGGTTCACCTACCACAGAGATCAGAGGTGGGCTGGGAGGCAGGAAGGTATCAAGGAGACAGCACAGAAGGTTGAAGCCCATGGTAGACATCTCTGGGTTCAAATCCTGGCATAAAAAAAAAAAATCCTGGCATCACCATGACATGATCTTGGGCAAGTTACTGTGCTTCCTCTTCTCTGTCTCTTTGTCTCTCTCTCTCTCACACACACACGTACACCTGCCATGTGCTGGCGTGGGTTCCCCAGGGTCATGGCAGTTCTACGTGGTCTCACTGCCATAGCTGACTGGACTGGGTAGTCACTCTCTAAACAGAGCATTTGGAATTTGGCTAAAAGACAAAGTCTCTAGGTGACTGGAAGTAATATGTGTCCAGGGGTTTGGTTGGGCAGGCAGTTGTGATCTGTGCAACTAGTAGAAGTGGAAGAGGAGCTGGTTTGCAGAGCGCATGAAGCAGAGACTTAGAGAGAAGCAGAAGAACGAGAAGGAGGAGGGGTCCTGAGGGCTGTCAGATGGTAGCTCCAGCGCTTTCCTGAAGCAGCATCCAGTCTGTGGATTCTGGGAGGTGCTTCGTATCTTTATAAAAAAACAAACAAGTAGAGGCACCTGGGTGGCTCAGTCGGTTAAGCGTCTGCCTTCAGCTCAGGTCATGATCCCAGGGTTCTGGATGGAGGCCTGCATTGGGTTCCCCACTCACTGGGGGGTCTCCTTCTCTCTCTGTTCCTCCCCCTGCTTGTACTCTGTCTCTCTCTCAAATGAATGAATAAAAAAAAAAAATCTAAAACAAAACAAAACAAGCAAACTACTCACCCCCTTTTTCCCCTTAAATTAGTCTGATTCTGTTGCTTGCAACCCAACAAGCAAGCACTTCTGAAAGCTGAGTGAGCTGTGGGTGTAGGCAGCAACAGCGGGCAGGCCACGGTGAATGGGACAGACGCTCCGGGGACCACCGACGTGCCCTGGGTCCCTTCTGAAACCTCGCGGCAGACTCCTTGCCCACCAGCCACTTTTCCCAAAGCAATTTTTCGAAGCCTTTCTTACAGAGCCTCACCTTGGAGCACAATCATGGCTCTTCTGCGTCTGCGTGCATTTGCCAGCATGCACAGGGCTCCAGATATGCAGACCGGTGCTTCTCAAACTCTCCCTGAGATAAATGTTAAAATGCAGATCCCCATGCAGCAGGTCAGCACTCCCACACCCACACGAGGCGGGTGCTGCTGGGCCAAGGACCAGGTCTGGGCTAGCAAGGATTTAGGCGCCCTGTGCCAGGAATTACAAGCAGGTGGCCAATTAGAACCCCCCCATCGGCCAGCAGGCTGAAACCCAGCGACTCTCCGGAAAACCTCACTAGTTTTAATTAACAACAACAACAACAAAAGTCTGCAAAAAGCATCCACACTAAGAAATAGCATTTTATTCCTTCTAACAGTACACAGGGAAGAGTTGGCCTCTGTAGGAAATAGAAATAAGCCCACACCGTCTTTAGCATCTCAACGACCAATAATTTAAAAGGGGATCCTAAAGAGCTCGAGGAGATTGGGACCGTTTCTGTGTCCCTCTCATGTGTTCTCTAGTAGTGTAGATGCCTCTGTCTTCCTTCAGATTGCTCATATTTATTATTTGGGCAGAGCCTGTCTCGCAAAGCAGACAGAGCGACTTCCACGCACCCCGAAAGCAATGCTCAGACTCCTCGGTAACGCAGCCTTGTTGGCGGTGCCAATCCCTTACCAAAGACATTGCTTTTGTTTTATTTTTCTCTTTCAAGAAACTGACATCTTAGCGCCTCATATCCATCTTAGTTTAAACAAATGTTTTGATTACATCCAAGTGAGAGCCCAACAAAAGCTGTTGGTACTGAGCGGGCGCGTTCCCTATTAGTTTTAGACAATTTGTTCTAATATTGTCTGGAATCATTCGTTTATACACCCATACAGATTTGATTACTTTACTTGTTTCATTAATCTTTATTTGTTTAATCATCTGTTTAATCTGTTTAATCATTGGTTTAAGTGGAAAGATTACATGAAGATGTCTAGCGTCGGCTCATACAAGGCATTCTGACAGGGAGCCCGGCGTCCCTTTTCGACTATTTATTGCATTTTTTTTATGGGGCTTCATGAGCCACTTTAAAGCCTACAGGATGCTTCAGGGAATTCGATAATTTAGTAGTTCTTCACCACTGAGCATGATATATTTTTTAAAATGTTATTTAATAAGCAATATTTGTGGAGTAATTCGACTTCCATTCTGGGATGGCGAATCCTCCTCTTCCAACCAAACGCAGTATCTAGGTTGGCACCGAGACCCTTCTTTAGGAAGCGGGGACTGCCTGGGAGACTGGGAGTGTTCTCAGGGATGAGAAATGGTTTCTCCTCTTTGGCTTCTTTGCTCTGAGAGTCCCAGCTGGTTCTTGTTTGCAAGCGTGGGGCAGGGCCCCAGGTCCGACGTTGCTCTGTGACTGTTGGGGCTGTTGTGTCCCCGTCTTGTCATCCCCCAGCCTCTAATCAGACACGGGGTGCTACCTCCAACTGAGAGACCCCTTGGGAACCGTCGTGAATGTCAACAGTTGCCTCTGCATGCAGTCTGCTTAGCAAAATGGTCACTGCTCTCTCTGGTGACAGATTTTGATGTTATGCTCCAGTTTGGCCAGAGGATGAGGTGTGTGCGTGTGTGTGTGTGTGTGTGTGTGTGTGTGTGTGTGTGATGGATGAACCCTGTACATCGTGGTTGGTACAATCGGTGTTACTTCAGCAAAAGACAGTGAGCAGCTTGGGTTAAGGAGCCCCGGACCCCCGGAGACGGAGCTGCGATGGGAGCCCCTTGCCCTCAAAGGAGGGGTCCATCCATGGCAGACCAGGCCCTTCCACCCTCGCCCTCTCCTCATCTTCTCTACCTTCCAAGAGTTACGTCGGGCCTACTCTCTTACCCCAAGGCCAGATGGGGGCAGAATTGGAATCGCAACCCACCGCTTCTAAAACCCTTTTGGAAAAGAACTCCCTATGCCAACTCACAATGTTTTGAGCTTTTGTTCCTTTCTGATAAGAAGCTGATAGGAGAATAAAAACAGTACTGCTCTGCGCTCCTGTTGCCATCCTAATTAAGGGAAATCATTTCACGCTTTCTAAGTACATTGATGTTATGCCCTCCAACCTGGCTGGAGTGTAGCTGGGTTGTTAACCCACCCATTTGCGCCCTTGGAGAGAACGGACCTCATGGGATCTCCAACTCCCCACCCTCACTCTCTGACACGATCCTTGAGAGAACATGGCACCCAACGCCATGACCATGTCTGGGTCACAGGACACGTGACCTTGGAAAAGTTCCTTAACATTTTGAGCCTGGTTTCTGATCATACTAACGGAGGTGAGGATAAAACCACACAGGGGTTTGTGAACAGGAAATGACAGAACAAGTGTCAGTAGTGCCTGCCCAGCCTGGCGCCTGGTGAGAGTGGGCACCAGGGACTGCTGTTCTATGGTGACCTGACGTCTCATTCAGGGAGCTCTTCTGGTGTGCAGACGTCCTGTGGAGGGAGAGAGGGCTGTGAGCGGGGACAGGTTAGAGAGAGGAAGCGCTGGCCACCCGTGTGTCCGTCTACCTGTTCCAACATCACCTGGAAGGTTTGGGCCGTGCTGTGTATTTCCTGCAGTGAGTCAGTGCCAGCCACCAGCACGAGGGCTTCATTCCTAATCTTCTATCTTGAATCCCCCTGTTGGGGCTCTAGTTTGATGTCCCTCTTTAGCTGACCCTCTGCCCCCTAGACCCTGGGTCCCCCTGCCCATGCTTCTAAAAGAATCACTTCCTTAAATAAAATGCTGGATGGTATTTGAAAGAAATGTATTCATGAAAAGGCTTTTCCCTGAGCTTCCAGATTTCAACGTCCATAAACCACGGATTCCTAAAGCTACTTATTCACCCCTGCCTGCACCTGGAAACTTCCTTGGTGCTCCCTTTAGTCAGCTTTCTTTGCATTCCCCCAAAGAGCTGCCCAAGCAGGTTCAGAAGAGCCTGGGAGAAGCTGACAACCAACCTGGCTCAGGACACCGTTCCCAACTGGGGACCTTCTGTCGGTCGTTGGGTTGCGGGCATCACTGCAGTGCCATACTTAGTAGAGCTGCCCAGTTAACTCATAGTCTTCTGACTGAGGATGGGGCGAGCTTCCACTGTATGATGGGTTTGTCCTCTTCCAACAGGCTCTGGGCTCAAGGAGCCGTGCAGGAGGTGTGGACAACTGTACAGTCACCCAGTTCAGCTGACTCAGTCCTGGTGCGTGGTGGCCTGAGCTGCCAGATATACCTTGAGTCCATGGGAATAGAGGAGAAAGGAGGTTCTCTCTAGACAATCATCCCTCCTCCTACTGCTACCACCAGACTCATTCCTCTAGTTAAAAATGTGTCTTGGTTAACATTCTCCTAGATCCCAGATTTGGCACCTGGCTTTAGAGAAGAGACCAATGGGGTTCTGGTGGCTCTTTGTATTTAAGGAGAGGAGGAATAGGGGGATGCCCAGGTCAACATCCAGAGGTCCTGATGACTACGGGAGCAGGGAGAGGGTCTGTAGTGATGAGAGAAAATCAAGGAAGAGGGAGGAAGTCCAGATAAACTTGGAAATTCTGTCCCACTTGCCTAGGGCGTAGCCTTGGCATCCGGTATCCTGCCCATACTTTGCAGATGCCTAGGGTGGTGTGTCCCGACCGTGAGTTCAGAGGTAAGCTTTTGGCCTTCCACAGCCACAAGCCCAAGGCGAGGACCACCTCTTATTCACCCAATCTTGCTTCCCACCCTTTCACCTGAGAGCATTGTGCAATGAATAGGCACATCCATCTTAAAGGTAAGACAGATTGGGACTCAGTATAGAAGTAGAAGAACGTAGTGGGGTACCCAGGCAATTTTCTATTAATATTTGTTCAACATCTTCCATGTGCCAAGCCATGCGAGGTCCTGGGAGTGTAACAGTGGACCAGCAGGACCCAACCTCATAAGGCTGTTGTGGAGATTAAATGAGAGAATGTGCACATTAATAAATACTATTGATGCTGGGAAATTAAACCAGAGCACAGAGGGTTTGACTTCCAGGCTATGGACTGTGTACTCTCATGGGTAATGATTAGTCACGAAGTGGTTTGGGACAAAAGAGTGGGATGAACTGGTTTTGTTTTTGAAAATTTTCATTATAAAAATAAATCATACTCAGCCATTAGAAACGGTGAAAACCCACCATTTGCTTCGACGTGGATAGAACTGGAGGGTATGATGCTGAGTGAAGTAGGCCAATCGGAGAAGGACAAACATTATATGGTCTCATTCATATGGGGAATATGGAAAATAGTGAAAGGGATTAAAGGGGAAAGGAGAGAAAATGAATGGGAAATATCAGAGAGGGAGACAGAACATAGAGACTCCTAACTCTGGGAAACGAATAAGGGGAAGTGGAAGGGGAGGTGGCCTGGGGTACGGGGTGACTGGGTGACGGGCACTAAGGGCACTTGATGGGATGAGCACTGGGTGTTATGCTATATGTTGGCAAATCGTACTCCGCTAAAAAAATATACAAAAAAAAATCACATTTATTGTAAAAGGATGAAGTGCTTAAGAGTTCCTATTTTCTCATATCCCAGAAAATCCTGTGTATTATAAATCTGGTTAATATTCGTAAACCTAATGGGTAAGCAATGACTCACTGTTATTTCACGTGTTTTTAATTAGAAGCTTGAACATCTTTTCATGTGTTAATTTGTACTTCATTGACTTGTTTTCATTTGCTTGTGCATATCCATTGCCCAGTGATCCACTGGGTTGATTTTTTAAAACTATTGATCTGTAAGAGATATTTTTATTTAAGAAAAAAGTACCTTTATTGAGGTACGCTTTCCATAAACTAAAATTCACACATTGTCTTTTAAATACCGACAAGCCAAGCTGTTGGCTTGACAAATGCATATATTCATGTAACCACTCTCTCTATAACCAGGATATAAAACATTTCCATTGCTCCCAAAGCTTCTTCTTACCCCTCTTTACTGTCAGTGTCCCCCCACTCTTAACTCCAGGCCACCACTGATGTGGTTTCCATTACAGTGATTAGTTGAGTTTGCTCTAACACGTCATGTGTAAGGAATAATAAAGTCTGTATTTTTTTTTTTTTTTGTATATGGCTTCTTTTGCTCAGCATAAAGTCTGAGATTCATTCATGTCATTGTGTTTATTCCTTTTTATTGCTCGGTTGTGTCCCACTACACAGAAATACCGCAATTTGTTTAATTACCTGTTAATGGACAGTTGGATTGTTTCCAGTTTGGGGCTATTACTAATAAAGGTGCTAAGATGTGGACGTATTTTCATTTCTCTTGGTAAATACCTAGTGGCAGAGTGGCTGGATCGTATGATAGACATAGGCTTACCTTTATAAGAAATTGGCCAAAGTGCTCTCTAAAGTGGTTGTACCATTCAACTCTTCCCCCAACATTGCAGAGAATTCTACTTTGCCCTATCCTTGCCAACACTTGGTGTTGTCAGTCTTTTTTTATCTTAGACATTCTAGGGCTATAGAGTACCATCTCCTGTAGTTTTCATCTGCATGTGCTGTAATGAATAAGGCTAGGCATCTTTTCACAGGTTTAGTGAGTTTTCATACATCTTCCTCGGTAAAGAGTCTCTTTGAATGTTTTGCTAATTTTTGTTTTTTGTTTTGCTCATTTTAAATTCAGTTTTCTTGGGGCACCTGGATGGCTCAGTCAGTTAAGCATCCAACTCTTGATTTCAGCTTAGGTCGTGGTCTTGGGGTTGTGAGGTCAAACCCACGTTGGCTCCCTGCTGGACATGGAGCTTACTTAAGATTTCTCCCTCTCCCCCAGCCCCTCCTCCTTCCCTCTCTCAGAAAAAAAATTTTTTTTAATTCAATTTTCTTTTATTATTGAGCCATAAATGTTCTTACATTCCAAATGCAAATTCTTGTCATATATTCACGTTGTGAATATTTTCTCCCATTCGAGGTTTCCCCCCCCCACACACCTTTTTTATGATGATTTTCCAAAAGCAGAAGTTTTGAATTTTGGTAAAGTCTACTGAATCAATGTTTTCCTTTATGGTTTGTGGTTTTTTTTTTTAAGATTTTATTTATTTATTCATGAGACACACACACACACACACACACACACACAGAGAGAGAGAGAGAAACATAGACACAGGCAGAGGGAGAAGCAGGCTCCATGCAGGGAGCCCGACGTGGGACTCGATCCCGGGTCTGCAGGATCACACCCTGGGCTGAAGGCAGTGCTAAACCACTGAGCCACCAGGGCTGCCCTGGTTTGTGTTTTTTTTGTGTGTCTTATCTGATAAACCTTTGCTCACTCCTATATAAGAAAACTTTGCAAGGTTGCAAAGAGTTTCTCCAACGTTTTCTTCTAGAACTTCTACAGTTTTCACTCATATATTTAGGTCTCTGATCTCCTGTGTGGTGTTGTTCCATTTGGGTGTCCCCTCTTTTCTTTGTCTTTATACATAAATACAAATTTTGCTGGGTATAAAATTTGGTGATTACTTCCCCCATTCCCAAAGTCTGTAGATATTTTTTATAGTGTTTTCTGGCATAAAATGTTCCTGTGAAGTATTTTGAAATCATCTTGATTTTACTTCTCAAAGGTGATTTATATTTTCAGCTAGAATCACCTTAAGATTTTTGCGTTATTCTTAAAGGTTTAGTAACTTCACCAAGATGTGTCTTGGTATAATTTGTTTTCCATTTTTCCCCTTTAAAGTATAGACTCATAATTTTTAATTTCAGGAAGGTTTTTTGAAATTTTTTTGCCATCTTATTTTTTTCACTTGATTAACAAGGTTTTGGAAGAGATTTTATGATTCCCATATCTACTCTGCCATATTCCTTGGGAGACTAAGAAAATAATTTAGGAAAATAGTAAATCTTTCCCAGAAGAAGGAAGTTCTCGAAGGAATGTAAGTTGGAAATAAAAGTACATTTGTGCAGTACACTCACACAAGCACACACATATGCCTGGAATATATACACTGAGATGCTAAGCTGTTAGCTTTTGTTAGCATTTATATGTGTTTTGCCTGTACGTATTTTTGTTTTCTTTTAGGTGTGTTTCCGTAGTTCCATTTTGTCTATAATGAGCATGCATCACTTTTGTAACAACTCCCAACACTCCAAAGCAGGGTTCTGGGAGCAGAAACCATGAACCCCATTCCATAGCTCGTTTACCAAAGAGTTCCTGAACACTGATTCCCCTTCAATCAGGAACTGAATGTGTTTCCTCCCATTCAGGCTGCAATAGTAATTCTAAAGTGAAAAAATAAGGACTTGGCTGCTGGTGTAAACAATCTCTCCCAAATGGGGGAAGCACCCCGTATGTCTCTGTCCTAGAGGCCTGGGCCCTGGGCATGCCCCTGGTAGAGTGAGCAGACTGGCTGTCAGTGGGCCCGATGTGGTCTACGGATTGTTTTGACTGACCAGCCAGTGGTGACTTTATTATTTTTTAAAATTTCTGAGCCGTTAAAGGGGGCACGTGCTCCTCAATTTTCCATAGTCTTCACAGCCCCCCACTATGGCACCCCAGGCCTGCTCCACTCACTTACATTGCCTGCCTCTCCCATACAGGCATTTGAGTCTGTGACTTTCTGGTGTGGGAGATGATAGATGGGTGTCTAACAGGTACCCTAACAAGTTCCTACCTACTTTATTTTCCTTTGTCTGTGTTTGTAACTCATACCCTGGTGCAAAAAAGGGAGATGAAGGCTGGTGTATGCAGCGTATATCACAACCGCTTGTAGGAAAGCAGAAAGTTTGGCCTGAGCTTCCCAGTGTCTAAACCAAAGAACAACCCCATCTGTTTTATAATTTATATGGTCAATAAGTCTAGAATTAAAATACTTGCTCAAGAGAAACAAGGCTTCACTTTGAAATCAAGCTCCGAAGATGAAAACTGCCTTTGTAGACCTCCTCTCTGTTCGGGAGCTCAGAATCCTAAAACGATCCCAGCAGAAGCTATCCAAATACATTAAATGCAAAATGTGTACATTGCAAGCTGGATGTCTATACAAGCTAACCGGAAGGAGAAAGGATTTTAAGCAGAGCAGATAAGAACTTAGAATATCTTCATTCCCACATTACAGACAGCATTGCTGTTTTCGAAGTAGAAACTGAAATACTGCATCTGTGTATACAAGTTAGCCTGGATCCTGTGTCCAAGGCCTAAAATAAAAGGGATCGTGAAAAAAAAATGTTTAAGTAATCCATTCCACCTCTTTTATGTTTTTCCCGCCCACTATAGTTGCACCGTATAAATGGGAATGGGTGGGTGGGATCATATTTAGTAACTGGGAACTGAGGGTAGGAACAAGGAAACTCTTCCAGTATCATCATTCTGAGTTGTTTCTCAATCCCAGCAGCTGACAGGAAATACCTGGAACTCTTTAACAAACACCAGTGTTTCTGTGTCACCCCAGGCCAGTAGGATCTGAATCCTTGAGGTATGGTTTAGGGAGTTATTTTTGTTCAAAAGGTCTTCTGGTTGTGCAGCCAGGACCAGAAGCTCCATCTCTCTTGGGCCAGTGGCCTTCAATGTTGAGTGCCTGAGACGCACCTTGCGAGTCAGTTAAATGCAGGTTCCTGGGCCTCCCACCCTCCCTGAGACTCTAAGTTAGCAAGCCCCCAGGGTGAGGCCAGTGTTGAGGAAAACTGAACTAGTCTTTTGTCCCATCTCACATCACAATGTAGATGACGAGTCTGAAATATGGAAAGAAATGAAGACTAGAACAATCAGGAAAAGAGGACTAGAAGGAGGGTTACAGGAGAAGCCTGAGGGGATGATCATTCTAATCCAACACCAGCCTGACTTCGCTTTCCCTGCAGACAAGACCTCTGTCCCCGGGACCCATGAGTCATCAATCCTACTATTGCACTTTGCCGGCCTCAAGCTTCCTCACCTGTAAAATGGGGGTGGCATTCCTCCACAGTCATCAAATGGAACCTGTGGGCAGGGTGGGAGGGGAGTGGACATCTCACAAAGGGCCCGGGGGCACAAGTGGGGGCTCTTGTGAGCGCTGGTGGCATCACACACCAGCCATCACACCTGCCAGGCCAGGAGCTGCGCTTCCAGGGGAGACCTCCACGCGGCCGCTTGCCGGCACATGACGGTCCATTTCACACGGGAGGTTAAAGGACATTCCATCTCCCGCAGACGTTTCCGTCAACTCAGAGATGGGGATGGGAGATGTCTGCTGGTGCCTCTGGGTGTCTCGGCGAGGGAGACAGCTGGGGCAGCAGAAGCATCAGTTCCTCCGCCTGCCCACCCCCCCACCCCCGCCCGGCCGCCCAAGGCCGAGCTGGAGGATGAATTTTCATGTGACGTCTGTGTCTTCACTCGGAGGGACCCGATAGGAGCTGCTGCAATATTTCACCGGCTCTTGTGTTTGTCGGCTCCACTAATCATCAGCCTCAATCACTGGTGCGATATTTTATGAATTAATAAAAATGATCACGGGCAGTCCAGGGGGACCCGGGGAAGAAATGCGTGCAGTAGAATTTTAATGAGCACCGTGGGGAATTTCAACCTTTCCTCGCCTTCTTTCTTTCTTTCTTTCTTTTTTTTTTTTTAAATCTTCCCTTCTCTCTTCCACACCTCCTCCCTGAATTTTTTTTTTTCTTACCCGCCCTCCTTTCCTTTAGCCAAATCAGAGCCTGAGCGGCTCTACATCACTGTCACGCAAATTAGGTGTTTTCCCTCAGCCTGTTGTTTGGCCCACAACAGTGCCGACCTGGGCCGCCAAGGCGCCCCGCGCACCTGCTCTCCGTCCTAATTGAGCAGATGAGCTGCCGATTTGTCATGCTTAGCCCGGACCCCCTTCCTGGCACCCCTCCCCCAGACCACCAGCCTTGGCTCGCCTGGAACAACGGGCAGATGTAGAGCTGAATGTGTGTGCGCGCGTGTGCGTGTGCGTGTGCGTGTGTGTGTGTGTGTGTTATGACAGATCTTGTACTCATTATTGAATAATTCATTGTTGCGTTAATGTCTTCAGATACCATCTCTCCTTCTCCACTCTTCCTCTCTCATCTGGCTCGCTTGGGAAAACTTGATTATGCCTGCCGCTCTGACGACAGAGTATACAGATAAAAGATAATTGCTTGGCTTGACTCTTCCATTGATATGAAAATAAGATTTAAATTATTCACTCTGGTTTAAAGGTTAGTTGAAGGTTATTACAGGGGATGAAGGAAAAAAAAATCACTCTTCATAACGTTGGGGGTTGAGATAAGACAGGTCTGAAAGGGCCTAATTTGCACTGTAGGCAGAGCGCCTTGTTGTGGATAAACTGAGAGCCCCTCCAGAGATTTTAATCTAGGAGAAGTCAATTATTTATAAGCAAATTATGGCCGGCTTCTCATATATATACAACGTGCTGTGTCATAAATAAGGACGAGGTGGTGTCTGTTTCCTTCTCAGCACTAGGTTTTTCTTGATCTCAAAGCCCGGGCCTTGCTTGCAACGGGGATTTAATGAGGCGCCCCACTTTGGAAGGTGGGCTGCCTTGGTGGGGGGTTCTTTTTAATAGATGATAATGGTGATAATATAACAATGATTTGGCTCTGGTTGGGAGGGGGCTGCCCCTGCACCTGGCCGGGCAGGCGGGTTGGGGGTGCAGGGGTGGGAGAGGGGCCCCTGGCTGCACTGTCGGCCTACACGTGGCCCCTCACCCCACCAAGCGCTTGCCTTCCCTGTGGGTTATGTCAGCTTTACATAGAAAAGCATCTCAGAGCCGCTCTGCCCACAGACACAAATCCCCCACCTGAGCATCAATAATTAATGGCCTTTCATGTTTCTGGAAGTTGGGCGCTATTTCAGAAAGTATCCAGTGGCCTCCTCCCCAACAGTGCTCCATGTATTAATCATGGGTGGCCATTTCTATCAAAATAAAGAGCTGCGGAAGAAAGACCTCCGATTTCCCGCGGGGCCCGTGGCAGCCAGGCCCAGGAATGCTCTTGAAGAGCCCCTGGGCGAGGGACTGGCTTCTGGACTTCTGGGTCTCCTTCTCTGGGAACTTCCTCCCACTGCACATTCATTAGGAACCTCCCCGCCCCTCTTTAAACCTGCATTAGGGCGCCATCCACACCCACTCTACAGCCCTTCCGGATTGGTTCAGGAAAATAAATGCCCTCAGATTGCAAAATTGTCTGGTTTCCATGAAGGATCCTGGCCTGGAAACCCTGGACATGGTGGCTTCCCACAGTGAAGAGGGCAGAGGCGCCCAGGCTGCTGCCAGGGGAGGGGCCTGGCCAGGTGACCTCGCCCTCTGGGGAACACTCAATGGGTTGCTCCCTCTTCAAAAGATGGCAAAGCTTCCAGGCTCCCAGCCTGAGGTAGTTCTGTGCAAGGATCCTGTCTGGAAAGGAGACTGGCCCGTGAGGGCCCTTCCCTGCCAGATTTCAGGGAGGATGTGCCACAGCCTGGGTTTACCAAGGCTGGCATCAGAGTGCGCTGACCCGTCCGGCGCAGGGGCTGTCGGGGAGGAGAAGGCAGTGGCTGCAGTCGGGGTGGGTGCTACTTCTGAGTTGCTTGGATTCAGGAAGCTTGCAGGTGACATTCTTCTACCATTACTCAGCCTGGAGCCAGTGACTCCACAAAAGCCCTGCAAGCAAAACAAAGGTGCGTGTGTGTGCGTGTGTGTGCATGTGCTTATGCGCACGCGGGAGCACAGGTGTATGAATATGTTTACATATACATATACTAAAATAATGCACACTTTGGACTACATTTTGCCCAGCCTCCTCGCTGAAGCCCAGAGGGGTCAAATGACTGGCCCAACGTCGCTCAAGCAAATGAGTGGTAAAGCTTGGATCCAAACCCACCTCTCCTGATAACCCGCTGGTGCTTTTTTTTTTTTTAATTTTTTTGAGATCCAGAAAAAGCCTGAATGTTGCTTCTTATCTTATACTCTAACCTCCCCGCCTCCCCCCATGCAATAGGGGAAGGACAGGGCTAGTTCCTTATCTGGACAGAGGTCTCCTGGATCCCTTTGAGCTGATTCTGAGAATACAAATTTCATGAAGGCATGTTCTGAAGTCATTAAACGAAAAGCAACCTTGGCTGTGTATTTTACCCGCAACGAGACGCACTCTGGGCCCTGCCAGGGTTATGGGTGCGGGATTCTCAAAGATCTTGGCAAAATGCAGAAACAAAATGTTCAGAGAGAGGGATTAAAGTAAAATAAGCAGTGGCACTTGTCTGAAGGAGGAGCTTGTCTGAAGCTTCCAGGTATCCTCAGTAGTGCCGCAGGAGCCCCCAGTCGGGGGTGGGGGAGGTGAGCCAGGAGGTCCAGCTTCCTGAGTGAGGAAGAAGATGCCAAGACTGGCAGGAGGTCCCACAGAAGGTGGGGGAATGGTAGGGAGACAGGCAGCCCGGTGAGAGAGACCCTGGAGCCTGGAGGTGAGCCCGGCAGCGGGGAAGGAGGAGTGGCCCCCGGGACTCTGGTGCATGTCCCTCGGCGGGAGGGAAGGCCACCCCCACCCCGGGGGGATTATGGAGAGCAGCATGCTCCACAGAGCCTCTGCTGGTTTTAGGCAGAAGGGTGATGTGCTGAAAGCTGCCTCCAAGAGCAGATCCAGCGGAACGAAGAGGCTTGAGGGAGGAAGTCTCAGAGGAGGAGGCTGATAGGATTCAGGCACAGACCCCGGTGTAGGGAGGGATGGATTACGCGTTTTCAGGGACCAGATGATGGGATTTGCCAGAGACACATAAAGGCAAAGAAAGTACCAAACTGAGTACAGAATGATAAGTGGTGGCTGGGGAGGAGAGGGTGAGTTCGGGATGAGGAAGCGTGAGGAACTGACTCTAGAACACACGGCAGGTTCTCTGGGCCGTCAAATGACAAAGGACCAAAAGCGAGCTGGGCCAGGCGGGTTTCCTGGTCTCCGCGTGCGGGGTCCGGGAGGCGACAGGGCCTGGGGGCCAGGTCTCCGGTGCTCCTACCACTGCGCCCGCGGCCTCGTGGTAGTAGCAGCTCTTCTCCAGGGAGAGAAAGGGAAGTGGAGTCCTGCCCCAGCGGCTCGCCCCTCAACTCAGTTTCCTAAGAGGGGCACGAAGGTTAGAGCCGCTTGCTCAGGCGAGGCCTGATGGATTATCTGAGCTTCACTTAAGGAGAGCTGGTTGCACCACGCCACGTAGGATTTTAATTATATTGAATCTCGGGGTTCTGGGAGGCCCCGCGAGAGGTCGGGGACGGAGGCCACGCCACCAGCACCAGAGATTGATTGTCAAGAGCAGGAGCGCTAGGTTAATGAGTCTGAGGCCGCGGCAGGAGGTAGGTACCCATCCGATCGGTGGATATTAAAACCTTCCTAATCATTTTTGCAAGCTGACTCCCTAATGTGATCCGGTGAAGTGCCTGGATTTAAGGTCTCATTACCCATTTCCACCCACAGGTAACAGGTCCTGCTCATTTGCCACAGGCAATTTCCTGCCCCATTACCTGTGGAAATCAGAGAGCAGCGGCCGGGCCTTTAGGAGAGCCGAGGAGCCCATTTTCTCCTTTTCTCAAAATCACGGCAAAGCAACCCTTCCCGTAACACTCTGGGCTTTTGCAAATCTAAGTACCTGGCGAGGGGACGGTGTCCGCTGATGCCGGACACCGATAAACGCCCCTCGCAGGTGGGCAAGTGAGCTTGCTTGCTGTCCCCTTGGCGGCAGGGCCCAGAGGCAGGCTCTCAGGCCCGTGACAGGCATCCCCCATTCTCGGTGCAAAAAAGCCTTTCACATCGGAGCAGAGCATGTGGCCTGCTTTTCTGGATCACTGCTGGTCCATCACGTCGCAGGCCTTTGAACGTAGCGATGGCTCCTATTATCCCTCCCTTGGACCCCGCACACCGAGGAGCTCCCGACGCTGCCGTCAGCTGGCCGCTGGCCACACGCACACACTTGCCTCCTGCTGTCACCCCCCCGTGCACGTTTCGGCCTTCTGGAATAGGTGACAGAGGCAGAGGCCACACGGGCCTTCGTCATCATCTACATCTGAGTGAGCGATGCCCCCGGTGCAGCAGCTGGAGGCAACGGGGACCACTGACTGCCTCACGCGCTCCTGCGGCCGGTGCTTCTGGAGCCCTGGGGTTCACGGAGGTGGCTGTGTGAGGGAGCCAGCGCGCCGACATCCGTGTGGGGCACCGTGTTCGATGCGGGTGGCGTGTGTAACAGCGCACAGCGGTAAAAGTCGGAACTATTGAAGGGGGCCGGGTGTGCTGGTTACCCCGCGTACTACTGGGGACCAGGCCTGCCAGGTGGGCCTCAGGGGGTGGTGGCGAAGGTGTCAGTCGGGGCTGTGGGCATCTGAAGGCCTGGCGGAGCCCGACGGTTTGCTCGCCAGGTGGCTGCCCGTTGGCAGGAGGCCTGTTTCTGCCACCCGAGCCTTGCCGCGGGGTTGCTTGAGTGTCCTCACAACATGCCGCCTGGAAAGCCAGTGAGTGAGCCGGATGGAGTGAGGCGAAGGCCGCAGTGTTCTGTACAACCCAGCCTCGGAAGCCACGCTCAGGTGACAAAGGTCAGCCCACTCGGGCTATGAGGGGACCGCAGAAGGGCACCGTGTCCTGCCACATCGGATCAGTCTGCATCTTCCCTAGGGCCTCAGCCAGCGCCCGCCTGGCCCACTTACCGTGTCCAGGAGCCCCAGCGCGGGTTTTCCTTCCCAGATGAATAAGCAGCCCCAGGAAAAGGCTTGCTCATGGGATTAGAACCCAGGGCTGCTGCTTCAAAGTTGGGGACCTTTCTGCTCTACCAAGCTGCCTACCACGAGTCGAAGGTTGATCCTTCCCTCACAAGAATTCTGCAATAGAGGCAGCATGGGTGATATCGCACCCATTGTAGAGGTGAGGAAGCTGAGGCCCCGAGAGTTTAGTGATTTGGAGGCAGCCGGGTGCAGGGCTGGTGCTAGAATTAGACCCCTGTCTTCAGGCCTAATTAATGCTCTACCTGCCAAAAATGCCTCTCGGTGAGGTGTTGGGGGGCCTGAGTGTGCCCCGTGCTCTGTGCTACACACGGGGGTGAGGCGGTGGGTGAGAGAGAGCTCCCAGGGAGGAAGAGCCACGACCTTCCCTTAGCAGGGGGGTGAGTGGGGAGGCTCGTGTTAGCCTGGCTCCGTGGCGAGAGGGGCAGGTGGGGTGAGGGCAGCCCTGCACTGAGCCTTGGCCCTGATCCACAGTAACGGAAGCCAACGTGCCCTTTGCCTCCTACATGCCGGTCACCCCCTGTCCACTCTCACCTCTCACACTTCACTTCCCATGAAGCCCTGGGGACCATAATTATTCCCTAAGAACACCCGGGAGGTTGGTGTGCTGGTGGTCTTGTGCCCACCTTATAAATGAGGAGATTGAGACCCTTTCCTTCCACCCGCTAAATGGCGCCCACACCTTCCCTGTACCCACCCCCTCCCCGCACTCCCCCTTTCCCTAACTGGGTTTTCCCTGGCATCCCATCACCCCTGGCCTTCTACTTTTCTTATTAATGCGTCCCCCTGCCCAGGCTCCAATGTGGTTTCGGGAGGGCAGGGATGTTTGTTTGCTTTGTTCGCTGTGAGGTCTGGCTCTTGCAGGGTCCTCACTGCACCCTCGCTGACTCTTCCCAAACCCCCCAGGGGAGACACTCACCTTAATGTGATTTGCCGGGCGAGGAGGTTGAGCCTCAGAAAGACCACGGGAGAGGGGGGCGATCTCAGGGTCGGGGTCATGAGATTGAGCCCCACATAGGGCTCCGTGCTCAGCAGGGTGTCTGCTTCTCCCCTCCCTCTGCCCCTCCCCCTGCTCTCTCTCTCTTTCTGTCTCTCTCCCAAATAAATAAATACATTAAAAAAATAAAAAGAAAGAAAAAAAGAAAAACCACTGGAAGTTGGACAGTGAGTGAAAGATCCAGAGGCACGTCCTGCCTCTCCACCAGGCTGCCTGCCCAGAGCTACTGCGTGTGATTAGGAAAAAGAGAAGCCTTTCCCACCTCACTCATGATGGGGGTGCGGGTGGGGGGGGGTCAAGGAGTGCCTCCTGGCCTCGGAGAAGAGGCTCGCCTGTACGCTTCCCAAAATGCAGTGTTTCGGATGACTGAGCAATTCTGCATCCGTTTCCCTGCTCCTCCCCAGCACCCAGGGGTTAATCAGCCCCTCCTCAGAGCCCCAGGTCCACTTCCCTCCCAGCATGCGTTGTGCCCCCCACCCGTTGTCCAGGGGCCAGACTCACATCCCTGGGCCTGGTGCAACCTCCAGCTCTACGGGCCTCACATCCCTGGGCCTCAGAAACCTCCACGTCCTCACCCGTAAAGGAGGAAGGGGTTGCACCAGAGACTTTCCGAGGCCCGTGGCTCTCGTGCTACGCGTCTGAGATGCGGGAACCCCAGCAAACCGGAGCCCCTTCCTCCAGCGCCAGGCCCTGAGGCTTCGAGTCGGTTGGAAGCCATACACCCGAGGGCAGGCCAGCGATTCTGTTGCCAGGCAGCCAGCACCATGAGTTGGGGGGAGAGGGGGAGAGGCCTGGGGCTGCAGCCTACAGGCACTCAGCTCCCTTGGGATTTGTCACCCAATCTCTGTAAAGCTGGGGTGGGGTGGGGGGGGGACATGGAGCGGCTCCCAAGTCCTGACCTGGAGCGAGGAGGGGCATCGGCTCTCGGCACCCAAGCAGAGGCCGGAAGCTGGATGGTTAGTAACAGCAGCCCTGCTTCAGTGGACAAGCCTGCGGGCACCCTCCACCCTTTCTGTGCACTGAGTCACACGGCAACCCTCCGGGGGCCCGGGGACATCTCCGTGTCACAGATGAGGCAACCAAGGCCCGAGGAGAGCTAGTGACTAGTCCTTCCAGCTGCCTCCCCGGTGGATTGGCACCACAGCTGGCGCCTCTCTCCTCCGTCCTGGAGGGGAGGACGTCCCTAGCTTTTACCCTCTGGCTCCCTCGGCCCGGGGCTCTGATGGGACAAGCCATGTGGCAGGCTGTCTGTCGTGCGGGGTTGCCGCATCCTGGGAGCGATGGACGCACAGGACACGCCTGCCCTCAGATAGATGTCCACGGGCACGTGCATATCTGCCAGCATATGCACACACACACGTGCACACACACACACACACATGCCTAGCTGCACACTCACCCAACACATCCATACATACGTGTAAATACATGCACACGGGTCCTCGTCCTTGCTGATGGCCATGCACATGAGCGCACACACACGTTCTCATCCCACCTGCTCAACCCCATAGGGTTTCAATCCTACAGGAGCCTCTAACTGTTCCCCGGGAAGCCCATGGGGCGGTTGCTAGGGAATAGGATGAGAGAGGTCTAGACCCCTTCCCTCTCCCTCTTGCATATAAATCCCAGTGCAACCCGGGTGCCTTTCCAGGCTTTCTGCGAGTTTCCATTCCCCTGAGTCACCCCTGGATGCTCCTGTTGGCTTCGAGTGGGGGCCGGGGGGCCGGTGACACTGGGCTGGGGGCGCCCTCTGCCCTGCCACCTGCATGGGGCCCGGCTCCCGCGCTGCCCAGCGGCTCCGGGTGGAAGCAGCTTCGTCTGGCTGTTGCTATTGATTATGGCAAGACTGCGTGTGGCTAAGAGCTCCTCGGAGCCAACGGGTATATTAAGCAATCATTTCTATAGCGGATGACATAACTCCCCCGGCATCGGTTTGTCCTAATGGGCTTGGTATTACTCATGTGCTAATTGATTGGGCACGGAGGGAAGAAAAACTAAATTCACTTGTGAGGCGATTTTATGGCAGAGCTCATAACAGAGGTAATTTGCTGAAAATGTTCAGTCCCGCTTCAGTTATGTAAGATCATCTGTGTTCCTGTGTTTTATCTCCTCCGCGCCAGGGCGGCGGGAGGCTGGCCCGGGCGGCTGAGCGGGGGAGGTCGGCTCCCCCCGGACCGGGGCGCTGACAGCCCCAGGAACACGGGGCTGCCCTCGGGAGCGCTGACAATTAGTGCCTTATGCATAACCTCCTCGCCTCGGGGGTGGCTTTCAAAATATCTCAGCTGCTCCTGTTCAAAAATGACTCTGTCTAAGGGCAAAATAGTTATTTTCGGATCAGCCATCTAGTGTTACAAAGCTCTTGCTCAGAGAGGAAAAGGAAGAAAGGGAGATTATTATTATTGCTGTTGTTGTTGTTGTCTTCTAGAGAAAGAATATTTTGCACGGGAGAAGGAGCCATAGGGAGGCTTAAAGGGCCTCTTTCCCTCCCCTGTGGATCCCCTTCCCTGCCTCCTCCTTCCTTCCCCTCTCTCCTCTCCTCCCCCTCCCTCCCTCCCCATCTCCTTCCCTCCCTGCTGCCTCCTCCCTCCCTGAAGCAGCCGCCTTCCCAGTGACCTCTGGAGGAGTCGCAGCTTCTGCTTGGCCTTTGAGCTCTGCACAGGCAGCCCAGGCCATCCCAGAGAGGCAGGACCGGCTTTTCCAGTCCCCTCTGCAGTGACTCCTGGGTTGCCAGGATGCCTACCAGATGTGTGCAGCTGGATGAGTCCCCCTGGTCGCGGCTACCCACCCACCATGGCAGGCCTGATGCTGCGATCAAGTGGTGTTTTGGCTCCCCCAGGGCAGAGAGGCCTTCAGAAGCAAGGCTGGGGGGGGGCTTCCTCACAGCTCTGCAGTGTGTTTCCAGGAGGGAAGCTGGGCTGACCCCACAGGGTGTCGCAGGATGCCCAGGGAGAGACTCTGGACTGGTCTTTCCAAGGGGAAGAGGTCGTTGACTGTCACGTTCTTCCTTTGGGCTGTGACCCTAGCCTCTTTCCAGTGATTTTAAAGTTCCAGTTAGAGTGGCCAGGCCGCAGGGGCCCAAGGAGGAAACCAAAGCACTGCATCCCTCAGCCTCTTTTGAGGCTCGAAGTCCCCAGCTGCCCCAAGTCTGCTCAGAAGGCCTCGGGGTGCCACTGGGCCTGGGACTCCATCAAAGTCCTAACCCTTGTGCCTGACACGTCCCCATCCCAGGCAACTGGCTTCTAGCTTTTGGGACTCCTCCGGGCCCAGCTGCTTCCAGCATCCCCACAGCAGCCGACATTTCCAACAGTCAGCGAGTTCCTATACAGAGCCTGAGACTCTGGAGCCTCATGTCTCTGTTGCCTTTATGTGCGATCAAAGGTCCCAGATTGGTTCTGCACCTGCCTCATGTTCGAGACAAGAAACAGGAGTCCTGAGATGGAAGGGGGCTTGTCCGGCCCGTAGATGGGGCCAGAGCGGAACTCGGCTCTCCTGAGCTCAAAAGCCAAGCAAGGCCTGAGCTCTCCCTCTGTGTCCCAACCTCTCAACAGGCATCCCTGCTCTCTGGGCCCGTCTCGACCTGACTTCCCACCCCTGGCACACCATCTTCCATGTACCGCTGCCCAGTGGCACTCAGACTTGCAGCCCAGCCTCTGCTCCAGGGAGGGCTCCCCGTTGGGCCGTGCTGAATGTGGCGGGGGGGGCGGGGGCAAGTCAATCAGCCTCTCTCAGCTGCTTTCCTTTCCTGAATGGGGATGATAAATAGTAGCTAACATGTACTAACTACGGACCAGGAACAGGGTTTAGTACTTTGCTGGTGTACCCCTCTTATTTTAATCCTCATGACGACTCCAGGTGGTAAAGATCATCGTGATCCCATTTTTCAGAGAAGGAAACTGAGGTGACATGGAAAGTAGCAGCCAGTGCTGGGGAGAAGCAGTTCTGCTACTGTGGCTGCTGCTCCCAAACACTCAGTGACACCTTAGCCTAGAGACTCTTTTTTTTTTTCTTTTTTTAAAGATTTTATTTTACTTATTTATTTATTTATTTATTTATTTATTTATTTATTTACTTATTCATTCATTCATTCATTCATTTTTTATTATTATTTATTCGTGAGAGACACGCAGAGACACAGGCAGAGGGAGAAGCAGGCTCCATGCAGGGAGCCCGACGTGGGACTCGATCCCGGGTCTCCAGCATCACACCCCCGGCCAAAGGCTGCGCTAAACCGCTGAGCCACCCGGGCTGCCCTACCCTAGAGATTCATACCCCTTTGTGGGTGGAGGCCCAGGGCTCTTTGAAGATCTTCCATAAGCCATTAGAATATTCTGAGATAAATGCAGATAGAAACCTGTATGAAAAATTTTGCCTGCAGTCTCGGGGTCCTGAAACTAAGTGGTCCATTTTAGGTGCGTAGATGCCCGGTTAAGGACCCTTATCCTATCTCAGTGGGGGGGTGAGAAGGCGGAGACACGAGTTTGAACTCTGAGCGGGGCAAGAGCAAGGACATGGTTCCTTAAGGGCCCCAGACCTCCGGGGTGGGAGGAAGGAGGCTTTCTACAGGAATTTCAACATGACTAGAGCCGCCGGGGCAGGCCTGAGCATGGCTCAGCTCTCCTCTGGGCACTTTGGCACTGGCCTGGCTCAGTCTGGTGGGAGCCGTGGGATAGGGAGCACGGGGAGACACAGCCCATCCCAGGATTTCAGGGAGACCAGAAGGGAATATGAGGGTAGGTGGGGGAGGCGCTGATTTTATCTGTGCTTGGATTTCCCCATCCCTAATTATCCTGTGATAATTAATAGGTCTAGAACATCTGCCCTGGAGCCAATCTGGGTAAATAGTGAACAGGGGAACAGAGCTGTCTGATTGCTTAACTTGGCAGGGAGGGGCCTGTTTTATGGGAGCAGAAGAGACAACCTTCTGTTTGGGGTGATGATGGGACCTCTGGGACAACCCTATTCCCAAATGAAAATTTTCCCCTTTGCCCCCATCTACCTCCTACTCCACCACCGCAGATACGTTATCTAGGTCCAGAATGCCATTCACTATATGAAATGGAGATACCTCGATGGCACATGTGGTGGGTTTCACTGGCCACCACTGGAGGACAAAAAGCCCCCCCGGAGAGAAAGTCAGGAGAGAGCAGGGAGACAGAGTAGCGACAGGAGAGTGGGGGTCAAGGCAGAGCAGACTCTAGCCTCGACCTTGACCTTGCTACTCTTCTGTTCTGTGACCTTGGAGGTCCCCCTAATGAAATTACAGGGAAGGTGCATGCCCACCCCCACCCCACCCCTCGCCGGAGTTGTCTGGTTGTCAGAGGCTTAAATGAGCTGAGGCTCATGAGGCCTGAGCTTGAGCCTGACCTGGATGAAGCACTGGCTAAATGGTGGCTGCTATAATTTGGAGCCCAGGAGGACCTAGGGGATGTCTGGGGACGCAGAAAAGCCACTTGGCTGACTTCACAGGTGGGCCAGCCCTCACAGCCCACCCCCCAGCCAGGCCACAGCGGGCAGAGGTACTCTGAGCTCCCCAGGCAGGTCTGAGCCCAAGGCCAGCTGGCTCCTGCCTCCTGGTTCCCCACGGGAGAGAAAGTTCCGGGGAGACACCTTCAGGAGGTGGGGGTGGTGTGCAGAGAACTGGGCAGAGGTGAAGAGACAGAAGGTGAGAGTTAAAGGCGGGACGCCTGGGTGGCTCAGCGGTTGAGCGTCTGCCTTTGGCTCAGGTTGGGGTCCTGGATCGAGTCCCACATCGGGCTCCCTGCAGGGAGCCTGCTTCTCTCTCTCTGTGTCTCTCATGAATGAATAAATAAAATCTTAAAAAAAAAAAAAAGAGTTAATGGCAAAGCTAATTTAGAAGGGGAGGAGGAGAGAGGGAGGGGCGGGACCATTAGTGAGGGCCTTCTAGATTTAAAGGGTCTGCAGTGGGTCGTGGGCAGAAAGAAGAGTGAGACAGGAGCTCATGGCCTGCGGGACTGAACTGAAACACTGGACAGATACACGACCCGAGAGCGTCTTCCTTCTAATCGCCATGAATTTAAATCCCATAAGGATAGCCTTTTGGTCCCCTCCCCCCCCCACTACTATGCTCCCAACCCCTAGAAGCAGCTCCGGGGCCAAGTGCAGAGTGACTATTTCCTGAGGAGCCGTGTCTGTGCGTGTGTGTGGATGCACACCTTGCTCACACAGGGAGCCCCAGCACCGGGCAGGGGACGCCCTCACTGTGCTCCCAGGCCCCAGCCCCTCTCCAGCCACTGCTGGAGCTACAGCAGGTACCCGCGGGCAAGCAGGAAGGGCCCAGAAGGCCAGGGCCTGGTGTTTGTCCCACTGCTGGGCAGGCAGGCGCTGCCCGGCCCATTTCAGGGGGGGTGGGGGGTCACCCCTGGGCAGGCACTCTACCCCTCCTGGGAGGAGGAGCCCCTCACTCAAGCCTCTCTCCCCATCATTGCCCCCTGTGGTCTGAGGGGTGCCACCCACAGTGCACTGCACCTTCGTACACCCCGCCAGTGAAGGACCCGGAGACCTCCCCGCAGGCAGTCCCGAGCAGCCCCATTTGATGGCTCCAGCATGAGGACGCTGTGTAGACAGGCATTATTTCAATCATCACGTTTACACCCCGCGACTGCTGCCCTTTCCGGATCTCCTGACTCGGGGAGCTGTTGATTTACCTGGCATGCCCTTGCATGCAGCCAGGACCAGGCCCTCCCGGAGGGATGCCCGGATGCACCGATGCCAGGATGCCCGGGGCTCTCCCCTCAGGGAGGGGGGGGTGACCCAGGAATTGGAATCTGACCAGAGCAGTGATGCTTGCTGGGTCCCCCACTCCAGTCCTGCTGCTTTACTTTCTGCAGGGCTTGTCCCCTCTCATCTGTAAGAGGCTGGTGCTAATGGTGCAGGTTTGGGGAGTTGAGGGCAAGTAACAGCTGTCTTTCGAGATCCTTCCCCGGCAGTGATGGTGGAGGGAAGCCCCAGATGAGGAGCACAGGGACCAAGGTCCTACCCTGGCTCCTCCACTGACCAGCGGTGTGACACTGGGCAGCTCCTCCCTTCCTGAGCCCCGTGCTTTGGGGAGGCACCTGCCAGGGAGAGGCCACTCCTGGCTCCCTGTGACCAGGTCTCATGCAGCCGATAAGTCTCAAGGACACCAGCCTTTGGCCTGCGTGGGCTGAGGCTTTGAGCAAGTCCCCAAACATACTTTCTCTAAAAGGAGGCACTGGTGAGGGGTCTGGTGGCCTTTGGATGAATAATAGGCCCCTGAGGGAAAGATTCTTCTGTCCCTGAGTATCAGGATTCAGAGGCCTGGGGAGAGCCCCTCGGCCCCCAGCTGAGGACACCAGGGGATGCAAAGGAGAAGCACAGGGATCAGGTGCCTATAGTACACCAGGGCTTGAAGGCAGGTAGGGCCCGGGGGTTCTGGAATCCGGGGCAGGCAGGGTGCTGCTGTTGGGACGGAGTCCTGCCCCAGGCCCCCGAGAACCTAGAGGTAGCTCTTTCTCACTCTTCCTGCCAGCTTGGGCTCCTTCTCCTGCAGTTTTCTCCATCTGGTATGTCCTTCCCCACATCTCTCCAGGCATAGGCACTGTCCTCTTTCACCACTTCCAAGAGCCTTTCCCAACCCTCCAGCTGGAAAGAACCTCTCCTTTCTCTGCACCCTTACACAGCTTCCCTGTGTCCTGAGTTGTTCTGTGCACCCCCCGGAGCCAGGGTCTCTGTCTCAGGCCTTGTGCCCTGAATCCACAATTCTGCCTCTCACCAAACAGGCACTTCACTGGTCGAAGGCCCCAGGGACCAGGTGGAGGTGATGGGACAGTCCTATAAGCAGAAGAGGCCCAGAACAGCTTCTTCTCTGGAGTTTCTTGGACTCTGCAGCTTTACTAGGCCCCTCAAAGGCTCTAGAGCCGACCCCACGGGAGGAATGCAAAGCATGGACAGCTGAGTTCTCATCACGACTTGGATGCCACCATGACCTGCAATGTCATGGGGCAGGAGCAAGTGTTCCATCTTAGAGATGGGGAGGGAGAGGCTGAGGCTGCTCAAGGACTTCTCCAGGACACCCCCAGCTGTGGCAGACCTGAGCTGGAATCCTGACCTTTGACCTTCCCAGGGTAGGGAACAGTGATGGGCAAATCCGTGAGCCAGGGACTAGGAGAGTGTAGTGCATCTGGAGTCAGGGGTGGTTTTACAAGAGCGTCTCTTTTAAGGGCTCTTTGTTGTTTATTGTTTTAACAAGGAAAAATAAAGGAAAAAAAAACCCAAAAGCGATCCATAATTCATTACCCAGCTAATCCTCGTTACAGTATTTTTTTAATAAATTTATTTTTTTTATTAGAGTTTGATTTGCCAACATATAGTATAACACCCAGTGCTCATCCCGTCAAGTGCCCCCCTCAGTGCCCGTCACCCAGTCACCTCCCCCCCCCCCCCCTTCCACCACCCCTAGTTCGTTTCCCAGAGTTAGGAGTCTCTCATGTTCTGTCTCCCTTTCTGATATTTCCCACTCATTTTTTCTCCTTTCCCCTTTATTCCTTTTCACTATTTTTTATATTCCCCAAATGAATGGGACCATATAATGTTTGTCCTTCTCCAATTTTTTTAAGTAAAACGCTAATTTCAGAAAGGTGTGACATAAATTGTTAGAGTGTCCTTTGATACTCCAGTCTCTCTCCTATATAATCTCTGTCAACAGCTTTTTTCTAGGAAAATAAAGTATACGTAACAGTATTGACATTTCTATAAACGCGTAACACACCGTATTCATTTACTTACATTAAGAGGGTCATACGATACCCATTGTACTTGGCATTGCAATGCTCCTATGTCCACGCATTTCTGTATGTTTGCTTGTCCCTGTATATTCACAACCTGACCTTCAGAGCTACCTCTTTTTGTTAGCAGCTGCATAGCGGCCCATTCATTGTAGGATGTTCTGTACATTATTTGACTAACGCATTGATGAGAATTTGTTTGCGTCTTCTCCTCTGTCAAGTAAGACAGTGAAAACTGCACATTTCTTGGCATACTTTCTTTTTTTAAGATTTTATTTATTAATTTATTTGAGAGAGAGAGAGAGAGAGAGAGCAGTGGTGGGGCAGAGGGAGAGGGCTCGATCTCACAACCCTGAGATCATGACCTGAGTCAAAAGCAAGGGCCAGAGGCTTAACAACTGAGCCACCCAGGCGTCCTCCTGGCATACTTTCGTGAATCTAAAAGAGTAAGTGTTAAAGTAAAGCTTGCACCTTCAATTGATGCCGTTGGTCCTTGGAAATCTTTATTGAGTGGTGTCCCTGATGCAGAATAGAAATACTACTAATAATAGGAATATTAATATTCCTATTAATATTAGTAATAGGAACACACATATAGCACCTACTATGTGCTAGGCACCCTCTAGGTCCTCACAGGTATAACTCATTTAATTTTCACAGCGACCTCAGGAATAGGTGCTAGTATCATCTTCCTTTCACAGATAAGGAAACTGAGGCACGACGAAGCGGATTGTGCCTCGCCCAAGGTCACGTAGCTAGTCTAATAGTTGGCTCGAGCTGCCATAGCAAAGTAGCGTGGAGCAGGTGGCTTAAACAACAGAAATCAATTTTCTTACAGCTCTGCAGGCTAGGGATCTGAGCTCAAGGTGCAGGCCGGCCTGTTTCTTCGGAGTCCTCTCTCTAATGGCTGTGGACAGCTGCCCACTCCCTGTGTGTTCAGTGGCCTTCCTTCTGTGTGTGTCCTAATCTCCTCTTCTTATAAGGACACCAGTGCTATTGGATTAGGGCCCACCCTTAGGACCCCATCTTACTTCATAACCTCTTAAACATGCCACCTCCATATACAGTCACATTCCCAGATATTTGGGGTTAAGACTTTAACATATGGATTTAGGGAGCACAATTTAGCCCATAACAGCTGGTAAGTGGCAGAGCCAGGGTTCAAACCCAGCCGTCTGTCCCAGGGCCTCACTGGAGACTAGTACACCATGAAATGAGCACGGTCAGGACGGGGCAAGGAGCAGAGGAGATCTCCCAGGGCTGATCTCAGCTCTCAGGACCCTGGGACAGCATCATTCCCCATCTGGCCCCAGCTGGAGGAGGCTCCAGCCCAGGTGGCCGATGAGCCCAGCCATGTGAATCAGGGAAACAGGGAGCACTTGGGTGGGGAGCCCCGGCTGGGGTGGGCAGAAGCAGGTGCAACTAGGAGAAGCTGGGTGATTGATGGATGGAGAGCCAGGTGACAGGTCTGCGTACGTGGCAAAAGGGCAGGTAAAAAGGCTGCCGTCAGCAGGGGCAAGCAAGGTGTCAGAGGCCGGAGGGGCCGAGCCATGTACATTGCCGTGATTTGTTTTAAACAGCCTCATTGAGATATAATTCCTATACCCGACACTGACCCATTTTAAGAGAACAGTTCAATGGTCCTAGTGTCATCACGGAATTGTGCAAAACCATGGCCACAGTCGACTGTGGAACATATTCATCACCCCCAAGAGGAACCCCATCCCCATTAGCAGTCACTCCCCATTTCTCCCCAACCCCAGCTCTCCAGCCCGAAGCTACCACAAATCTACCTCCTATCTACCCATTTGCCTGTTGTGGACATTTTTATACATGGAGACATACAATGTGGGGTCTTTTTGTGACTGGCCTCTTTGACTCAGCAGCATGTTTTCATGTTTATCCACGTCTCAGCCCTTCGCCTCTTATTGGGAGTAGGATTCCAGGGTACGGATATACCGTATTTTATTCCCTTTCATCAACGGATGGAGATTTGGGGTGTTTCCACTTTGGGACTATTATGAATTATGCTACTCCGAACATTTGTGGACAAGTGTTCTGTTTTCATTTCTCTGGAGCCTATGCCTAGGAGTGGAAGTGCCGGCTTACGTGATAATTCTATAGCTAACATTCTGTGGAAGTGTCAGGCTGTTTTCCAAAATGGCCCAATGGCCACGATGAAGGCAGTCCCCTGAATGGGGGAGGCGGGTGCCAAGGGCCGGGGTGCAAACTGAGACTGTGCATGGGGCCAGGAGTTTCCAGAACAAGCACTGCGAGGCAGAATGCTTTGGCAGGTAAGATCATGCCAATAAAGAGACGTCTTGTTAAAGGAGGTGAAAGAAGGGTCAAACATTGGGGAGGCAGATTTAAGATCCCCCCCCCCCCAGCGTTTCCTATCCTGTGCCTCCAACACGGATCCCACAGTCTTCTGTGTTTATTGAAGGCACATGCTCAGGGCTGGTGCTGAGCAGACAGGAAAAGACAATGCCCTACATGGTATGATATTGGGGGGACAGGGGAGACATGTCACACCCTAAAATGCTTTCGGTCAACCCTTGAAATCTCATCTCCGGGGTCACCGCCTTTCAAGCCATAATTAGAATACAGGTTTGAAGCTCAGACCCCCAGGGGAGGTGAGCCCATGCATACTAGGCAGTACGTAAGCTCTAGGAACAGGCTTCCCCTGGGTGTGTGTTGAGGGGGTGGGGGTCAGAGGTCGGAGATCAGGAGGTGGCGGGGTTGGGGAGGTGGGTCTGGGGAAACCTAACTAGAAGCCAGATTTGCTGGAGCCAGCCTTAAGTGGAAAGGGCTCTGAGAAAAGCCCTGGAGATACACGGGGGCTGTCTCCAGACCAGCAGGGCCCAGCTAGGCCCACATGACCTCCAAGACCCACAGGGGAGGGTCTCCTCTCTCTCTTCTTGATTAATTTACATTCCCACTTTCAGAAAACCAGTCCCGGGCAGCCCCAGTGGCCCAGTGGTTTAGCTCCACCTTCGGCCCGGGGTGTGATCCTGGAGACCCAGGATCGAGTCCCACGTCGGGCTCCCTGCGTGGAGCCTGCTTCTCCCTCTGCCTGTGTCTCTGTCTCTCTCTCTCTCTCTCTGTGTCTGTCATGAATAAATAAAAATAAAATAAAAATATTTTAAAAATAAGAAATCAAGATAAAAACCTTAAAAAAAAAAAAAAAGAAAACCAGTCCCCATTCCACACACACCTAAAACAGGTACCCGCAAGTGACTGACGGAGGCCGTTCCAGAGAAGACCCCAGGTACAGGGAAATCTGACGTGAATGCCAGGTTCTGTCTTCTACACGCTGTGCACCTTTGGAGGAGTGAATTCCCCTCTCTGAGCCTCCTGTCCTCACGTCGGCCGTGGAGATGCCACTGCTGGCCTCACGGGCTATTGGAGCAATGGGTGCCACCGAGCACCCAGCCCAGTGCCTGGCACACAGCGACATCTGGGGGGTGTTCCTTCCCCCCTCCCTCCCGTTCTCCCGCCCTACCTGTCTCGAGCTCCAGCTTTCCGCTGTTCCCCCACCTGCTGTCCCACCTTGGATGCTGAGAGTTGCTGGACACCTGTTAACATGGCTGTTAACACCTGGGAAATTGTGGGTCTCTCTCCTGTCCAACCCGCACGTATTTGTCTTTCTTCCTTTGGAAAAGCTGATGCCCTTAGCCCCCTGGGAGGCTCCTGGGAGGGATGGGGCCCGCTCCTCTCACGTCCACCGGGCACGGGCCTCCTCCGCTGCCCACTCAGGCTGTCCCCTACTCTGCTGAATCGTGGAGACCCCCTGAGACCTGGGCCCTCTCCCGCCCAGCGCCCAGCCTCTGATATATTTGACCCCAGATGGCATAATTTTTCACCTAAATGTGAATGTATTTGCGAATTGATGGAAACTAGTTCCTTGCTCTGGTGATATAATCCAGGGCCACCCCATCTTGGCTGCTATTTTGATTGTGACTTAAATGGATGAGGCCATCAATAATTATTTTATTGAGCAGGCACAGAAAAAATGATGCCGGGCTAAAGTAATTTCCCCGACGAAGCCGGCAACCGCACCGGGGGCAGTCTACGTTTGCAGCGCCGAGCTCGCTGAGAGGCTGCAGGCCTGTCTCCTCTTCCACCTGCCCCCTCCTCTGGCTTGTCACAGGGGCTCTGGGTGGCGGGGTGGGGACCGGGATGCCAGAGCCTTGCCAGGCACCGTGGGCTTTCCTGCTTCCTGTCATTCCCAGCTCAGAGCAACATGACAACGGGACCTCCCTTTGGCGGAGGAGGAGTGTGAAGCTCTGAGATCCCCCAGCTGGTGCACGGGGCCTCCCAGCTCCTAAGGAAGGAGTCAGGCAGGGCGAGCACACCTCTGAAACTGCTTTCCACTTGTGGGTTTTGGGGGAGCAGGAGGGCGGGGGTGCTCCAGCAAAGTGGCTTCCCCGGATGCACCTCTCGAAGAGCGGAATACCAAGGGTGAAGGCTGTCGGAGATGGGGAGAGGACACGAGGCCCGGAACCAGGCCTGTGAGCAGCTCCCTTGCCCCGGGGAAGCCTGGGCACACGGTGGCCCCCACATGTGCGCCGAATGCCGGCCCTCTCCATGTCTCCGGGGCTGCGCCCCAGTTAAGTGCAATACAGGGTGGAGTCAGAACAAGCACGGTCCGGTTGGGGAACCCATTCTTGTCTGGGGTCACACTGGGTTTCCCACACTTCAGCCTTCCGCATCCCACGAAACTTCGAGCTTTGTCTACACACCACCTGTACTATTATTTACTTCATCTACTTCCTTAAATCAACTCACATTTTTAACTCAGCCTCATCCTAGGCAATAAATCCATCAAACCACCATTCGATGTAGCCACTCTGGTTTTCCAAAGCACACCAAGAGTAAAAGCACGTGCGTCCAGGTAACAGTGAGAATTATCTGGTAAAACACTAGGGAGCTGTGAGCCCCGGAGGAGGGGGAGCTGGGGGTGGGGGGAGACACTAGTTTGTAGAAGCAGAGGTGAGCTGGGAAGGGACAAGAAATCCTCCATCTCATCCACCTTGCCCTCTCACCAGCAGAGCATGAGGCCCTCAGACGGGTCACCTGACCCTGGGCTTTGATGGGCCAGTGTGAGCAAAGGCCGGGGGGTCGGGGGGGGGGCAGCCTGTGTCACCCACGTGTGCAGGGACTCTTCCATCCCAGGGCTTGGGACCCTCTGCATCCCGCCCGCTGTGCCTCCCCGGCCTCCACACTGACCCCTTTATTCTCTCTGGGGCTGTGATCTGCTTTCTTTCTAAACTAAAGCCACCTCCTCCCCGCCCAGCCCAGCCACAGGGCGCCCAGCTTCCTTGCTTCAGCTCAGATCTGGGAAGATAAACACACAGGCCTTTGTGTTTTGAGGGCCTGTATCACCAGTCTCCATAGGGAAATGGCCAGAGGGAACGGAGAAACAAAGGAAGGAGGGAGGACCCGGGGTGGGGGTGGGGGTGGAGGTGGGGGGAGAGGGGGAGATTCCAGAAATCTTAATGTCCTGGATTCCAGCCTGAAATTTCTGCTGGCGTCCAGCCACTTTCATTCCCCAGTGAAGAGCTAATAAGGCCTCCCTCCACCCACTCCCTGCACCCTCCACCCCGCCCCGCCTCACCCCCTCCTCAGTCCTCTGCGAACACCCCTTCTCCCCAGAGGCCTCACCTAGGGGTGGCCCAGGCTGGGGGACCTGATGGGCCCGTGCTGAGCAAAGAGCCAGCAGCCTGAGTGGACGTTTGCAGGGGGTGACCAAATGCTTGTGTCCCTCACGATTTTCCCAGAGAGCAGCGGGCCCAGCTGAGGCCATCGGATTCTTCAGAACACCAGCCAGGCTCCAGGATCCTTGGGGCCGAGGAGGGCAGGACGGGAGAGAGAGGTTGGCACTGTGACCTACCAGAGGGCACATTCCATTCCGAGGCCCTCAAATTAAATAAAACAAACAGGCCCTGAATGGGCTAAAGAAAACACTTTAGTGAGTCAGACTCAGCAGGTGTGTGCCCTCCGTCCAGAGGAGGGGGCATTTCATCAGTGCTGGGTGGTGGGTGTCTTGGAGCGCCGGGGCTGGGCTCTCTCCAGGAGAGGAGTACCCGTCACCCGTGGTGGCTGTGTGTGCCACTGGCCTAGGGTCCGGCCTCCCCATCAGGTGCATCTAGCAAGATAGGGAAAGTGTCCCACTGACTCCGGGGAGCTTAGTGGGGTTGGATCCCCCCAGGTCCCCTCACAGGGGCTGTTGTATGTGAACAGGCGGGGGGGAGTATGCACCAGCCAGGCCTGATTCCTTGCACCCCGTACCCACCCCCCCCCAAAGGGCAGGTACCCCATCACCTGCTGTTGTTCAAAGGAGCTCCATAAACAGCAGGCAAAACCAAAAGAGCAGCTGCTGTGGGACATTCACGGATCCCCTTGGAGCTACTAGCAGGGATGTCAGGCTCTCCAGAGCCCAGACGTGGGCTATGGGCAAAGTGTGGTGCCAGGCTCCTTCTCTGCTCCCAGCAGCTGGTCAAAGCCGGGGTGAAGCGGAGAGGGGAGACTTGGTGCCCCCCAGGCTCTGGCAGGTGCCGAAAGAATGCAGCTCAGAGGTCAGCGTTCTCCAGCCTGGATGAGCCACGCTCCTGACCCGAGCGCAGCCTGGGCTCACAGCACCCAGCACCCCAGCTTCCTCGCTGGGGACTCACGGGCCTCAAGCTCTACAGGTGGCTGAGGTCAGGCAACCCTCCCCAGCTCCCAGGACAGGCCCTGAGGCTGGGGTTTCCAGAGTGGGGGGGAAGGAGACCCCCTGCATCATTCTCAGCGCTCCGAGACGTTGGACTCTGGCTCCCAGCCGTAGCTTGGTTAGGTAACTGGGCCGCAGAGGGACAAGTCGAAGCCCAAGGGACAGGGCTTCCCTGGAGTGACCTGCTTGTCGCTTCCGGTCCTCTTCCCTCTCTCCCGTTCCCTGTGTGTCTCTCCCTTCCAGTCCTCCCCTGTTTGTCTCCATCTAGTTTCCTGTCTCTTCCCTCCTCCTGTCCCTTCTGGCTTTTCCACAGCCTCCGACTTTCATCTCTGTGTCCTCTGGGGAGCTGAGAGACGGGAGCAGGCCAGCATCTGCTACCCCATTCAGTGACAGTGGTGGGGACAGAGCAACGTCACCATCCTCAAGCCAGGCCTCGGGCTTTCTGCTTCTCACAGGACAGGAGCCCCGGAGGGACAAGGAGCTGGCCATGGAATAGGTGGGGAGCCGTGGGCCCAAGGGGAGTGGCGGAGCGCTACAGAGCGCCCCTGCTAGAGGGGCAGGGCCCTACCCTAAGAACTCCTTTGTGCAGAACTGAGAAAATCCTCAGGACAACCCTAGGAGCCAAGTCTTATTATTATCCTCATTTTCAGATCAAGGCACTGCAAAGTACAGAGAGATCAGATGACCCACCCAAGGTCACACAGCCAGCAGAAGGCCGAGTTGGGACCTAAGCCCAGGTTTCTGGTTCCGGAACACACACTCCTAACTTCTAGGCTTTTCTACCCCCTCGTATCCCAATTCTTTGAAGCAGCAGGAAGATTTGGGCCAGAGACTGTCCCTTTGCCGGCCCCTTCCTTGCTAACAAAGATCCTCCCTCTTCTCCATGGGGATGTCAACCTCCAGTGTGGGAGATTCCGTATTTTATCCCCCATTCAAATGTAAACCCTTGTCCATATAGGATGAAACTTTCAGCCTTAGGGTTACCTGCATTTGTCAGATACCGTAGACAGAGAGCCAGAGTCACGGTGGGAAGCCCCGGGTGCCGAAGACCCGGAGGGTGGTGGGCGCTTTGCAGAGCAGAGGTGGGGGGCCCCAGGGGCGGTGAGCAGCAAGGGGTGGAGCTCAAGAATTTGCATTTCTGAAGTTTTCTCAGGTGATGATGCTGTGGTGGCGTGGGGGACCCCACTTTGAGAACCATTGTCCTAAAGAGCGGAGAAGCTGTGTCAGCAGAGGCAGACGTTTCTGTCATCCCTGGAGGCAAGGGGCAGACGGGGGAAGTCGGGGGTCCCGGTGGTTGCACAGCCCCCTCTTGCGTGCAGGGCGCTCTGGGCGTCCGTGCCTGGCCGTGACGGATCACACTCATCTAAGCAGGGGCCGCGCAGTGCGGAAAGCACCTCCGTGCAGATCTATCGGGTTTTTATTAACCGTTTCACGGTCACAGTTTCAAAATCAATCAAACAGTGTTGCCCTTGGGAGACTGACTGGGGTTTGAGGGCCAGGGCTCCTGTTCTAAATGCAGCACAGGACCCCCCAAGCCGCGGCACGGGGCCCAGTGGGCGGTGGCGGCCGTGTCCTCCTGGGCTCCACAGCCAGCCCTGTCCTCTCTCTGAACCAAAGCCTCACCCCAAGACCAGAGCGGACTGCGTATCTTTGCTAATTCTTGAACCAAACCCAGATACGAATTTCTCTCGAGAGCCACTTACCAAACCTATGCTCCCATCAGGGCAGGGAGGGGACCACGGGACCCTTCCCAAACCAGCCTGAATCCGAAGGGAATCCGTAGTTCCCCAAACCATTACATTAAAACAAGGCTGGGGCGTCAAACGCCTTCGAGGCCAACATGAGTCGATATTCGTTTGGTCGGGCTCCCTGGCCTGCATAAGCTGAGCACCAGGTGCAGAGAAGTGGTGCCCTAAGCTGCAGGGAGAAGAGGGTCTGTACTGAATGGAACCCTCCTGGGGGACCCCATCTTGCAGAGACGGGGGCTGCATTTTCACCCCCACTTCCTTGTCCAGCAGGGGAGGCACATCTGGCCGGGCCTGTCTCCTGAATTCCCAGCATGGGGCCACGGACCCGGCCAGCAGCTACGTGGTGCGGGTCCAGTCGCTCTGGGGTCCAAGGACGGGGTGGGAGGCGGTGACACACACAGCCCAGCAGCTCCAGCAGCTCCAGCCGGGCCGGGCAGCACCTGGCCTCCCCCAGCACAGGGAAGGAGGAGCACCTCCCAGAGTTCAGGGCGGAGTCAGAGGACCAGGGATTGCCTTTGTCTTCACAGGCCTGGTGCAGAAGAAGGGACAGGTGTGAGGAAGGTGGGGATCCTGAGAAGCACAGGACCAAGTGTGTGATTTCTGAGACCCCAGCACGGCCCGCCACCCCACTCCCCTGCCTGCCCCTTGCTCATCCTCAGGGATCACCAAACCCTGCTCTCGCTGTCCTGGCTTGGGAGCTGCACGGGCTGGAGCCCGGCTACTCAGACTCACCCCTGTTCCAGGGTGGCCGTCCTCCCACCTCTGTCCTCCTCCTTCCTCCCCCCTCCCCGCCTCTTTCCCTGCCTCCCTCCCTGCCCCACCTTTGTCCTCCTCCCTCTTTCCCTCCCTCCCTGCCTCCCTTCCCTGCCCCCCTCTGTCCTCCTTCCTTCCTCCCTTCCTCTTCTCTCCTTTCTTCCTCTCTCTTCCCTCTTTGAATTCCTTTCACATATGCCCGCATCCACCCACCAGCAAAGCGCTGCCTTCCATTTGGATGAAGAAATGCTGCTGGGGAATATTAGTCATCCATAAAAAGGAATGAAGTGTATACACGCCAGAGCATGGCCGGACCTCGAGAACATGCTAAGTGAGAGAAGCCAGTCACAAAAGGTCACGTACTGTGTGCTTCCCTCTAAATGAGAGATCCAGAACAGGCACATCCACAGACGGAAAGCAGACGAGTGGTTGCCAGGCGCCGAGGAGAGAGGGAATGGGAGGGGTGGCTACTTCATGGGTAGGGGGTGTTCTTTGGGGCTGATGAGAACATCCTGAAACCAGACGGGAAGTGCTGGGTGCACAACATGGTGAACGTACCAGATGCCACCAGAACGGTTAATACTAGGTTATGTGAACTTGACCTCAGTTAGACAAACAAACAAACAAACACAAACCTGCTGAGTTTGCATCCCCTGGCCCTGCAATGCACTGTTCGAGCAGCGCCTGGAGCTGGGACAATGTGTGCGAAGCTGTGGGGCGCTGAGTCCAGAAGCATTCCCACTCCCTACAACCCCCTCCCAACCAAAGTGTCTGTAAATGTGGCCTCGTGGGTGTATTACCAGCTTGGAAGCCTCAGCAAGTGGAGCTGGAGTAAGTGAGAGGAAGAGGAGAGGAGGGAAGGGGGGACCCCAGATTTCAGACTACTAGAAGCCAGCCGCCAGCTGCACAGCCAGGGTCACGTCCAATTGCATCGGGAAGGCCGGCGGGGGAGATGAGTATTAGTTGCTCCAGTTTGCAGAGGAGGAGGCCGGTACAGCGAGGGGAAGCAGGTTACTCAAGGTCACGTGGCCAGCAAGGGGTCCGGCCACCCTGGAATCTGTGCTTTTAGCCCTGGCCACCCACACTGAGCCCCCAGGAAGGGAAACTTGGAAGTGACATTAGCCCCACAAGTGGTACTGCCCCATTCTGGCCCCTGACCTCAGTTCGACCCTGGTTCTCTTCTCCATCTGCCCTTTATGCCCTGATGGTGCAGTCCTCTGGCCTGCTCTCCTGCCTGGCCAGAAACCCGGCTTACCCTCATCTGCTCCCCAGGACTCACCCCATGGAGGAGGACCCGGCCGTGGTTGCTTCAGATGGCCGGGCTGCAGAACGCAGCGGCCTCCTGCCCACTCCGATACTCTCTCCTGGAGGGACGGGGGCGGCCTGAGCCCTGGAAGAGGTGAGCAACTTCACTGGGCGTCCTTTCCGCGGATGTGGGTCACTGGCTGCCTGCGGAGTGGCAGCCACGTGCTCTGGGCCTTCACCTTCTGGTGAGGAGACCCTGAGCAAGGAGGAACAAATAGGTCATGCAAATCAGCGTCAGGTGTTGGTAAGTACCGCTACGATGAGAAATAGAGCAGGGCTTGGGGAGGGACGCAGGGGAAGAGGGGCAGGAAATGTTAGATGCCCACGGAGAGCCTTTCTGAGGAGCTAATGTTTGTGCAGAGGCCTGCAGGCAACTCCGGGAAAGAACGTCCAAGGCAGAAGGGATGACAGGTGCATGGGCTCCGCGTAGCCAATGACCTCGGTCAGTAAAGGCCTAGCGAGGAGGCCTGTGTGGCTGGAGAGGAGTGAACAGGAGCTAAGGGACACTGGCCAGGGCCTCATGTGGGACAGGAGGAAGCACGTGTAGCCAGCACCGCTTATCATATTATTGCCTCACAAAGGCGCAAAGTCTCCTCGCAGAAAGATGAGCTAACCACTGGGCCCACCACTCGCGCACCCCGTCTCCTTCTCCCTCTGCCTGGGGCTCAGCTTAAAATTAGCATATTTTAAAGATCCCACCCCCAGCTCAGAAAGTTCACAACCGGCATCTCTGGCATGCAAAAAAGAGCACAGGATTAAATACCTATAAGGTGCTGGGAGACACCAGGCAGGTTGTTGTGTTCAGTCTTTCCAATGACCTCGCCAGAGGAGGATCTCCTCCCCTTCAAAGGTGAAGACTAGCAGCTGTGTCTTTTTCTTTACTCATATTAGTATTATTGGTTCACGTATTACGTAAATATATCGGGGGATAAATTTTCTCTCTCTCTCTTTTTTAAATTATCGCTCCTGGATCTGTGTTCCATGTGCCCCTGGAAGAAGAGGCACTTTCCTGAGGTCCTCAGAATGGTCTTTGGTGGGAGCTACGATTCAGAAACCCAGACAGTGGAAACACAGCCCAGTTCTAGAATCAGGCAAGCAAGCTCAAGGCGTCTTTCTTTGGTTCGTGATCAAAGGCAGTTCATGTGGGGTTTTCCCCGAGATGGGCCCGTGGGGACCCCTGGGGGCAAACCCCACACAACCCTACAGTGGTCACCGGACAAACGTGGTTGCCACAGAGCCCAGGTCTGTCTCAAACCCAGGGAGTCACATGGTCACCAGGAATTAAAAGAAGGCCAGAGGTAGGAAACAGAGACCAGAGTCATAAGGTTGAAATCGAAGAAAAAGAAACAACACAGTCCTTGCTTACACTTCAGGCCAGAAGCTGCACTAGGTGTTTTCCCACAGAGGAGCAGCAAACAGAGGAGACGAGACAGACCAGTGTAGAGAAGATGGGCCCAAATATAGGCTGGATCGTAAATCAGTTTGTGGTTTCCTAGTTCATTGAACAAACCCGACTCCAGTGGGCTGATGGATGGTTCCATTTCCGCCCAGAGGGAGGTCACTGGAGGTCTCTGCTCGGCCTCGAACTTACCAACAGGCGCCTACCCGCAGAGGAGCGGATGCAGACGCAGGAAGCAGGCCTGTCACCCACCGGGGAGGGAGGGAGGAGGCACCCCGGGTGCTTCCAAGTCACCCCTTGTCTCTCTCCTCCTAAGTAAAGGCAGAGTGGATCAGAGTCACACGTGCCCAGGAGCCAGCTTTTCCACCTCCCTGTGCTCATGCTGACCGTTTGAGGATTCACACGACCCTGGCAGGCGTGGGCCACGGGTGATCCCAGCATCGAGCAGGAGAGCATCACAGAGATGGATGTCACGGCTTGCATTTCAGGTTCAGAAAAATCGATTGGCTAAGTACAGGATGTGGGAGGCTGGCTCGCAGCCGGGCTTGTGTAAAAGACCCGGGGCGGGGGGGGGGGGGGGCGGCGGTGTGGACCACAAGATCAATGGAAGCCTGCAGCGAGAGGCAGCCGCTAACTAGGGGGGTTCCTGGCCTCGGATGCCCACAGCTGGGCAGAGGCGGTGCGCCCACCCCGAGCCATAGGAGTGACAGCCTCCCTTTGGGCCGCACTCCTCGGCCGCTCTCCGACATTTGCTTATTTCTAGGTGTCACAGATTAAAAAGCATGTCAAGGTGCAAAGACTCTTGAGAGGAGGACGGCCGAGCTGGTGCAGGGGCTGGGAGCCTATCAGAGATCTTTTAAAAGAGCTGAAGATCTTTAACTGGGAAAGGAGGAGGATCAGGGGCCCAAGCCAGGCCTTCCATCTGCAAGGCGGGTGGCAGGGGTAGAGGAGAGACTCATCCTGGGCGACTCCAGAGGGCAGAACTGGGACTCAGAGCAGCATCGGGCAGGCTGTGGTTTACCAACCATGTCCCAAGGAATGCCAGGAGGTTAACAGGTGTTCTGGAAAAGAGGGGTCCAGAGGCCCATCCGAGCAGAGAGTAGAGACTATATACATACATATGCTAGACTAGACTCACACCCTCTTGGAGATTCAAGGTGCGTATTAGCATTTACAGCACATCAGCATTACGTTACATACAACTAACATATTATTAGGTACATTACATGGGACAAAAGCCCTAGAGTACAAAAAAGGGCTTGTTTTTTTTTCCCCAAGCTCCCAAGAAAAAAAGCCTGGGGCAGAGGCCTCCTGTGCTCTTGCTTTATGATTAGGAAGTGCAATCCTGGTGAGCAGAGAAGAGCCTAGATGAGGGGGTGTTACTTAGCTGGCTGCAGCTAAGTGCAGCTGATTGCTGGATCCCAAAGGATGGTCCCCGGAGAAGCCACGTTAAACTGTATCGCAGGGGACAAGGGGGGAGTGATTGCCCATCACATGCTGTCTCCAAGTGATTGAAGACGTGCTGCACCCAAGTGACCTCTCCGCGACGTCCGGGTGGGGCACTCATGGGCCCTGGGTGTGGCCCCGTGGTGGTAACGTCAACTGGGAGGCCCCCCCCCAGCAGGGGACGGGCCAAAAGGGGGCCGCAGGAGCAGGGGCCCACCTCTGTGAAATGGGCTGGTGGCCACGCAGGGCTGGTCGGCAGAAGGAATCAGGAGGGTCAGATTCAGGGTGTAACATCCATGCGGTGGAACCTAAGTCTCTTCCCCTCTCTTGCCTATGATCCAGGTCTTTCCGTCAGAGGCTAACGGTGCTTTCTTGTGAAGCCTGCAAGAGAGATTTGGTGCATGGACAAGCGATTGTGCAGAGGGGCATAGGGTGGACGTACTACGCACGGGCCCGTGTTTTCATATGATGGGCGCAGGCCCTTTCCTCTATCTTGGGAGATCCTGTAGAGTCTCTCGTGGAGATCCTTCCTCGTCAGCACTCTCACGCATTTGAAGAGTTGTGGCACTTCCTCCTGTCGCCATTCCAGAATTTATTTAACTAGGATCCCATGAATGAGCATTTAGGATTTTTTTTTTTTTTCATTTAGGATGTTTCTAATCTCTCACTACTAAAATCAATCCGACAGCTGATATCCTTGCACACGAGTCATTTTGTAACCCTGGGGGTTCAACTGGAAGGCTAAAGACCTGGCATGGAACGGTGGAACCGTGGGGTAAAAGGTGACATGCTGTTTGTGGTTTTGATTCATGTTGCCAAACTGCAACTCCCCCCACCGCCCCGCAACCCCCAGGGAGGCTGTGCCCGTTTGTCTCCCAACGGCTATTCGGGAGGCTTCCCGTTCCCCTTCATCCCTGACCACACAGGGCATTACCACATCTGTGATCTTTGCGAGCGTGACAGGTGGCAAATGGCACTGCAGAAGGGTCTTTTAATTTTCACGTTTTAGGTTGTGAGATTGAGCTGCTTTTCATACGCTCAAGAGTCATTTACATCTTAGTTTCTGTGAACTGACTGTATCTTTTATTTTTCTTGATTTAAAATTTTTAACACAAAATGTCTCAAGTATGCAAAAAGATATGTATATTCAGTATATATATTTACATCTATGTATTTATGTATATATATATATTAGCATAAGGCATAAAAGTAGAAGAACATCCACAGACCCGCTACCCAGCTTAAGAAACAGACCGCCAGCAATACCTTTAAAGTTCTCTGTATTCCTTTTCCCCTCCGAGAGTACCCACATTTCTGAATTTTGTTTGTATATACATATACATGGGTGTGTGTGTGGGTGTGTGTATACAGAGAGAAAGGGAGAGAGATGGGGGAGAGAGAGAGAGAGAGTTTATCTCCTTAAATATTATGTTGTTACGTATGTTTGGGGGCTTTTATATGAATGGTGTTGAGCTGTATATATACTTCTGCAACTGACATTATTTTATTCGACGTTTTGGAAGCCCTAGCATCGTTTTTGAAAACTGTCATTGTTGTTGTGAATAGTTGTAGTTTACTAATTTTCACTGCTATGACATATCACATTGTAGGAGGAGACCACAATCTATCCTTTCCCCTATTGACGGCTTTGTGGTCACCCCCAAATTTTTATTATTGCAGCATTGCTGGGAACATTCCCTTTTTAAAAACATTTTTATTTATTTATTCACAAGAGACACACAGAGAGAGGCAGAGACACAGGCAGAGGGAGAAACAGGCTCCATGCGGGGAGCCCCACGCAGGACTCGATCCAGGAACTGGGGATCACCACCTGAGCCAAAGTCATGCTCAACCACTGAGCCACCCAGGCGTCCCTGCTGGGAACATTCTAGTACACATCTCCTGACACCCAGGGGCAAAAATTTTTAGACTAGAGTGTATACCCAGAGTTGGAACTGCTGGGTCATAGGATATATGTGCATTTAAGGTACAAAAAAAGTATAATTTTGCCTACTTAAAAATGAATTGTTGGGACGCCTGGGTGGCTCACTGGTTGAGCATCTGCCTTCAGCTCAGGTTGTGATCCCAAGGTCCCGGAATCAAGTCCCGCATCGGGCTCCCTGCAGAGAGCCTGCTTCTCCCTCTGCCTGTGTCTCTGCCTCTGTGTGTGTGTGTGTGTGTGTCTCATGAATAAATAAATAAAATCTTAAAAAAAAGTAAAAAATAAAAATGGATTGCTGGTCTTATTATTGATTGTAGGGGCTCCTTAAGTGCAGAAGACATGGACACTCTGTGATATGGGCATATTATTGTTTAAGTGCTCAGAGAAGTCCTGCAGTAAGAGAAGGCTGTTTAAGATGGAATTTCCCCAAAAAAAAAAAAAAAAAAAAGATGGAATTTCCCTACTAAGCTGACGTGCCCTGGCACACCAGATGCTGACGTCGGGGCACATTTCAGCAGTGGGACGAGGGCCCCCTGTCCTCTGCCCGGGGGCAAGCCTGTGGGAGTAGACCCTCATGAGAAAGAGGGCTTAAGGGGCCCTCCCTGTCGTGCATCCACAGGAGCAGGCCTCCTGGAAGCCGGTCTCATCCCTCATCTCCATCCCCAGGGCCCCGAAGGAAAGAAGGCTCAGAGCAGAGAGCTGTATCAAAGGAAGACAAGCTGCCGGCGGATTCCCAAGCCCATCCCTTGCCCCATTACGTGACGCCCTACTGGACTTGATTAGCACCAAGACCCCACCCTGGCTCTCCAGGAGACACGGGTTTTGTACCTGAGCCCTCTGGCCACCACCGTGGCTTCTGTCAGCTCTCTCCCCGGGCTAGTGGTCTGTGCTGCTCGGCGGGCTGGTTCTTTGGACACATGTGTCCTGGCTGTCTCAGGACCCGGGGCGGCAGGCCTGTGCCCTCCACCTTTGGGCTCCTGGCCCTTGGTGCATGGCAGATGACCAGCTCAGAGGTGATGAGGACAGTGAATGGAGGGGGGATCACCACGGGCGGGCTCCGTGCTGAAGACTTGACCAGGGCCACCCCTCACCCCTGTTCGCCGCCGCCCCGTTAGGGGCTGTTGCCATCATTCCATTTTGCAAGTGAGGGAAGTGGGGCTGGGGGGAGTCTAGTCACCGGTCTCAGGCCACATGGCCATTGAGTGGCGGGGGCAGGGTTCGGACTCTAGAGCAGGGTTCACACCTGCCTCACGCTGTGCACCTGACCGGACAGATGAGCCAGGGGGCCCCTGTTTAGCAGATGTCACGCACAGAGGAACGGCGGCCTGGTGACAATCACAGAAGCCCGGGAAGCTTTATTTTGGCGCTGCAGTCGGGGGGCCCGTGGGGACAGGCAGCCGTGGGGTGGGGAGGGCCCCAGGCCTGGTCTTTCGCCCCTTCCCTAGCCCCCCAGTGCCGGCCAGGGTCACAGGCCCAGCCCAAGGGCATCTGAGGCTCAGGCGAGGGTCCCGGTTGAGAGCGTTGGCAGTTGCTCCGGGCGAGCCGCAAGCAAACAGCTGTGACTCTAGTCCCCGAGGCTCTCCCGCCCCTGTGTGACATTACCTGTGTCAACACTTTTAGTTTTAAAGCGGCACAGCCAAGGTGGGGGCCGGGGTGGGCAATGGGGAGGCGGGGGGAGCCAGGCCCTTATCAGCGCTGGGTCCTTGCATATGTAACACCGTCATATAATTAACAGTGAAGATCATTTACATTGTCGCTTAGCTAATTTTCATAATGTTTTCTTTATTATCAGAGGAAGAAATTAACCCAAGAATTTATTTACATAGCAGCCTCAAACAGTAACAGCTTGCTAATTGCCTGTTAGGTGATTAATAAGCTTACAGCAGATGCTAATGCGTCGTGGGCTCCCTGTTTCAAAGGTGCTCTTGCCGCACGCTTGTGTTTTTGGCAGCTTAATTAGTGCAATAATTATGTACTTGTTGCTCCTTCTTTCGAGCAAATACTGTCAAATGCTTAAAAGATTAAAGTGAATTATATCCTGAGAACTCACAGCGCTTGAGGATGCCCGTTCTTGCTAACTTCTCTGCGAGTTCAAAAATAGAATCGAGGAGAGAGGGGGTCTGATCCGTCGGCAGGGAGACGTGAGGAACCTGCGCGCTGGCTCTGCCCCTCGCCCATAGAGACACCTTAAACTCTGCCTCGGTTTCCCCTCTGTGGATGCAGGGACACGTCACTGGCATGGGAAGGTGGGAGAGAGCACATTTTAGCACCGCAGGGACCCATGAGACACAGCAACTAAATAGGACGTGGACATCTTTTTTTTTTTTTTAAGATTTTATTTATTTATTCATAAGAGACACACAGAGAGAGGCAGAGACACAGGCAGAGGGAGAAGCAGGCTCCATGCAGGGAGCCCGATGTGGGACTCGATCCCTGGTCTCCAGGATCAGGCCCTGGGCTGGGGGCAGCGCTAAACCGCTGAGCCACCCGGGCTGCCCGGACATGGACATCTTACTGGGGTCCTGACCTGAACAGATCAATTGCAAAAAGACATCTTTGAGCTCACTGGAGAAATGTGACCCTGGACCGTGTAACAAGTGACCTCCGGACGTCATCGCTGATTTAGTTAGGTGTGATAATGGCACAACGGTTACGCGGGGAAAAAAAATATTCTTGGCCTTTGGGTACACCGACAAGGGTGTTGGGGACAGGCACGATAGGATGTCTGCGATCTGCTTTCAAGTACTTCAAGCCCCTCCTCAGAACAGTGGGTGTGTGGATTAAGTGAGACTGCACAACGTGGATCCACACTGAAGCTGAGTGACGGGCATCTTGGGGATCAATATAATGGTTTTCTCCGCTTCTGTGCATGTACAAAAATGCGCATAATAGAAAAGCTAGAACACTGAAAGGAGATGGGGATGCTCTGTGGACGTGGGCTTGAGAACGCAGCTCCCGTGTCCTTCCCGTCACCCCATGCTGCCCCCCGTGAACGTAAGCTAGGTGGAGCCAGCGTGGTGCTGACCGCTGAAGGAGAGTCAGGGAGACCTTGGCCATGTGGCCCAAGGGACCTCAGGTACTTGGGAGGAGCCAGACTGAGCCAGACAATGAGAGGTTGCTGGGACAAGGGAACCTGGAACAATCCCATGAACATCAGAATGAGTTAGTTGCTCTTCAAGTTTGGCTCTGGACGATGCCCCAGGACACTTGCATGGGTCCTCTCCTGCCCACCCAGCTGTGGCTGAGGGAGCCACGAGTACAGGACCCCTGGCTCAGGTCAGGCCCTATGGTTTCCTCCTCCTTGGAGTTTGACACTCGAGTAGGGGACCCTGGGAAAACCGACAATGACAATCCCTCCTTGGAAGGCAGAGCCCGGGACAAGGAGCAGGCCTTTGGGGCAGTCGTGTGTGTGGCCTTCCTTCCTCCTGTCCTAGGTCCCCCGTGGGTTCTTCAGCTATTCCAGATGTTTCCAAACAAGTCTGGTTTCTGCCTTTCTCATCTCGCCGTGTTGATTGAATTCCCCGATATACCCTCGTATTATATCGGTATCTCTCATCTTTGGCACTTCCCAGAGTTGCCTGTTTTCATTCATTTGCCTGACTTTTTGATGACTGCCAAGTCTGTGGCTCCACAGGGCAGAGACCAGGTCTATTTTGGGTTACCATCCATGGTCAGGACTTAGCACGTAGGAACCGTAACTTAGTTTTTTTGTTGTTGTTGTTTTTTGTTTTTAAAGCATTTCTCATGTGCTAGTAGAACAGAGAAGGAAGGCCAAATCCGTGCTTAAATTAGCCAGGGGAGGTTTCTGTTGCCGGCAACCAAACAGACCTGAGTAATGAATGCCTTTCTTCAGAGGAATCTCTTGCAATAGAGTTTATGAGGGAAAAGCAGAGGAGAGGGCATTGTCTAACGCCCCTGGATCCAGCCATGCCCGAAACCCACAATCCTTAGGCTTGTCAGTCATATAAGCCAATAAATTCCCCTTTCTGCATATATGATATTTTGGGGTGAGGTTTTCTGATGCATAATCGAAAGCTTCCCCTTTGATACAAAACGCTCCAGAAATTTTGATGTGGGTTATCCTTTCGGGGTCAAGAGAGCCTCATGGATAGGAAAGTGGAGGGAGAGATCGTTCTAGGTGTCGAGTAGGAGAGTGGAGGATATAAGCAGAGGTGTGATGGTGAGAAAGAGCAAGGTGCAGAGGCCATGGCAGAGACCAGCAGGCTGGCCCTCAGAACCCAGTGAGAAGCCTCCAGAAGCTGAGCCCAATAGGAAGGGGGGCATCTTGCCACCGCGCTGGGAAAGCATTTTGTCTTCCGTAGTCCCCTTTCCCAGAAGAGGTCACCCCCGATGCCCGAGGTTCCCAGAGCCTGCTGGCCCCTTGGATTCCGACTTCCTGCCCAGACAGGGCAGCTGGGATGAGGTCATGGCTGGGGAGAGTCTTTTATCCTCTTGCTAAGCTTCTTCTCTCAGTAGCAATTGCCGTCTTGCTTAATCTCAGAGTTATCTGATTGTCACAGTCGAGTTTTCCGCATTAGGCAGTGAGCCAACAAGTTACTTAACCTATAATTGCCCTTTAATGAAGCCCATCTTCAAAACTGAATTGTCAAAGGGAAACTTGTAAACACACAGCGAGGTCCAAGACCAAGCTGGCCCCAGACGTCGCAGCCAGGCCCTTGACTTCTCTCTGGCGTCAGCCACATTTGTCTGAGTTACTGGGGCTTTATTGCCGGCTGCCACCCAGAGTAGAGAGGAGTCTTGGGCTCACGACCGTTGCCAGAAGCAGGTCAAGCCTTTTACAAGCCAGCTGGAGGGAGGTTTGCTTCGGGCGCACACGTTCCCCTTTGCCAAGCGCTCTCCCCACCACTCCCTGCGATGCTCTATAGATACAAAAGTGATGGCCAGTGTCACCACCTGAACTTTGCAAACTCCGAGCAGGTGAACCTGCCCGACGGTGGAAATGTGGCCGGTGAATGATCCACGCCCCAGCACGTGGTGGCGAGGAGGTCTGATATCAAAGAAGAGTTCCTACTATAGCAGTGTCTGGGTTGGGCCTACACTGAGTGTGGTCAGGTGTCCGACCTCAGGGAACTTCTAGGGGCATCTTCGAACGTCAAACGCACTGAGCCATTTCATATTTCTCTCCTGTTCATCCAGGGCAGACCAGGACAAGGGAAGAAATATTTACAGGACACCTATTCTGTGTCAGGTGTTACCCCGGGCAGCTTGCATATGTTGTCTCACGCTAGGTCATATTAGCCTTACTTTGTAGATGAAGAATGTGAGGCCCAGAGAGGTGAAGATGCTTGACCAAGGTCACACGGGGTGTGGGTATGGAAGGGAGGATTTGAAGTCGGGTTTGCCTGATGTCAAGGCCCGCCAGTGCTCCTTCGACAGCTTGGAGGCTCCCTCACCAAGGCGACGCTGGCCTACAGCCAATGAGGGGTGCAGGTAAGAAGGGCTGTGAAATCGAGAATAAAACTCTATGCTGTCCAGGATTTGCTTCGAAATCGCAAAGAAGCATAGTGCGAGAGTAGGTGGGAAGAGAGATGAAAAGACTTGCTGTAGGGTGACAGGTGTTGAAACTAGGTGATGAGTGCCATCAGGATACAATTTCTTCTAATTTCATCATACTTGGTATTTTTCACTATGAAGAAGTTTACAAAACATAGCGCTTGCTCCAGAACTCGGTGTCCCTTCCCAGGACCCTCCTAACAGTCCGTGTCTGTGTTTCTGTCGCTCCCCTGCACCCACCATGTCACATGAGAGTTGCCTTTTAAATTATCCGTGTTCCTCAAAAACCTTGAACTCCACTGGGATGAGGGCGGTATCTCTCCTATTCACCTGCTAACTTCACTCAGGAGGAATCAACGAAAGGGGAGTGTGGCACACACAGTGGGCATTCAATAAATGTTTGTTGAGTGAATGCAAAATCCGAAGAACTGGACCTTGAGGGCCGGCTGCGTTCTGAGAAGCAGAAGAGTCCCGGGGAAGGGCGAGCGAGGCTGGACACGGGCTGGAGCGTAGGCCCCGGGCAGCATGCAAGCCAGTTCAGAGGTGAGGGACGCGGCCCGAACGGCCACAGCCAGCGATCACGCACCACCCACGGCTGGGGTATCCACTTTCACGACTTCCATCTCACAGACACAGCCTGACAACATGTTTTTCTTCTTATCACCACGGCAGGGTCAATCCCCCCACTGTGGCTGTGAAACTGCGGCTCCCGATTTCATTCTCAGGTCATTAATTGAAGACACTTGGCCAGCAGACGCCTGGTGGAAGGCAGCAGCGGGTTGCATTTTTGAGGTCTAGAAGGAGACAAAAGATACCAATTAAGGGGACAGGGAAAAAAAGAGGGGGACAGGGAAAGAACGCCTCCACCTCCAGACTACCTCAAGACCCAGTGCCATGTGGGAACTGGGGAACTGGAAAGGCAAGCACAGAAGGCTGGCGGGGGTGCGGGGGTGTGGGGGGGTTGTCTGCGATCAGTTCGCCCTGGCAGGGCCAGGCCCGTGTCCCGAGGCTCCGTGATGTCCGGTCTCTCGCCAGCCCTCCTGATGACAACCACACCATGCTACTGGTGGAGGTTGAGGCCCGAATGAGGCCTGCAAGAATTAGGACACCTGCAAAGGCCTTTCTCGCAGAGACAAGCCACACGGATGATGATGATGGCGACAGAAATGGTTTACCAGAAGCTTCCACAACCCGGAGTTCAACTCACCCTCCCAGCAACTCCAGGACAGAGGAAGACATGGAGAGCGGGAGGTCTGAACCCGTGCTCAGAGTCACAGGGGTGATGCCAGGTGCCCAGCATGGTGCAGTGGGGAGGTGGGGGCCGAGATGCTGCACCCCAGTTTGGGCATACGCTCTTGGCCAGGGACTCTGTCCTTGGACCAGGGGAAGACACAGGTCCTGACCCCTCCACTTCATGGCCCGCCTGGCACGTGCCATTATGGATGCTCAAATGAGGTTAAGAGAATCTTTGTACGGTCCTGTGGCCTTCTAGAATTATTGATGACTCCCATTGTCTCCTGGAAATATCGATGATTTTCGCCTTCCAGGCCTATCTCTACTCCAATTCTTCAAGTTCTTTTGTGTCTCTGGAATATTAATCAGCCCAGGAGGACTGAAACGAGAGATGGCTCTTAGGAGAGGCAAAATGAACATAAATGTGTCTGGTATAGTAATGCCCTTTGTCACAGTGCTTTGGATTTCTCCAAGGGCCTCCGCTCACATTTGTTGTCTCATCTGAAACAAGCAGTCACCCCGCGAGCTGCTGGTGAGGATGGTGGCGATTACCTCCTTTCCTAAAGCAGGGGAAACCAATGTGCAAGCAGTCCCGCATCTTGTGTTTTCTGACCTTTTCACTTTCTGAAGTTTGAAACGCATGAAGTCAATCTTTACACTTAGTTTTCAAACAAGAAGCTTGGAGAGGCTGGCTGGGAGGAATTCCTACCCCTACTTTTAAGAAATAGATCTTATGGGGTGCCTGGGTAGCTCGGCGGTTGAGCGTCTGCCTTCAGCTCAGGTTGTGATCCCAGGGTCCTGGGATCGAGTCCCACATTGAGCTCCCTGCAGGGAGCCTGCTTCTCCCTCTGCCTGTGTCTCTGCCTCCCTGTGTCTCTCATGAACAAATAAATAAAATCTTAAAAAAAAAAAAGAAATAGACTTTATTACAAGGTAGTAATTATTAGGGATCCCTGGGTGGTGCAGCGGTTTAGCGCCTGCCTTTGGCCCAGGGCGCGATCCTGGAGACCCGGGATCGAATCCCACATCGGGCTCCCAGTGCATGGAGCCTGCTTCTCCCTCTGCCTGTGTCTCTGCCTCTCTCTCTCTCTCTCTCTCTGTGTGTGTGTGACTATCATAAATAAATAAAAATTTTAAAAAAAGGTAGTAATTATTACAAATGTTTAAACCACCACATGGCTTCTTTTGCTCTTTATTCTGTTCCTGAAAATGTACACTTCCCTATTTTTCCACCTTTGAAGCCAAAATGTCAGACTTGAGGCCTCCTGACTTTGCCGGGGTGGGTGGGGGCCCAGGAGCGGTTGAGAGAACACCCCCTTCTTCCTTGGTGTCTCCTCACAATTCCTGTTCAGACAGAGCGCAGGGTGGTCCGAACAGGGGTTCTGATGCCCTCCAAGGTCACGGTTATTCACATCTATCATTTTGTATTAGTGCCACATGTTAGTCTGTTTTCACCACTGAGCTGTGAGGGCTCTGTGTGGATAGGAAAGGAAAGGATGAGATTTGGAACTTAAGGAGAAAAAACAAACATAACTCAGGCAGTAGTGGAATTGAGGCGGGGTATGGGAAAGGGGGTGCAAGATTCCAAAGCTGGGACCTGTCAGGACATCATAGCAATGAATCAAGGGGAAGGGAAGAAACCTTGAATAAAAACAGGGACTAGAGAAGTCAAAAGGAGGGACAGACTCCTGGGCTTTTCAGAATGTGGGGTATGTGTCAACCCCTCCAATGAATGAGGGGCAGTCAAGGACTAGCTCTCAAATTCTAGGGTAGATACCCAGGGAGGTGGATGATAGGGCCTTGTTCAGAATTAAGGAATGTGGGAGAAAATGCATCATGGGTAGAGAAAGTCAGGGTGGTTTAGTTCTGGAAGGATTGAGTCTCAGGTGCTGAGGGGGTCTGGAGTACAGATGTAAACCTGGAAGGTAGCAGCTTCTTGGTGGTACTTGAAGCCACTGTGGACTCTCTGGTCCTCTCAGCCTGTCCGAGGGCTGGGCCTCTGCCTCTCGGACCTACCACCTGGCTCCCTGGGGACCCTGAATGGCCTGGACTACTTGACTTCATCATTTCTTTATTTCCTTTTGCTTTCCACCTTGTGCCTGCAAGTGAAGATCCCCGAAGCTCCACGAGGCTCATTCAGGAGCCTCTTGCAGAGCCCCAAAGGTCATCTAGCACAATACATCAAGTGGAGCCAGCAAACATGGTTTCCAGAGTTGGCTCAGCCAATATCTACTATGTGATATCAGCAAATCACTGTTCCTCTCTGGGCACCACTTTCTCTACACTTTAACAGGAAAGTGTAGTAAGTGGTCATGTAGCTTGTGTTGGATGAACTCTCTTATATAAAACAGCTTTAATGTATAAACAATATGAAAAATCAATTATTTGACAGCATTAGAGAGCTGCCAAAACCAGGCAGAAACTGCAGTGGGATGGACCCTTGAAATAAGGTAACCTCACTGGGTGATTCACGTTTAGACGACTTTTCTCCTGAGTGCAACGTCCTGCTGTTCGCATGGCATGGGATAGCTAGAACCCAAGTAGAAAACCACAGTATTTCTGATCTTAGGTCTCAAACCTTGGGGCCCAATTCTGCAAGAGGAGCTGGAACCCAGGAGAGAAAACCTGGAGAGAACCTCTGAGGGGCAAGCCCCCAAGTTACATCTAAAGTCCCCTCAAATCCTTGACTGATCCGTGAACTGTGCATGCATGGGGGTGCCATCAAGAAGCCCATATGGAAGCATCAACTAGAAAGCTATACAAGCTGAGCAGAGATCTCAGTTGTGGCCTAACTACAGCTGCATAGAATTGACTTTGGGTCCCAACAAGTGAGTAGAATAAAAATGTCTGAGATCTAAAGGATTCATCCTAAGACTAAGGTAAGCCAAATATTACATGGTGCAAGAAATTGCAAAGTCAACTCCACAAGTTCAAGTGGGATTGACTGATTATCCAATAAGTTAACTGCCAGCCAGAAAAAAAAAAAAAATCAGTATTCTCCAGAAGAAGATAACAGAATCCAGAGTCTATGCAATGTCTAACTTGCAATATCTGATATAAATTAAAGGATAATAAAAATACGTTATGAAAAACATTATACTATCAAATTTTACAACCTAGATGAAGTGGACAAATTATTTGAAAAGCACAGCTTACCAAGAGGACACAAAGGAGTCAGAAAATTGAATTGCTTTGTATTGAAGAGATTGACTTTATTATAAAAATATCACAACAGAAAAAACTCCAATCACTTTATGAGACTGATCATGTCACTCATTAATTTCATTAAACAGTTTAGGGAAAAAAAATTCAGTCTTACACAAAGGATGTCTGCGCCTTCCACCTCTATTCAACTTTGTATTGGAGATCTCAGTGCAACAAGATTGAATAAAAAATAAATAAAAGCATAAAAATGTAAACATAAGAAGTAAAGCTGTCTTTATAGACAACATGATTTTTTTCAGATAGAAAATCCTAAGGAATCTACAAAGCAACTCTGAACTAATGAGTGAATTTACCAACTTTGTTGAATACAAGATCTACATACAAAGATCTATTGTAGTTGTATTTATTAGCAGCAAAATATTCAAAAAATGGAATTTTAAAGTTGTTCTACATTAATATCCCCAAACACAGGATACTTAGAAATAAATTTAATAAAATGTGAACAATATTTGTCATAAAAATGACAAAACATGGCTGAAATACATTTAAAAGGATCTTATAAATGATGAGATATCCCATGTTCATGGAACTCAATATTATTAATATGTCACTTCTCCTCAAATTTATCTATACACAAAAACAACCCCAGTCAAAATCTCAACAGAGATTTCTGTGGAAGATGACCAGAAGCATGTCATTAAGAATTTATATGGAAAAGCAAAGATATAGAATAGTCCAAACATTATTGAAAAAGAAAGACACATTTGGAGAACTTGCACTACCAGACTCAAGATTTACTATAAAGCTACATAATCAAGACAGAATGGTATTGACAAAAGGAAAGACTGATAAATGGAACAGACTAGAAAGACCAGAACTAGACCCACTTTTGACCTAATCTAAGTCAATTGATTTTCAACCATGGTGCCAAAGCAACGGGACAGAGAAGGTCTTTGCAACGGGGTATCTGGGTTGCTTAGTGGTTGAGTGTCTGCCTTTGGCTCAGGACATGATCCTGGGGCCCTAGGATCGAGTCCTGCATCAGTCTCCCTGCAGGGAGCCTACTTCTCCACTTCTCCCTCTGCCTGTGTGTCTCTCATGAATAAATAAATGAAATCTTAAAAAAGAAGAAGAAGGAAAGAAAGTCTTTGCAATAAATGTTGAACAATTGGATAAATATATGGTAAAAAATGAACTTAGACCCTTATCTCTCATCAAACCCAAACATTAACTTGAGGTATCTTACAATCATAAAGGTAGAAGTTAAAACTATACAGTTTTTAGGGAAAAAAATCCAGGAGGAAGCATTTGTGACTTTGAAATATACGAATGGACAATAAGCACAGGAAGCTGTGCTAAACATCATCAGTCACCAGAGAAATGCAAATCACGACCACGATGAGCTCCTTTTTATTACACGCCAGAATGGCTAAAACTAAAAGGACTCACAACCTGAAACATTGGTGAGGATAAGAAACCACGGAAACCCTCACACCATGCTGGTGAGATTGTAAAATGGTACAACCACTTCAATCATATACATTTCTTATCAATTTAAATCTCTGCCTTTTCATGATTGGGCAATTCCTCTCCCAGGTATTTGTCCAAGAGGCATGAAAACGTATGTCCACACAGGGACTTGTACACGAATGCTCATTGTAGCTTTATCCATAATGGCCAAAAATTGGAAACAGAAATGTCCATGTGCAGAGGCATGGAATAAATAAATGATGGTGTGTTCATATGCCAGAACTGGACTCAGCAGAAATTGGAATCTACTACCGATGCACACAACAAGAGAGGAACTTCACAGACCTATTGAGTGAAGGAAACAATACAGTATGGCTCCCTTTGTATGAAATTCTAGAATAGACAACATTCAGGTTGGTGATAGAAATCAGAAGAGTGGTACCTTTGGGGTGGGTATAGCTGAAAGGGTTTATAACCAAAGAAGTTTCTGGAGCAATGGAGATGTTCTATATCTTGGATGACATGGCAATTTATTAATCAAAAGCTATTGGGGAAAAAAAAAGCTATTGGGGGACACCTGGGTGGCTCAGTGGTTGAGCATCTGCCTTCAGCTTAGGTCGTGATCCTGCAGTCCTGGGATCGAGTCCCACACCGGGCTCCCTGCGCAGAGCCTGCTTCTCCCTCTGCCTGTGTCTCTGCCTCTCTCTGTGTCTCTCATGAATAAGTAAATAAAATCTTTAAAAAAAAGATTATTGAATTGCACATTTTAAATAGGTACACTTCACCATATGTAAATTTTGCCTCAATAAAAAAAAACAAAACAAAGTAAAATAACTAAGAAAGTTAAAAAATATATCATTAGGATCCTGACATTCTAGGAGGCCTCAAGTGGGCAGACCTAGGGCTTGATCACACAGGGTCTGGCGGTCAATGTCAGTGCTTCTCTGCAGGAGGCAGAGCTGAAGAATCAAAGGCTCAGCTGAGTCGGGGCCTCCAGGAGCTCGTGGGCTGGACTCAGCAGCTGCCCGAACGAGTCACTTCAGCTTAAGCTAGCATCTTTAAATGAATCCTGAAGTCTGTGTGAGCCCATCGATGTTACCCACTGGTCTTCTGTGTGTGTGTGTGTGTGTGTGTGTTTTATTTTAAGCTTTTTCCCTCTCCCTCTGCTGCCACGGCCTTCAGAAAAAATCATGATTCCCTGGGGATGATGTGTGACCCCTAATCAGAGGGTAAGTTGTCTGGCCAACTCGGGTAGACTGCGGAAGAAAATCTGGAAGGTTGCGCCACCCGTTGGATCTACAAGGACTAATGCTTTCGTACAGCCCTCGTGTCCAAGCGGTGGGAGGAGGCCAGATGGCCTGGAAAGATACACAAATGGAGTCCCCGAGTGAGTGCCGACGCCAACACAGCTTCAGCTCGGCCCCTAAGGGAACCCACCCTCCTCCCTTGTACCCGGAGCACCGTTAGGCTCTCCATTGCTCGGAAACCAGACGGACCATGGGCCCCCAGGGGACAAGAGAGGAGGGACTGCAAGGAAGAGAAGACAGAGAAGATGGGCCAAGACAGAGGAAAGGCGGAGGAGTGTCTAAATAAAAAGAAGTAGAGGGGAGGGGACGGGCAGGCAGGGCATTCAATAGGTTAGCAATGAGTTCATCCTTTTGTAGAGGGTCTGGCGCTTTTCAGGATGCCCACAGCTCTTCAGTAGGAGGAGGTGGGCTGGCCAGGAATTGGGACGCCCACTTCATCGATGGGAAAACTGACACACAGAGCGGAGGGCACTCGCTCAAGTTCACACGTCTAGGAAGAGAGCAGAGCAGATTCCTCGGATTTGGGGACCTACAGGCCTCCTGTCGCTGTGGCTGCACTTCCTCGTCCTGGGCGCTTTCTTCTCCCTCTGCCCTCACACCAGCACCCACTTGGCACGGCCTGGAAGCCAGTGGGAAGGGCTGGCTGCCGCTCACAGGGCATCATTATGTGCAAGGTGAGGGAACTTCTCTCCCAGCCCCAGGCCTTTTTAGGAAATGTAGCTCTGCATGAAACACTTGGCTTTGATGGGAAGGGAAGAACTGGGTCTACTAATTAAAGGTCATTTAGGATTTTTTTTTAGCTTTAAAAACAGAGTAGATATGTTTAATTCGGGCTGACCACAGTCACTGGGCATTTCCGTGAAGCTCGGGGATCTGTGTGCTGAGTCTCCTGGACTCTGAGAGATCATTGGATTTTTTTTTTCCCCCGTCTCTGGTTTTGTTTTGATTTTGTTGTTGTTGTTTTAAAAATACACACCCTCTGGAGTTGAGTACTTTGACTGCTTTGATGCAAGGGAAGCCAACCATGGCTTTCTAAAGTTAGACAGCAAGGAGTTGGCATTGGCAGGAACTAAACCACAAGCCTCAGAAGCCTCTGCCGCCGGCCCCTAGGCCACGGCTGTGCGGTGGGCACCATGTTATTATGTCCTCCCGAGAAAACTAGAGACCCAGAGACCTCTGGTTACACTGCCACTGGCTGGTTGCCCCTGGACAGGGCAGCCGGCGGGGGCTGGGTGCCAACCAGGAGTCGTGATCATCCCTGCTCAGCCAGGGCGGCAGGAGGGCTCTCTGTGTAGGAATCCCCAGAAGGCCAGGGCGACCCCAGTGTGCACCCTACTCGTGTTCCTAAATGAGAAGATGCCCCCTCTTCAGCCACACTGTCAAGATGCCTGTGGTTTTATTCCACCCAGCTGTCCTGGCTGGCTTCCCCTGATCCTAGAACCCTTCCTTCCTAGAGGGAGCTCTTTCCATGAGGCTTGGCTGGGGCCCATCCTGCCTTTTCCCTGACCTCATGACCCTGACCAATTAGAACCCCCCATCTTACCTAACCTTGATGATTGGCTCTATCACAGGCATAGGGCCCAAGTGAGGCCAATCAGAAGTCCAGAGGTGGAGAAAGCAGGCATGAGGGATGAGGAGAGAGAGTGGGGGTGAGGCCTAAGCCCCAATAGCATCATTGGAACTTCTGGATGCAGCCGTGCATGAAGGTTACTCACTTCTGTGAGCCAATAGATCGCCCCTCCCTTTGTGGCTATAACTATTTTGGATTTTATTCCTGTCACCTACAATGAGAAAAGCACCAAGAGCTCTATGCCTTGCTCATCTTCGCATCCCTAGCAGGGGCAGTCTTGTTAAATGAATGTCTGAGCCTCCTTAGACTGGAGATGAATGGAGTTCGGGGTAGGGGAGGGAAGTACATTGCCAAGCACCTACCAGGCCTCGTGTCCCAGATACTTCACAGAGATTATTTCAGTGGACCGTTTCCTCCCAGCCTTGCTGTACTAGGACTGCTATCTCCACTTGAAAGATGGGTAAAGAGAGGAAGAAAGGGCCCTAGGGAAAAGCCAGACCTTCAGAAACAGGACAGAGTGTGCGCCTTCTAGCTGGGCACTTCTCTGACACCTAAGAAGCTGGACCATCTGCACGCCTCCTCCAGCAGGAGAGAACAGGACAAACAAGACCCCCCAAGCGACCCCCTATTTCTAGGCCCCTGACCCTCCAGGGGAGCCCCTACCAGAGTTGCGGGGTTCGTTTGTTCCAGTTCTGTTTCCCCTTGGGCGTTGGGTGGATGTGTATTGCCCGATGCCAAACACTGCAAAAATGGAAGTAGATTTCTCAAACGCCCAGAGTTCCCGGGCTATCAGCTTCTCTCCATGACATCATGCCCCTCTCTGGCACTTGACCCCATCCACACTACGTCTACCAAGCTAACCCCAAATTTCAGTTGCTCAATGGATCTAGGGTAGGGCCCAAGTGAATTTTTTTGGTGGCGGTGTGGGTTCCTGAGCCCAAAGGTTTCATGGTACCATGAAGGCTACACAGAAAGGTGACAGGACATGACAGTGGAGATCTTGAAGACGGATCTGTATTTGCATTTTCACCAGGACAGAAATGACCAAGAGTGAAAGAATAGGAAGGGACCTCAAAAATCATCTAGTTCAGGAAGGGCAAATATGTGTTGTGCCTACTGACGTGCCCTGACGCTTGCCCCTGATCTTGAGAGAACCAGGGCTAATAGGTCAGACCTTCTCTCCTTTGGAGCCCAGATGCCCCTTCAGATCCTTCCCACACAACATCGCAGGCAACCCCACCAATCGATAAAAGTCGTCTCACAAACGAAGCTTACTTGCCCTCAGACCTAGGTCGAGACCCTCATTTTTGCCGTTGTGAAATGGAGTTGGAAGATGAAAGGACTTGTCCAAGGTCACACCAGCCCAGCTGGAAGTTGAAACCAGATCTTTTGATTGGGCAAAGTCCATCATTCTTTGTTCTCATTGCTGACTCAGTACCATTAATAGATGGTAGGATGCCAACCCAATTCAAGCTCGACATATACTTACCTGGAAAATAAATCAACCAAATCGATGGGGCTAGGTGTTGTGGAAAGAACGTTCAGCTGGAATTTCACTTCTGGTCCGGCCATTAATTAGCTGTGTGACCTTGGGCAAGTCAGTTCAACTCTCTGGGGCCTCAGTTTCTTCCATTGTAAATTGTGGGGACAGGGTGATCTTTCAAACCCCTAACATACGTTCAAATACTAATAATCTTTCAGTTCATGGCCCCAGCACTGTACCAGGAAATTTTTAGGCTCCGAAGAAACGAAAGAGAAGAAAACAACCACACAATGCAAGAAGCGGTACAAAATTGTGCCAAGTTTTCAATTCATATAATTAAGGGGCAAAGAGATGTGGAACCTACTGAGGCCCTCCGGGAGCTCAGAGGAGGAGGGCTTCCTCGAGGAAATGAGAACTAAACGTGCCTTGGAAGGATGGACAGATAGATGGGGGGTTGGGAGGGGGTGGGAACAGCACTGCAGGCGGTAAGAGGAAAATAAGAGAAGGCAGAGAGGAAAGAAAAGCGGGGTATTTAGGGAGAAACCAGCCTGGCTGGAGCGGAGGGTGGAGGGAGTCCAAGGAAAGCACTAGCGAATCAGAGATGAGAGTGGAACCCATGGGGGCTGAGGCCAGTGTTGTGAAAAACAGGGCGGTGGGGGGGGGGGGGTCCTGGGGTCCTAGTCCCGCAGAGTGCTATGGGGTCATCTCTTGCCTCACTGAGTAAGACCCTTCTGTGCAAGTGTCAGAAATTCGACTCAACCTGACTTAACCAAGACAGTGCATTTATCGACTCACATGACCAAAAAGCCCAAGTGTAGACTTGAACCGCAGCTGGATCCAGGGGCTCAGAAAACCTCCTGGGAATTGTCCTTCTGCATTTTCACTTCCTTCTGTGTTGGCCTAATTCCCAAGCAGCCTTGTCCCACCTGGGGGCAAACGGTGCCCAGCAGCTCCCAACCTGCCTGTTGCCACCTACCCGGACCAGCGGAAGGAGAGCTCGGGGTTCTGCTCAGTTCTGCACAAGTCCTGGGGACTGATGCTCGTCGGCCTGGGTTTGATGACGTTTCCGTAGCCGAGCCAGGCCGCAGCCAGAGGCTGGGTGAAATGCTCCGACCGGCCAGGCCTGAATCAAGTGCCCACCACCAGGGCGGTGTGGAGTTTGGCCCCAAGGGGGCCTTGGGAGCTGGGGAATGAAACAAAGAAATCCCAGTGCTGTTATCCACAGAAGGGATGCCTGCATCCCGGACAAGCAAACCCAGCGATGTCCAGTGCCAAAGAGGGTCTCCTACGTATCTGTAGACAGATAGGGGATGTCCCGAAGACAGACAGAGCCCTAGCAGTGGCCCCCGCTCCGCGTGGGGACGTCTCCTGCCCAGCTCTGAACCCGGAGAGTTCTGAGAGGCAGAGGTGGGGCGGATGGGGATGGCGAGCTTCTGGGCAGGTCCCCTCTCCCTTAAATGAATACCCCTTGGACAGACTCGGCAGCGGGGCAGGAATTTGTTAAATTACATAAACATTATTGTGACCCGTAAAATTCAATGAATCTCGGCCTGTTTACACGCGGCTGGCTTTAATGTTTGCACAGCGTAATTTAATGTGTCAATTTGCTCTCAAATAAAAAACATCTGGTCCTCTGACATGGCAAAGAAACTGAAGAGCTGATGTTCAGGACCAGCTAGAAGCCCCAATCAGAGATAATGTTTGGTTCGGGGGTCGGGGCAGGGTGTTGGGGAGGAAAGGCCAGGGACTCAGAAAAGGAAGCCAGTGTGGGTAGAACCCATTCCTGGCTTAGCGACAAGCCTCTGTTTGTGAGTCTGTAAGATCAGTAAATTTTATCCTAATTAGAATTAAGAAAAGCCGAGAGGAGCACATACCATCTTTAACTGGCACCCATTGTGCAATTAAATTTCCTGGGGCTGTCCCTGCCAATGTTGACATTCATACTACTGGATTTTTAGCAATCTTATTATCTGGTAATTGAGAAGAGCAGAAAGAAAATTACACTTTCCTCCTCAGCAGATTTCCGCTAATGTACCCCTTCCTAGAGTAGTCAGCCCGGCCAAGGCCTCTCCCTCCGGATTCCCCAGGACTTGGGGGAGCCTGGGAGAAGGGGGAGGTGAGACTCTCCGAGTGTGTGCTTTTCCAGTGAGATCATGCATCTCGGTTTGGTCTCCACTAAATAACGATACGGCTCATTCCTGCAGACGGAGGCGGGACTTGGCAGGCAGGTCCTGAGTTGGAGGCGCTGACCTACATAGAACAGGATGGAAGCTGAGTTCTCCTGTGACACAGGTGGGGGCTTAAAAGCCTTTTAGGGGCGTCGTGGGGCCATTGGGGGGGCTGTTCATCAATCCTGACCGCTGGGCCCCCAGCAGGAACTGGGTGGGCACAGGTGGGCAAGGGGCCCTGGTGCTGGGATACACCATCCCTATCATTTTACAGCGCCCCCTTCCTCTCCCAGCCCCCAAGCCCGGGCCGGGCTGAAAGGAACCGGAGAGGAATGGTTTCCACTCCCCTGCTTCTCACCCCAATAAATGCTTGAGACATCCTGATGAAAAAGAACCCGGCCCGAAGCCCGGGCAGCCACCCCGCTGGAAGGAGCTGAGCCTGCTTTCCTGGCCGAGCAATGACGGGGTCAGAGCAAGTTCAGGCTTTGCTTTAATTGAGTAGAAGATAGTTCTTCCTTAAGGGAGCCCTGAAATAATGCTTCAGCCGAGCAGAATGACTTCCCATATTGTCAGAAGGGATTAGCCGGACTGGTTTGTAAATAAAGAGTGATCCTTCTTCCCCCTCTAGGACAAACAGATCATATTTTCTTCAGGTCACCGGGGACTGGGCTTGCTCTAATCAAATCCTTGACATTTCACCAGGACTCCAGGAGTTGCATGTTTTCCATGATTGAGCCCTTGGTAATTACCCGTTTTCCTAAACGATTGCTATTTTCCAAACTCAGAACGTTTTAGGGAAGTGGGGAAAAGAGATGTCTGCCCAACAGTGTTGGGAAGAGGGGGGAGACAGGCGTGGGGATGCAGACTGGCGTAGGGTCTCCTGAGGCGGAAGCAGTACCATCTTAATAAGCACCCACAGGGGCAGGTCCCAGGACCAGCAGACAGTTTCTCTAATTTCTTCATCCTTCCATTCATGGGGGCAACACCAATATTTTGAAGCCCTTGCTCGGTGCCAGACACTGCACTAGTTCTTAAGGATAGAGCTGCATACAGCCTGCCCCTTGCCCCCTCCGAAGAGCCCTCGGTCTCATGGAAGAGACCAGTACATAGGTTGATACTTTCAACAAAAATATCCTGAGAGGTAAGTATGCAAATGTCACGGAACCCCGAAGTAAACAGCAAGAAACAAAAACTGAAAACCAACCAAAATCAAAGCTTTGTCTGGATAGGACCAGGAAGGCTTCACGGAGCAGGTAACCCAAGGTCTCGCAGGATGAGGAGGGGTTGGCTTTGTCTGGGTAGGACCAGGAAGACTTCGTGGAGCAGGTGACCTGGGGTCTCGCAGGATGAATAGGGGTTGGCCATCATAATAAAAAAATAACAGAAGCATCTACCCTGAGATGCCAGGTGCTATTCTAAGGGCTCTCCTGGTATGAACTCATTGAGTCCCCACAACAACTTTATGAGACAAATATGTTTACCTCCGTCTGCAGATGGAAGCTAAAGCACGGAGAAGGGTAGGATGTTCCAGGCCAAAAGAAAGGGCATACTTATGAGAAAGTAGGACATATTTATGGACAGTGGAGAGGAGCTCCTGAGAGGTACGGAAAAGTGATGAGCTCAGATCTGTGTTTTCAGGAGGATGACAACACAGCAGAGGAGCCAGAATGTGAAGGAAAGAGACAATGATAAAAAGGAGGCTGTGATCCTCACTGGAACTAAGACTCTCCCAACGTTCAACCATCGCGTGACGTCGTCATTGCCCCACCCCCACCCTGCGCCAGCTCCTGGGAAAGAAGCTGACATTCAGGGGCACCCAGCTAGAAGCATCAAGCCAGACTTACAACATAACCCTCCCTGCCCTCCCCCATGTCCCCATCTCTGTAAAACAGATGATGGACCAACCCCAAGGGGTGTTGTCTCACTGCGCTGAGCGGGGTAGCCCCTCCAGCTCCCACCAGGAAGCCCTGCGCACCGGGACAAAAAACCCCAGGGCTGAACCTACACCAGGAGGGGCAGGATGGGATCCTCTCTGCTCATCTGGCCTACCACCACAGCCACATAGGCGTGTCCTTGCCTTTTAGGTTTGCTTCTGCATTCTGGAATGATCTCCATTTGCGCCCCTTCCTATTGAACGAGTCTCCCCTTGCAGGGGAGAAAAATAATCCTGCAGCTTGTGTCCACTCCAAACACAGATGACAAGAAGTCTTGGAAACATGGCCTAAAGAAACACTAAGCAAACTGTTCCCCAAACAAGCTTTTCGTCCTGACCTTTGTAGGCCAAGAGCTCCACTTTATAACTTGGGAATGCACAAATATTTACAGTTGTAGGGACGAGAGCCAATGTCTGCTGGAGGGTCCCAGGGCTGGGAGACAGCTGAGTGCTCGTCTAACCCAGCATCACATGCTCTGTGGGGATGCTCTTTGCAGATGGTCACCGAGGCTCTCCTCGCATGCCTCCCGTGATGGGAAGGAAGGCCAACACCCTCTGAGAAAGCTCCTTCCGTTGACCTGCTCATTGCAAAGTTCCGAGAGCCAGCCAGTATCGCCTCCCCGTAACTTGGCCCCCTATTCTGGATGGGCCTCAATCCAATGTCAAGGCCTCTTGACAGCCTTTAGAAGCCTGGGAGTCACCCTCCCCATCTGCCTTCCACTATCTCTTCTTCCTTGGTTCCTTCGTTCGTGGCTTGGGGGACCTCCTTTGTTGGGCCCCTCATCACAACCACGCATCCTAGTTGATGTGCCCATCTTCAGACGTGACCACCCCCGTCCCAAAATCTATCACAGCAGGGCAGCCATGTTTCTTACTATGATCAGAGCCCCGCACCATTAACTTCTCATCCCTAAACCTCAGTGTACCTCGCTCACCAGGCAGTCGAGTCAAGGTACAAGGGAAGGAATGCAGTTTTCTTGAACTCCTGTCACACTGGGCGCTGTTCTTGTTCTTTGTAACAACCCCCGACGCCCAGAACAATCCTAGGAGGTAGGTTCTCCTCTCCTTGTTTCATGTATGCGGGAACTTGGTTTTCTGAACTCAGAGCAGAAAATAAGGAAATAAGCAAAGCAAGTCTCCCAAGAGTCTGCAGCAGAGGTGAGAGAACTGACCAGAATCCATGGACTCTTGTTTGCATTCATTTCCCCCCAGATGGGTTTGCTGTCAGGGAAACTTGATTTTCAATCTTTGCGCGGCCACTCTGCAGCTGTGGGACTGCGGGCAAGTTGGTTCATTTCTCTAAGCCTACGGTGACCAATCTGTCCCTGTTTGTCCAAGACTGAAGAGGGGGACCCTTTAGTCCCAGGTAAGGTGGTACGGCTGGTCACCCTATGAAGCCAACTTCCTCATTGGAAGACGAGGAGCATCATCACCTACCTTGTGTTTAACCTAGATGATCACGAAGTTTAACCACGAAGTTTAACCTAGATGATCTATGTGAAAGGCCCTGTGGCATGCCTGGCACATAGCAGACGCTCCGCTTATGTCTCGTTTAATGGGAAAGCCTGGTGAATTGTGACAGATTAGAAAGAAGTAGAGGCCTGAGGTGTGGCCATGAGCAGTTGCCCTGGAAAACAGGTTTAAAAAGAAAACACACACACACAAACAGGGACACTGGATATAGGGTCTCATGTTCTCTGCAGTGCAAATATCCTGCTGCGGTTCAATTAGGCATGGTAATTGTTGACTTTGTGACTCCGGGTGACAAAGAAAAAGCTAAATCTTGTGCATTATGCTGATAGGAAGGGGAGGGTGGAGCCTCTTGTGGGATGAGTGCCACCCAACATTTGACACGGGCTCTGGCTCCTTTAGGGGAAGCATTCAGCCGCCCTGATGGATTGGCAGCCACCCAGCACGGTGGAGGAAGAGAGGCCCGAAGAGAGGCCCCCAGGAGGGGCGAGTCCGCAGTTCACGCACTGGGCGACTGTGGACGAATCGTGCTCATGATTCCGGCCTTGTCTCCTCAGCTGTAAAATGGGGAAGAGAAAGCAGACAAGGTGTCGTCTAACAGAGAGGCAGCGGAGTGGAGCGGTCAAGGGCATGGATGCACCACCCACTGGCTGTGTGCACTTGGGCAAGCCGCTCTGCCCCGCTGTGCCCTGAGCCCCCTTGTCACTCCCTGCTCTCTGACACAGCCATTCGGCACCCCCCGCAAGCCCACCCCCCAGCGCCACCCCCCACCAAGGGTTAACACAGCAGAAGCATGAGGATGCTGTTGCACGTCCCCCTTCCCTCTCCACTCCCTGGCCCGAGATGTACTCGAGGCACACTGAAATCTCCTGATCTTTTTTATGCGAGTTGCAGTCAGGCCAGGTCTCCCTCGTCCTGCTCTTGTGCAATTGATTTTCTGGAAGCGGCATTCAAGACATTAGATTTATTGATGTTAAATTTCATCTGGTTGCTTTTGACCCAGCATTCTCGACTGTCGAGCTCATCTTGAACCTTAATTCTCTCATCCCCTCCAGCGTTGAGTCATCTGCAGATTTGATGCACATGCTTCCCATGTCTTCGTATGAACTGTTGGCTTAAAAAGGCTATTTGTATAGATAAAAATAGAGACAGAGATACAGGCTGCCATGCAGAGCGAGAGGGGGCCTCGGGGACAAGGCTGAGCCACCGGGATGTTATCTCGAGGGAAGCAAGGGCTCATGGCCCTCGATCAGCATGGAAGCCTTTGCCCCATGTACCCACCTGCGTGACCTCCTCTCTGGCCCCGGGATCCCAGAGCGTTCCCAGTGATGACAACGGGAGTTCACCCCTCAGCCACCCTCCCTGTGGCACCTCCTAAACTACTAAATCCACGGGGATAGTCTGAGTCCCTGCCTGTCTGCACCTGAGGCAGCCCCAAGGCCAAGGCCTGTCCTTCCCTCCCCCTCATTGCTTCTCAAACCAGGACCACTCCCACCCCGGGGCCTTGCCAAATACCTGCTGTTAATCCAAGAAATCAATTCTCACTCCAAGGTCATGGACCACGATGTCTTACTGTGTTTCCCACTCAGAAGTTTCCATTTTAACAGGAGGCCTCACTGTCGGCACAGTAAGGGCAGCACAGCGGTAGATCTGTTATTGGCCTCCTGTGGGCTTGTGGGGGATCCTCCCTCTGTCCAGGGCTCCTGAGGGCATCCCGTATCGCTGCTCATAGCTGCGACTGCAAGTCGCCATGGGAAGGCTCAGGGCACTCTATTCAGGATAGCAGAGAAAAGTGAAAGCAAAACTCTAGAAGCACTTTCTATCACGAGCGCTTTAAATTAGACCCCAACCATTTCTGTTTCTCCGGATCATTTGGCAACTCTCTGCTATCGTACTAACCAGGGGGCCCCTGGTTGCAGGGCTTTCCGAAACCCGGTGCTCGTCCCTCACCCAGACGTGGCCAGCCCGCTGGCTCAACGAGCTCCAGCTAATCCCTCTTTGATATCCTTGGTACCAGGACCTTTCTGTTCAACCCGCAGGGTTCCCTTGCGGGGAAGAGTTTGCTGTTGCCTCTGATGATGATAACGAGGAACCGTCGTTGCCCATTCCCGAGTGCCTACTATGTGCCACACATTGGGCCAGAGCCTCTGAACAAACTACAGCTTATCTTTTCAACATATTTATGAGGCTTTTATTATTCCCATTTTACAGAGGAATAAACTGAGGCGGGCAAAGATCAAGCAAATTCCCTGGGGCCACAGAAATAGCGGAATTAGAATTTGAACCCTGGTCTCTTGATCCTAAGGTCCGCAGGAACCATGGCTTTGCTTCTGTAAGCTTTCAGAGACCTCCCACTGTTACGCTCTCTTGACCCAAGAAGTCTTGTGAGAAAGATGAGAAGCCAAGCGAGGACAGCCCCCTGCCCATCACTAACGTGAGTGCTGTGACTGGGATCACAGCCTACGGGGGATCTCACAGGGCTTGGGACCCCGCTTTCCGGCTTGGGATAGAGTGAATTCGGTGGGATCTTTGCCGTTTGGAGGTAGCCCAGCGATGCCCAGGAGAGGAAAGGCTTCTTAGCCTTTGGGAAAGCAGTGATGGAAGGTGGTTCTGGCGGGGGGTGGGGGTTCGGTGAATGCATAAAGCTTAAGCATAACGGGTTCCGTGTGCTCGGGCCTTTACCACCTGTCTAAACTTGGGTCAATTATATATTTTGCCACCCTGGGCCACCATTCCCCATTTGTACTTGGGGGTAATAATAGCACTTCAGCAGAATCAGAGAGGTGAGTCGTTTCTATAATCCATCCCACAGTCCAGGGACACCCTAAGTACCTAATACGTGTTTGCTACTCTTTTTGTGTGTGTGTGGGGGGGGTCTCCATCACGATAATAACCTACATTTCCATGAGTCGCTCATCCTCCATGGTGGTATCCTTGTCCCCCTTTGTACGGACTGGAAAAATGGGTGCCAGAATGATCTGGCTACGGCGATCCTGAAGGTCCTTGGCCGAGCCCGGCCTGGAGCCCCTGACGGCGCAGCATCTCCTCGCCCTCATCACACACAACTTTGTCTTACCCCGGAGTCCAGATGCACAACTGCAGCACTTCTCAAACTTTGCCGTATGTCCCCGTTGCTGGGGGGCTCATGAACCTGTAGGGTCTGACCAGGGATGGGGGCTACTGACTGGGCCTGAGACTCTGCATTTCTAGCGATCCTCCACGTGATGGCATTTTGCACAGGAGGGGCTCTTCCCTCCAGCAGATGGGGGCCCCAGAGCAGCCTCAGGGAAACAAAAGGGCAATCCTGGGGGCCCTCGAAGCAGGCATTTAAGTGTCACCCCATAGGAAGGGCCCACGCCCCCTCCCCCCCCCGCGTCTCCAAAGCAGCGCCCCATGGAGGATGCTGGGGAGGTGGGGCCTGGGAGCCGCCTCCCAGCAGGGTCTCTGCACCAGGATGGCCCTCCTGCCTGTGCCCTCTTTTGGCTTCCTCTGGCTGCTTCTGTCAGAGCCTGACAGTTACAGCAAAACAGTCTTGCTCTCCCGCACCAAGACCCGCTACGCGGCTGGGCAGGAGCACCGGTGGGCTGCGGAGAGGGAGCTGCTGACATTTGTCTTAATTGGAGTTACCCGTGTAAATCCCGCCCGTCCCCGCCCCGCGCCCTCAGCCTTTGATGAGCGAGGGGCCTCTGAACATAGAGACGCTCCTAATCTCCCCGGGGATACACGGTGTTATTAATGCAGGCGCTGGAAGGAAATGTTCCGTCTCGTCAGCGGGGAAAGTGAACTGGAGGTGAGTGGAAAAAAAAAAAAAAGTGAAGGAGAACACAGGCCGCAGGGGAGAGACGAGGGGGTGGGGGTGACACTCGGGCATCTGCGTCACACCGCCAGGGCCTACCTTCTCCCCCAGTCTTCCCAAACCAGCCTCTAACCCAGAGGTTTTCAAACTCAGCTACACAAGTCACCTGGGAGCTATAAAAATTGCTCATGTCTGGCTCCCACCTCCGAGAGATCTTTATTTAATTGGCGCGGGTGTGGCCTGTAGACATTGGGTCTTTAAAGCCCCCGAGCGATTCGGACGTGCAGCCTGCAGGAGGACTGCTGGTCTCCTCTCCGCTTCTCCGGGAAGCCTCCTCCGATGAGTGCAGACCCATCCATGGGCGGGTGAAAACGGCTCGTCCTCTGAGCACTCGATACCGACTTACAATCCGGCCAAGCCTGCTGTATCTGCACAACTGCATGGGAGCAGGGTGCAAAAATCCCCCGTACGGGTGTCATTTGGTCGGAGAATGTGCAAAAGGATCTCAAAGAGGTGCCTTCTCATTTCTTTTTTTTTTTTTTTTAAGATTTTTTTAAAAAATTTATTCATGAGAGACACAGAGAAAGAGGCAGAGACACAGGCAGAGGGAGAAGCAGGCTCCATGCAGGGAGCCCGACGTAGGACTCGATCCTGGGTCTCCAGGATCACGCCCTGGGCCAAAGGCAGCGCTAAATCGCTGAGCCACCAGGGCTGCCCCAGGCCTTCTCATTTCTTTAAGGGTAACTCACAAATGAGCAAGGATGTGCACTTGCTGAACCGCCAGGGATCAATCCAGTCATTTCGCCAACATTTATGGAGCACCTATCATGGGCACAGAGCTATGGGAGATTTGAATGTGTATGGGAGGCATACTCTGCTCCTATGTAGTGCCCGATAAGGGTAGATTGGACAAGACCATAAATAACAATAATAATAAAAATGAAACCTGGGGTGACAGGCTGGAGGTTAGAGAAAAAAACAGGCAATGAAAATGTATCTAACACTTAGGATGTGTCACACAGTGTCCCCGTTGACCTACCTTGGCTATGTCATCGAGGTCGATGACAACCCTAAAAAGGAGAAGGTATTATTCCCATCTTACAGATGAAGAAGCTGAGACTCAGAGAAGTCAGTGGCTTGCCCATGGTCACGTAGCTAATGCATATTGATGCCTAACTCCAAAAGGGAAGTGAGAACATGCTTCTATGAGAAAATGAGGTCTGATTCTGGCCAGGAGCAGCTGAGAGAATCTTCAGGAGGAGCCAGGAGCTCACTACACAAACACACCACCACGGACGTGCCTGGCATAGGAGGGCCATGTGAGAGGTGGTAGCCTCGGTGGACAGCCGTGTCCCAGATGAAGCTGGAGGGGAGCAGCAGATTGTGAAGCAGGATATCTGGAAGACCAGGGCAGGGCCGGTGGGAAGTTGAGAAAGGAGGGCTTCTTTGGGGGATGCAAGTTCAGAATAGGTAAGTGTAAGTAAGGTAGTAAGGGTGTGGTAAGGGACAGATAGCACAGTGGGAGACTCCTGTGCTGGGTACCAGCTGATTAAAACAGGCCGGGGAAGCGCGGTAGTCTCACCACTCTGAGAAAGTGGTCCCTGCAGTCTGCGTGCCCGAGTTGATGGCAGTCTTCAGTCTGCAGACCCAGGGCCTGGGTAGATGCACAAACCACTCAAATGACACCCTGGGCAGGTTGGGTGAGGTGGACAAGGACTAAGTGACTCTGTTTTTCTGACACTAATGCCACTTATCACGAATTGACTATATAATATTCATAGTTTCTGAACATCCGCCATGGGCAGGCATGGGCCCCTGGTGATTCGTGTCCTGGAAAAGATAATAATTTCTGAGAAGATGGAGGAGTGGGACTAATCTGTAAAGGTCAGGATGGTGGTGGAGCCGATAGTGATGGTGGTGGGGGTGATGATGATGGTGGTGATGATGTAGTGGTGATGGTGACCCTGGTGGTGGAGTTGATGGTCATGAAGGTGGTGGTGGTAATAATGATGGTGATGGTGGTGATGGTGATGATGGCGGTGATAGTGGTGGTTATGTTTAAGTGACTGATGCTCAGTTGGCTGCTATCTCTAGCCTTTCCCCTGACTCACACTTGCAGCTCTCTCACTGTCATCCCTCCCTGTGTTATGTAGACCTGTGACACTCTAAATGTCCACACTGAAACCATTTACCTTCTTTCATTTTCCTCTACTCAGCCTGTTCTTCCTCCTTCAGCCCCCCTCCCAACTTGGAGAACAGCCCCACTGGCCAACCAGCCATCAACGCTGGATGCCAGAGTCAGTCTAGACTCCTAAACCTTTCTCATCCCCTACATTTCTCAGTTGATTACCAAGTCCTGATTATTTAGCCTCATAAATATCTCTTGAAGCCCACAAATAAATATATGCATCTGCCCAGCTCCTGCCCTCCCTGAGGCCACATCACTCTCATGCTGGACTATGGGAACAGCACCCTTATAGGCCTTTGAGCTCAACTGGCCTTTCTCTAAGCCACCCTTCATCTCACTGCCATAAGTGACCTTCCCTCAAGCAGATCCAACCATGCCATTGCCCAGGATCAGCCCCATCTCTGGAGGACAGAGAAAGAGCACAGCACAGATGGCAGGCGCAAACCAGCCCCAATCCAGTCACACAGCTCCAGTCCCATGGCCTTGCAGCTCTCTGCTCTTGTCTCCTTTCCTTTGCTCATGAGTCCTTCTGTCTTGGACACCTTCTTCTTCTCTGACTGATACAATTCTCTCTAGTTCCTATGAAGCTCTCCTCTGGCCTCCAACCCACTGAGCAGTATTAGTCTCTATCTGCAGTGCATTCATCTACCACCTGCAGTCTTGCTTATCCCACTATACTGCAATCCTTTTGTTGTTGTTGTTCATCTGCCTCCTCTGCTGTGCCATGAGCTCCTCCAGGGAAAAGGACCTGCTTTCTCATCTTTGAATCCTGAGGACCTAGCATAGGCACATACTAGGTGCTTCCTGAATTAGAGACCAGGAATGTTAATTTCAGCTATCTGTGTGGTGCCCAAAACTGTGCAGAGAGTTGTATCTCCCATCATCTCATTTGATTCTCATTATCTTCATGCAGGGTTGCAGGTGACATTTGCATTGTTTTACTGATGGGAACACAGATTCAGCAAAATGGCGAGATGACTTGCTCGAGGTTGCCCAGGAAGATAATGAGCAAGTCAGTCTAGGTTTCAGGTGTCTTGACTCCTGTGTGGGAAATGTGTTGATTTCACACCAAGAAGCTCATTTCCTTTCTCTCTGAGAAACTTTTGAGACTGAGAAGTGACTCATGTATATAAGACCCGCCCACTCTGAACACTAGATACTTGTGTATGGGGAGGAAGAAATGGCCTCAGATTCCCAGGTAAAGATAGAAGCTGAATACAAGTATATTAAAGGCCCAAATCCATAAGAATAAGAAAATAACAAAATTTTGGAAACCAGAAAGCAGGTAGAGAAGTGGTAACCAACTTAGCAGGTGAAATGTCAGGTACTCCTAAGCTGGTATTAGGAAAAGCTAAGAACCAAATCAATTTACACAGTACAACCCTCAAAACCCTCAGGAACTGGCAGGATCAGGTACTTCTGGAAGCAAGTGAAGAGAGAGGGCAAAAGTAAAGATTACTGAGTGAAGGCAATTTACCCAGAGGCAATCAGAACTCCAGATCCTTCCCTTTGTTCCTTATAACTAGGCAACTATCTATTTCTTCCCGTGACCAAAGCCTGGAGATAAGAGGGAATCTCTGCACCAATGAGGCACAGCTGAGGTTGGAGGTCTGAGCTGAAAACAGAGAATAAGAGAACATTTGTATGCGTAATGTTGAGGTACCATAACCATCTTCTCTCAGTTGTTCCCAGTACGCTGCATCTGCATTTATACTATCTAGGCAAGACCCTGGAAGTCTTTTCTTTGAGGGAAAACAGCAGCCTAAGAATAAATATCCCCAGATTTTAAAATTTTACTCCTGCACACTTTGATCAGAAAAATATTGAAAAATGGAGACATCAATCAAAATGGAGGCGAGGGTAAACTAAGAAAGAGGGAAACATAAAACAGATATAGACGCAAAGGGAATCCCTCAAAGGATGATTATGGGAGAGACCAAGATGACAGTTATGACCCAGGCATAGATGGTAGCCCGTCTCAACTGGAGAAGATAAGAAAACCTCATGAAACACTGTTCATGAAAATGAAACAAATAGAAAAATGGATGTTGATTAATATGTCTAACTATCTTCAGAAAACTAATGCCCATTTTATTTTATTTTTTTAATTTTTTTTAATATTTTTAAATTTCTTATTTATTTATGATAATCACACAGAGAGAGAGAGAGAGGCAGAGAGAGAAGCAGGCTCCATGCACCAGGAGCCCAACGTGGGATTCGATCCTGGGTCTCCAGGATTGCGCCCTGGGCCAAAGGCAGGTGCCAAACCTCTGCACCACCCAGGGATCTCCTAATGCCCATTTTAAATGTTGAATGAATATGTTAATAGGAAACTGCGAGCAACAGGAAAAACAAAAGCAACTATCAACTCCAGAAAAACACAAAAGGTGTCAGGAAAAAGAAAGGAATCTTAGTTTACTACATGAATCAGCTCTAAGCTGTAGTAGTTATTCCATCATAATAATGATAGCACTGTCTATCGATCTAAGTAAAGTAACCATATGACCGGAGACTAGGATGGAGACTAGGAGATGTGCACGTGTGGATCAGGTGTATGTGTGAGGGGAAGAGCTAAAACCCACTCTGCCATAATGGAAAGTCAATCAACAATGCCTACAATAGAAATATGAAGAAATAGTAATACAAACATGCTATATAGAGTTATAAAGATAATTATTAGATGAAATCATTTAAAAAGTTGCAAGTGGTTATCTATGAAAGAGGGATGCTGGTGAATACTGTTTTCCTTAATATACCTTGTAGAACTAGTTAACTTCCTAAACCTCCTGATTGCAAACTTTAACATGAAAAAAAGGTAACATAGACCCTTGACAAAACAACTGAAAGAACATGGGCATCAGAATCAGACACTGTCGACACTTTTAACTGGGTGACCACAGACAGGTTAGGTAATCTTTCTGAGTCTGTTTCCTCATCTGTAAAATGGGGATAAAAACATACTACACATGATGGCAGTGAAGATAAAATGTGGTATCTCAAGTGCTAAATACTAGGGTATTCGCAACAATGTTTGTCAGGTGTCAATCAAGACAGACAACTGCCTGTGCTTTTGTTTGCCTGACAAATGTCCCTCCGCCACTGTATATGTGTCATAGGTTGTCTTCATTTATTTATTTTTTGTCATTGTTGTTTATCTCAGTCTTGTCATTCGTGGTCCCCCCCCCCCCCGCCGCTCCTGGCCCCCACCTTCTTAGAGTAAGGCAGGAAGTGCAAATTCACAGATTCGCAGTGAGGTGTGGGGTGGTGGGTAATTCAGTCTCTCCTTTCCAAACCACATAAACGCGTCAAGTTCACTTCTTGTTTTGGCCTCTACTCCTGTACCTCCCCCACCCCCCCTCCCCGGGAGCTACTTTTACTTACAGCCTTCCAGTTCCCTCTCCTTTGGCTCTCTCCTTTCCCCTTGCTTAACCAAGCAGAACCCCTCCTTCCTTCCTTCTCTGCCCTTGCACATCATTACGCTTTCTCTCGACTCTCAAGCCTAGAGTCAGGAGGCTTGAGTCTGCAAGCACAAACTGGGGGGGGGGGGGGAGGAGAGGGGGGAGCAGGGGAGGGGCTGGGGTTTCCAGCTGGGCCTGTGTCTCTGTCTCTGGCTCAGCAAGAACAGCATCAAATCCTGTCTCCTTCCATGATCCCTCTCCCTGAGGGACACACTCCAGACACACACTGACAGTGGCTCCCTGGCATCTCTGCCTCAGTTTGCCTGGTGCATAAGTGGACACTGAACTTATCACTCACCTTTCCAACATTGTTTTCCCTGTGTTTTCTCATCCTGTTCTTGGCAGCTGGAAGATGTCGGTACTGTTCTGTGGAAGAGGGAATCTGGGGAGGGGGAGCTGATCTGGAGTGGAGTGGGGGGCAGGGGGACTTGACTTCACTCACTTTGAGTTTGAGGTATAGATAGATATTCAATAGACAGCTGGATCCAGTGGTCTGGAGTTCAGAAGAGAGGGCTGAGGGTGGGAGAATAGAGATCTGAGACATTCCCTGCTCCCAACTGAAGAAGCTACCAGAAGGCACAGATAGGGCTCAGGAAGGGACCAGGAAGAGGCGCAGGCATGTTGAGTGAGAAGGACAGTGAGCTGAGGGATGAACCCCGGGGACACCTCTCCTTAGAAGTGGGTACAGAACCTACTGAGGGTTCAGAAGAGGCTCCCACATGGACTCCGGGTAAAGTCTTGCATGGGCCCCACCTCTGAAAACCTCCAAAGAATGTCTCAAGAAGGAGGAAGTGGTCAACCTTCTTGAATGCTGCAGGGAAATCGGGTGAAAGAGAGTGAATCATGTTGGTGTTACAGAGGCCACGATGACCTTGACCAGGGAAGTCCCTGGGGTGGGGGCAGGGAACCAGGCCACGCTGAGTGAAGGAAGTGGGGACAGTGATAATAAACAACTGTCCCAAGAAAGGTGGCTCAGAAAGAAAGGCCGGGTGGCTGCCTGGTGGCCCAGGGAAGTTAAGCGCTGCTTAAAGAGCCAAAAGTGTGTCCGAATCAGTGGAGACGGTCCTGCTTCCAGGGAGACACAAGGGTGTGGTCCCAGGCACAGGGAGATGGGCCTGAGGTAGACAGGAGGAGGTTTGCCCCTTCCCTCAGGCAGGATGAACCACAGAGGGGAGGGTCCCAAGGGAGAGACCCTCGGAAGGGGCAGGACCCTGGCTGAGGTTCCCTCGTGCAAGCCAATATTCAAACTTCCTTTGTTCTTCCAAAAGAATTTTCCAAGGCTAGTGTTTATGAAGCATCTAATTCTATCTCCCTGGCACTGTTCTAGATGTGTTATGCATATTATTTCTAATCCTGCTGGGGTCTGGGAGGAGAGACACCATGAAACTCATTTTGCCTGTAAGAAAATTGAGCCTGAGGAAAGTGAGTATCTAGTGCATGGTCACATGACCAGGGAGTGCCTTCCAAGATGCCAACCCAACTCCAAGGACTTCCCCAGGGCACCTGTCCCATAGTGCCCTCTGGCCTCCTAGCCCTGCTGTCATGAACTCTGAATTACTCAAGCACATCTGCATGAGCTCTCTTGCTTCTGCTCAGGATGCCCAGGATCCCTTGCCTGCCACTCAGGAGGAGACTCGTCCTTCCGACTTTCCCACCTTCCCTGGCCGATCTTCCTCACCCCTGTGTTACCACACACCACATCCATGCCTTTTTATGCCATTGGCTGTGTCGCATTGAAATGCACTGGTTTTTCTTTTCCACTCCGCACCCCAACACTGGCCTGTGAGCACCTCATGAGCAAAGACCCTGCTTTATCCATCTTATCTACAGCTCCTGGGCAACCACCCAGCAGATGATAAGGTCTAGAAAACAGTTTGTCAGATGCATGCATGATAACTCGCTTTTAAAAATCAGCAAGGACAATTTGGGCTTGAACACAGATAATGAGGGAGAAATATTTGCAAACCACGTATCTGACAAAGGACTTATATATCTAGAATGTATAAAGAACTCTCAAAACTCAACAGCAAGAAAGAAAACAATCCAATTAGAAAGTGGGCAAAAGACACGAAGAGACATTTCACTAAAGATATATGGATGGCAAATAAGCACCTGAAGAGATAGACAATATCATTAGCCATTAAGGAAATGCAAATTTAAGCTGCAATGAGATATCCCTGCCTACTCACCAGAATGTTAATATAAAATTTAAAAGCGCCCGGTGCTGATGGGAATGTGAAGTGGTGCGGCCGTTCTGGAGAAATCTGGCGATCTCTTGACAGTGTGAATGTACGTCCCCCATGTCCTCCAGCACTTGCACTCCTGAGAGCTTAGCCCTGAGAAATGAGCACGTGTCCACATGGCAAAGCCTGGCCATGACTGCTTGTGGCAGCTTTATGTGTAATAGCCACAAACCAGAAGCGACCCAAACGCCTTCAACAGAGGAGTGGTTAAATGAACTTGGTACATCCACACCGTGAATACGACTCAGCCGTGGCAATGAATGAAATGTCACTATACACAACGTGGATGGATCTCAAGGACAGTATGCAGGGCAAAAACAAAAAAAAAAACAAAAAACAAAAAACAAAAAACAAAAAAAAAAAAACAAAAAACAAAAAAAATACAAAACAAAAATCCCAATCCCACAAGGTCGCATTCTGTAGGTCCCATTTATAGAACATTCTGGAAATGGCAAAAGTACAGAGACGGAGAACACATTAGTGGTCGCTGGAGATTAAGGATGGTGGCAGAGGGTGAGACGTAACTATGAGAGAATAGGACAGGGAGATCTTTGTGGCAATAGAGCATCCCTGGGTCTTGAGTACAGTGGTTGCAAGGGTTTGCCATTCACGGACATGCACCAACGTCAGTTTTCAGTTTTGACGTTGCACTATAGTTATGTAAGATGCAACCATCCAGAGACTGGGTGAAGGGTCCGTAGGACTGTGCTATCATTGCAACTTCCTGGGAATCTGTAAATATTTCAAAATAAAACGGTGGAATCAATTAATTGTAGTAACAGATTATAACCCATAGTAAAGAAAGAATCCTTGAGTCTACACTGATAGAAATAAGTGAATTAGTAAATGAGGAGAAAGGAGAGCTCTTACTTACAGAGGGATTGCAACCAGTAAATATAGAATGTTGGAACTGGAAAATCACCTATGGCAACCACCACAGCAGGAACTGCTTCGGGCCAGGACGGCCCGCAAGGCTAAAATTGGCGAGCAAGCGTGTGATGAGAAACAAAATATTTATGTAGACTCGAGAAACCTTCTTCCAAGATACTTAACACTTTATAAAGGGAACGGGAATAACGAGAATAACGTTGCAGTGGAGAAACTCGGCAGATCCCCCTGAGCCAAGTGATCAAGGCTACACTCGCCAGTGGGGGGACCAATCATCATCCCGCCCTTCCTGATACAAGGCACCGCAAAGGACCACATCATCTCTGCGTCAGCCTGCCAACATTGCGTAACCTGAGCCTTATCAGGAGGAAACACCACCAGACAAACTCATACCGAAGGGCAGCTGCAAAATAACTGGCTGGTTCTCTGCAAAAAAATGTTAAGGTCGTGAAAAACAAAGAAAAGCCAAGAAACTGTTCCCAGTTAAAAGACCCTGTACCAAAGAGACACGGCAACCGAGTGCAAGTGAGATCCTTGGACAGAGGAAGGATATGAGTGGGACATCTGACTCAGGCCGATAGAGTTTAGGTACTATTGTGGAGATGTGAATTTCCTAACTTTGACAACTATACTATGGTTATGTAAGAGAATGTCTTGAGTAAAAACATGCAGAAATATTTAAGATTTTATTTATTTGTGTATTCATGAGAGACAGAAAGAGGGACAGAGACATAGGCAGAGGGAGAAGCAGGCTCCCTACTGAGCAGGGAGCCAGATGCGGGACTCGATCCCAGGACCCCAGGATCACGCCCTGAGCTGAAGGCAGATACTCAACCGCTGAGCCATCCAGGCATCCCAAGAGGCAAAAGTACCTTAATTTACTCTCAAATGTTATATATTTTATATGTTTATATATATATATATAAAATATATATGTAAAATGTTTATATATATAAAATATATAAGTATAAATTAAATATATACAAATATAATTAAATAATTAAATATATATTAAATATATATATATTTGCACACATACACAAATAGGTATATGTGTATATACGTATATATACATGTGTATACACATACACAGGTACATGTAGAGAGAGAATTATAAAAGAAATTACAAAGCAAATAAACGAATGCAAAACATTAATGTTGGGGAATTCCTTTGTATCCTTTTTGCAACTTTTTTATCCGAAAATATTTTTATAAAGTTTAAAAAAATTAAAGATTAACAGGGAAAAAGTTGGTAGGACTTTTCGCATACGCGAGATTGCTGTTACTCATCTAATTGGCTATTGAAAATGGCCAATTCGTACTCCTGTCCTCAAGAAGATCACATTCAGGCTGACTTCTCCCAGGAAGCCCAGACAGCCTGACACTGCCAACTTGGACTTTGGGGTTAGAGGAGGAAGGCTCAGTGCTCTCCTCCATCTGCCTCCGCGCTGCAGCCATAGACTTACAAAGCCAGTCCTGGTCCAGCAGGGATGGGCAAAGGAGATCTCTCTGTCCTTCTAAATCTTTCCAGTCTCTCCTTTTTTCTCGTAATGCTACTTCCTTCCTGGAGGAACCAAAGGCTTCAATCAGACATGGCTTGTTTAGGACGGCAGGGTTCACCCTGTCTCTGGGGTGTCCAGGGGGTGCCTAGGCCAGAGCTGCGGCAGGTCTGTGGGACCAACTTCTGTTCTGCTTCTTACAGGGAGTCAGCTGAGGCCTGATATGGCTTGGGGCCTCCCCTGCCTCCCAGTATCTCTCTGTCTCATACTGTCAGAGCCAGAAATCAAGACGTGAGCAGTCTGATTTCCATTCTGCTTTAAACTAGTTAGGCATCCATGAACAAAACCCGGATCTCACTTCCTCATCCATTAAGTGGAGCCAATAACTCTTGCTTTGCTTCTCTCAGAACTGGCTTAGGAGGACATGAAGAATGGAAGGATCCTCTGGAAATGTAAGTGAGGCTATACTTTAAAACTTCAGTGGGGAAGGCTCTCTGTGCTGGGAAATAAAGGTTCCACAGATGTAAAAAAGTAGCGTTGGCTATCCTATCAAATGGATGAACCATCCATTCATCCATCTATCCATCCATCCTTCCATCCTTCCTTCCTTCTAGCCACACCCACCCATCTATCCACTCATCCATCCAACCATCATCTCTCCACCCATCTATCTAGTCAACGTCAATCCATTTATCCTTTCATTCTGTCATCCTTGTATCCATCCAGCCATCCAGCCAGCACTCATTCATCCATCCCTCTGTCCATCCTTTTTCTAATTTGCCAAACAGTGCCACATACTGGGCTGGATTCTGGGGATTAAATGATGAAGAAACCAAATCACAGTGACAGCTCACGGTCTAAAAGAAGAACAGGGTATGTAAACTAAAACAACGCTTTATGGGCTGCTAGGAAGAATATACAAGGTGGTATTGGAACTTGACCGCGGGGGTTGAAATGGGGGTGAGGGGCAGCGCTACTAAATGGAGTGACCTGAAAAAGAAACTCGGAGAGACAGCAATAGAGTGTGTTACAGACCAAGGGAGCAGTGGCTGCGTGTCTAAAGCCACAGTGTGGCCTGCGGGGTGCGATAGGTCCAATCAGGGAGGACGCTGCAAAGGGGCGGTACAGCTGATGAGGTGGCCAGGCCATAGCGTAGGCAGGGCCCGGGGACCTTCCCAGCAGTGCCATCCCAGGTCAGCCCTCTGCCGCTGGAGTAGCTCAGCTGGGCTCCAACACCCCCCAGACAAGCCAGAGTAGAACTGCTCAGCCCTTGTGTGCAGAGTAATCGGAGGCCCAAGCAAGTGGGGCTGGCAGGGAAGCTGCCAAGGCCACCGGGTCACGGCTGAGGTGGGGCTGGCCAGGGAGGGCGGCACCTAGGAATCTGGGTCGCCTGCTTAGAATTCTTGGTGGCTCTCCGAATCAAGAAAGCCACCCCTGCTCATTTGCTGGCTGTGGCGGGGCAGGGCCCGCACCCCAGTAAATCGGGTGTTGGCTCTGCTTTTCAGCAGCAGCCTGTTTGGGGGAAAGCAAGTCATTTTGCTCCCTCGGCCACCGTTCCCCTCATCTCTTCTTAACTCCGAAAGCTCTATTGGTGGGCCCTACCCTCATGCGCAAAGCATGCCTGGAGCTCCGAGACTTTTCCCGCACCGATGGTCCAGGTGCTGGACGTCCCCCCAGAAGTGATCTGAGCCTTTCTCCTGGCTTGCCTTCTCCCTGGGCCCTCAGACCTCCGTGGGGATGGTAACTCAAGCCGTGGGCCTGGACCCGTCAGCTCTGGACGGACACAGGGCCCTTTACGGCTCTTGCCCCCCCCCCCCCCCGAGCACTGTGCAGGAGGGGCTGGGCTGGCCCAAAGCTGGCATCTGGGAGCAGGGCTCCGGGGGGAGGAGGATGGAGCTTGTGGGGACACGGGCTCCCAGGGAGTCTAAGGAAGGTCGACGTGATCAGGAGCGAGCACTGGACGGAGGGAAGAAGGACATTTCAGGTGAGGTTCACAGATATGTTCTGTTGGTCACACAGCTGTGCCAGAGGTCTGCCTGGGGCCTGGGGACCTAGTTGGGCGATTTGAGCTTCATCTCCTGGAGTTTATTCTAAACCTAGCTCCTGGCTAAGGCGGCAAATGAAAGTCACACAAATCCTCAGCCGGTAGCTAATGAAACACCCGGTGGCCCCCTGTCTGTCGGCCCACCTGCAGGGGCTCCCGACTGTCACCTGGTAACCACCTCATCTTTCCGCCATGGGCCTCCCACCAGTGAGCCAGTCACTCCTCAAGGGGACCCGAAGGGGCCACCCAGGTATAGCTGCCTTCCATCGAGAGCCCCGGTGGGACCCAGAGCTGGAGGGTCCTTTCTGTCTCTTTGCCCTCCCAGCCTTCTCCAGGCAAAGCCTCGGACAGTCGTCTACACAGCCAGCCAGTCCGTGCTCTGGGGCTCTGACCGGATCTCCCCACATGGGCTTCTGATCCTTCCTTGTGCGGTGGCCATCCTGCCCCCGGGAAGCCAGCTTCAGTCTCAGCAGGAACTGTGGTCACCGACGCGGAGTGGGCACTCACTCCGGCCAGGCAGGGTGTCAGCGCCTCCCATTCCTGTGCCGTTCAACCCTGCGCTCCTTTTTCCCACCTGTCATGCGTTAGGTGTCAACCTGGCCAGGCCGCAGTACTCTGCAACACTGATCCCGGTGTCGCCGTGAGGGCATTTTGTAAATGTGGTCAACGTCGACAATCTGCTGATTTTAAGAAAAAAAGAGTATCCTCCCTAATCTGGGTGGGCCAGATTCAATCAGTTGAAAGGCATTAAGAGCTAAACTGAGGTTTCCCCAAAGCAGAAGATATTCTGGCTGTGGACTGGAGCTTCGGCTTGGGCCTGAGCTTCCATCCTGCGCTCCTGATGGCCTGCCCTACAGATTTCAGGCTCCCCAGCCCCCACACCCACGTAAGCTAATTCTTTTATATATACTCTCCTGCTGGTTCTACTTCTCTGTGAGAACCCTGGCTACTACACCAGCTCACAGCAAGTGGACCAATGTCACACACTTAGTAAGGAGGGGGGCCAGGATTAAGGCAGGCAGTCCCATTACTGAACGCGGGTTCTTAGCCTCTAGACCATACTGTTTCAACAATGTTAGCACATTGCCTTCATCTTTTTTTTTTAATTTTTTTTCAACTTATTTATTCATGATAGTCACAGAGAGAGAGAGAGAGAGAGAGAGGCAGAGACACAGGCAGAGGGAGAAGCAGGATCCATGCACCGGGAGCCCGATGTGGGACTCGATCCCGGGTCTCCAAGGTCGTGCCCTGGGCCAAAGGCAGGTGCCAAACTGCTGCGCCACCCAAGGATCCCACATTGCCTTCATCTTGATGAAACTCAGAAAGGTCAAGTAACTCGCCCAAGGTCACACAGCTTATAAACAGATGTGCTGGATGGACGTCTAGCCCAGGTCTGTCTCATTCCAAGACCTGAGTACTTTCCATCATACTCAGTGGTGTCCCGGTAGGCAATTAAACAGTTGGTGCTCTAGCAATGAATACATGCCTACGTATCTACATGCATAAATTTATTATGAATTTTAGGGCTATAAAGGATCATAGCACAAGACATAAATAATAAAATATACAATACCCTTTATTATAAATCCTTTCATTGATATTTCTTAAACCCTTGTTTCTGTAGCAAGTTGTTACGATTGATGAATAAGTGTAGTTTCTACATGAATGTTAGGTGATATTTTCATTAATAAGTTAGATAAAAATGAAGCAAAGAAGACATTTATTCAACAATGATACAAACGACTTTTTTGCTGAGTTGGATCCAAATTTTGGAATCCTGGAAGAATATGTTCAATTTTCTCTTTGTGCTACTTAGAATATCATTGCTACAGACACAGCACACTTGTAAATTTAATCTACTTAATTAATACTGTCACCATCATTCTCCTAAATCTAGACAATCGTCAAAATGATCCTGTAGCCTGGATGTGTAGCGTTGGCCAATTCCCATGGTGTAACTATTCCCACCAACATGAGCTTACCGAGGAGGAGCTGGAGAGAGATGTAGACCAGCACACCACTGCCTAGCATTTCTGCAATACATGTGATCGAACTCAAGAGCATGGTTCTAAATTGCTATAAACAAAACAGGGAGAAATGAGCTTTTAATATCTGTTAGCTTAATTGTAAATGCATCTGTTAACTTTTAAACAATAACTCTGACAATCAATCAACTCATAAGATTTCTAAAAAGCTGACAAACCTGTGTGAGCTGTCTCCGACACACCTGAGTCTACACTGTGCTCTAACCCATCTACCCTAGGAGCTTCTGCCAATGATTTTACGGAACAAACTGTGGGCTGGGTGGGTAGTACTTAAAGGCATTTGCAATGATTTTCACTTAACTCTAAATGAGTGAGATTTGAATAGATCACAGGTAAGTACTATAAGAACTAACACATATAGTGTTATAAGCGGATTCCACACAATATTGGACATCATCCTTACAATGTTCTGTAGAAATGAGTGCTATCATTGTCCCCATTTCACGGACGAGAGATGAAGGCACAAGGAGGTTTGATCATGCTCATCAAGTTGCATTGTAGAAGAACCAGGGTTTGCACTCAAAGGGCTTCAGAGCCTACACTCTTAAAAGGGTACTAGAGATGAAGTAAATCCTCTGAATTTTAATTTCAAAGAAAGAACAAGGGGCACCTGCATGGCTCAGCTGGTTAAGTGTCTGCCTTCAGCTCAGGTCATGATCCCGGGGTCCTGCGATCGAGCCCCACATCGGGGTCCCTGCTCAGTGGAGCATCTGCTTCTCCCTCTCCCCCTACTGCCTGTGCTCTCTCACTGGCTCACTCTCTCTCTCTCTCACGAATAAATAAAATATTTTTAAAAGGAAGGAAAGAAAGAACAAGAATGGAGAGGAAGACAGGGACTGACTGATGTTTGAGGTTCAGATTCCCTTCCCTCTGCTAGTTTCCCCATACCTATTATCTATGCAAGGCTGGGAGGGGTCCCCTCTAAAAGACAAAGTCTTGGTCCAGCCCCTCTGAACAGATGAAGAGTGTCTCAGCATGTGCTGACATCTACAAAGATAATTTGCCTTCTGTCACCAAAGTGTCCCTTAGGTCACATCCACAGCAATATACATCACATGTAGAAAATACACATCATACATAGAACAAGTTTTCCCCCCTGCACACCGGGGCTGGGTAAGCCTGCCTTGGCTCCATGCGGGGCCGCATGGAGTTCAAGAATCTTCCTGGGCCAGCTTTGGCCTCTATGCCTGCCTGCGGGTCCTTGCGTCTGCTTAGAAGCCCATCTAGTGGGCTGAGAGGGAAGGTTTGATCAGGCCAAGTCAGCAAAGTCATTCTGTGGGTTCACTGTGGACAATCACCACTCTCCGTCTGCCCCACACTCATACAGAATGATCTAGAAGGAAGGGGGAGGAGAGAACGCTCCCTAAGGAGCCTGAAGCCTGAGTGGGCAGCCAAGATCAAGACAATGGAAAGAAATGGTCCAGGACCCTATCCAGGCATGTGGATGTATGGATGACCACATGGCTGTATATATACCTCCAGGGGCATTTGGAGAGGTCAGACAGCCTTGTGTTCAAGTGAGTTCAAGCCCTTTCCTTGTTATAGGTTCTTCCTTATAAAATGGAGGTAAAATAACACCTACCTGACTGGTAGGGGGACTGGCTAAGGTAATATCTATTGTGTGCTTTGCATGATTTGGTATCCATTCAATCATAGTGCACATTATTGAACATCTTCTTGCCTCTTATTCACTGTGTTTTCCCAAAGGACATACTATGTGCCCAGATCTTTTCTAGGTATGGAGAGGAAGCAGAAGGAATATGTGTGAGGTGATGTGTGTAGTAGGCAAGCTTGTGGACTCTAGCTTCACAGCTTCACATCTCAGCTCTCCCTCTAATGGATGGTGTGATCTGGGGTGTGTTTCTTTATCTTTTTGTGCCTCTGTTTCCTCATTTGCAAAATGGGGAGAAATATAGTACCTACCTCAGAGGGTTCTGTCTCTATGTAATAAGGGAAATAATCTGTCCTGCCTTCCTCATAGAACCACTGGAAAAGTGAAATGAAGTAATGAATGTGAGTATACTCTGTAATCTAAAAATGGCACATGGTCAGATGGGACTATCATCATTATTAGTGTGGTCTCTGCATGAGGAGGTTAAGATTTTTCTGGGGACACCCAGAAAACTTTCACTCAGGCCAGAAAAAGAATGTTCCTCAATGCTGAGGAAGCCAATGTTGGGCAGGGGGAGGAGGACATAATCTATGAGAACTCTTGGATGAGGAGATACCCCTCCAAACCACCTGTCCTAAGAGTTCCAGAAGGATCTTTCTAACACACTATGCCCTCCATGTTACGTCCTTGGCTAATGACCCTTGGAGGACTTTCTACTGCTTAAAGGACCCATTCTAAGCCCCCTGAAGGTACTCAGGTCTTTTATGATCTGATTCCTACCAACCGTGGCACCTCAGCCCTAGATTCATGTGCTCTCCCTCCTGTGTTCTCTCATCCTCCCTGACCCTGCCCAGTTGTGTCTCCTACCTAGGATGTTCCTCTACTTCTTCTCTATATGGAAGCCTTCTGCTTATCCCTTAAGAAGTACTCAAGCACCACTTCCCTTGTGAGGTTTTTCTTAATCTCCAACAGACCATTATTCCCTCATCTAATAGGGCCTCTTGTGCACCTGTCGTATTGTCATTCTTTATTTCCATATCTGTTTCTGCATTAATTGGGCTCCTGAGACCTGGGACCATAGCTCATTCATCTTTGTAATGTCCACAGTACCCAACTCAGTGCCTAGCACCAGCCAGGTGCTCAAAGAAAGTTTATTGGTTGAATGCAAATGATAGGGATTTTCAAGCTATGCTTTCAAATGTCTGAGAATTCCAAAGAGATATTCCTGGGGTCACCACAAAGATGATGAGAAAGCTGAATGGTAGAGTTCCAAAAGTCAAAACAAGGTGCCACAATAAAGGGTCAATTAGTGAGTGAGAAAGAGCTCCTAGAAATTAAAATTACTATTGCTGAAAGTTATGAAAATCAATAGAAAGTCTAAAATACAAAGTCAAGAAAATCTTTCAGAACTGAGTAAATGGCTCAAGAAAAAAATATTCAAATTGGATCAGTTCAAAAGGTTCAATGTCCAACTACCAGTAGGGGTTCCAGAATAAGAATAGAAAGAAGATGGGGGAGAGAGGATTATCATAGAAATAATAACATTAAAAAACCCCACAAAATCCAAAATAAAAAAATTTTAAAAATAAATAAAAAGTGTCCTTGGGTGGTTCAGTTGGTTAGTCATCCAACTTTTGGTTTCAATTCAGGTTGTGATCTTAGAATCATGGGATCAAGCCCCACATTGGGCTCTGCACTGAGCATGGAGTCTGCTTCAGATTCTTTCTCTCCTTCCCCCTCTGTCCCTCCCCCTTCTCACTCTCTCTCTAAAAAATAAGAAAAATTTAAATAAAAAAATATTTTAAAAATACAAAACCCAGACCCAGAATAGGGCACTGAGTCTTCAGATTGAAAGGGCTGAGAGAATGTGAGGCACACATAGAATTTGTGTGATTTTTAACATATCGAAGTTTAGAGAAGATCCTGTACATTTCTAGGGAAATCAGAACATCTACTTCTTTGACTGACAAAGAATCAGGGGCATATAGATGACACCGTAATTCTCATCAGCAACAATGGAGGCCAGAAGTATAATAGCCAACACTGACATGATGCTTACTATGGGTGGGCACTTTCCATATATAAACTAATTTAATTTCCATCACAACCCCGTGAGTTAGGTACTATTTTCATCTCTGTTTATAAAGAGACATAGAGAGGTTAAGTGACTGTTCTGGGTCCAGTAAATGGTAAAGTTTAATATTTAAACCCTGGCAATTTCAGTCTGGCCTTTTAACTATTTCACTCTATTTCCTAAGTGCTAAGTGTCAATAGCTTTTAACCAGGAATTCTATACCCAGCCAAACTACCAGTCAGGAATGAAGGATAAAACCCTTAGTATCCAAACATGCAACACTCAGAAACTTAATTTCCATGCCTCCCTTCTGAGAAGTTATTTGAACATGTATTCCAGTAAATTAACTCGGGAACCATGAAGAATTAGTTATGGGATCAAAACAGGTAGAATTAACTCAAGGATCTAATATTTATATTAGAGTTCCAAGATAACCCAGGGAACCCTCAGAACAAGTAAGAACAGAGTCAGGGACTGAGGTAGAATGAAATCAGAAAGAAGAAAGGAATAGATTTATTCTATTATATATAAATAGTTTGGAGGATTTTAGAAATATGATGAAGAGGCATGTGTTTCTATAAAAAAAATGAATACATTAAAAAAAAAAAGGAACACCAAAAGAGGTAGGGAGGAAGAAAGAAGCCTCAACCAGAAAGTAATGGCTCAAATCAGAAGCAAACTAAATTTTGAAATGATTTTAAAGAATTGGTAGGGAGTAAAGACAGAAAAGTCATTTAATGCTGATGTTAGAAGCCTTTTCCTGGGAGAGGCTCAGAGGTTTTAACATTATAATCGTTTAGAAGGTGCTGCGACAGTTCACAGTAAGCTTCTTGGCTCACAGGGAACAAAGTTACATCATCAACATAGTGTAAACACTGAGCCTTGGGTTTCTTATAGACAAAATAGGAAAGGCTTAATAATGAGTACAAAACAGAAGCAAATACTGTCAACCTTGACAAGATAAATGAGATAAGAAATTGAGAAGCAGAAGCGTCAAGAACTGGAGGGGAAAATTGGGAGACAAATACCCTCACCAAAAAGCCCCAGCAATAGAAGTCTACAAATATTGCTTGAATTTATAAAGTTAGGCAACAGAGAAACTAAAATGGGGACATAATTAGCAAAACTTGGGAAGATGAAGGAAGCTAGGGAGAGGGTATATGAATTGAATCTTATCCATCATGAGTGAGAAAGTCAGGTTGATCAGATGTCCTGACTTGCCCAGGACAGTCTCATTTTATACCTGTTTTTCTGTGTAATCATTGGTTCTGTTCCTTTTCACTTTGAACAATCTCCTGGTTGGAAGATTCATGATATGTCATCTTATCTAAAGTTGATAAAAAAAAATCAGTTATAAGCACATGACATGGAGAAACCGCCAAAGAAAGTGAAACAAAAACTGTTCAAAGTGGATAACTCATGGGAGGTGGGGGTGGGGCAAATACATTTGTCAGAACTCATCCAATTGTAGTTTAAATGTGTACATTTTATGGTGTGTGAATTATGCCTCAAAAAGCTGATTAAACCAAATATGGTAGCCTTCAGGGATGGCAGGGTAGGTGAGAAGTCATTCTAGATCATTTGATATTGTTTAAATCATGTGCATTTTTCCTCTAATAAGATTTCTAAAGCTTTATATAAAAGATGTTTTAAAAAACAGATTTTGGCATGGCAATGCTAGATGATGATGCCTTTGGCTCTTACCGGCTCTGGGGATCCCTGAGGTTTTAAATCAGAAAAGGGGAAGGGGGTGTTTCCTCTGAGCCCTTTTTTACTCTTCTGGACAAAGGGGAGATTCAAGTATCAGATCATTGGTTCTTGTTAGATTTTCCTGAGAAGCTGAAAAGTTACCAATGCCTGGGACTCACCCCCAAGAGATTCTGATTTAATTGGTATTTTAAAAGCCTCTTTAATGGTTCTTTTTTTTTTTTAAGATTTTCTTTCTTTCTTTCTTTCTTTCTTTCTTTCTTTCTTTCTTTCTTTCTTTCTTTCTTTCTTTCTTATCTTCATGAGAGACACAGAAAGAGAGAGAGAGGCGGAGACCTAGGCAGAGGGAGAAGCAGGCTCCATGCAAGGATCCCGATGTGGGCCTCGATCCTGGATCCCAGAATCACACCCTGAGCCAAAGGCAGACGCTCAACCACTGAACCACCCAGGCGTCCCCTCTTTGATGGTTCTAATGGGCAGCCAGGCTGAGGACCACTGAATTTGGTGAGGGAGTCCTGGACTCCAAGATGGGAGAAATTCAAGATGGCAGATGGTAAATGAGTTGCTAGTTGGGTCAGGGGTGTCACCTAATCAGTCTCTTTTTTGCACGTGGAGAACCCGTGGTCCACTGGCCCAAAGAGAGAGAGGGTTTTGCCCAAGGGGGGGGGGGGTGTAAGTCAGTGGCCTAGTTGAGGCTCGCACATGGATCATCTGGGTCCTAGCCTTCCGCTCACTCCTCCACGGTATCAGGTCTTCCAGGCTTGACCTGAGAAGGGCAGGAATAGATGCATAGTGATTTGCTAAGCACCTGCTGCATACCAGGCTCTGCGCTAGGCACTGGATGTGGCTTCTCTCCTTTTATCTTCTCTCGTCTCACAGCCCTGCTTTTCTGCACCCCACATGTTAGACTCTAGCTAAGGGCTGCTTAGAAAAGTTAAATGACTCACCTGTATGTATCTTGTCCTACTCTCACTAGGCGCTAACACGATGTTTCTCCAAGTGTGACCCTAACCAATATCTTTTCTTTAAATTTCTTTAAGTACTTGTTTAAAATGTAGATCCCTGGGCGCCCATCCCAGCCCTGCGGGAATCAGAATTTCTGGAGATGGGATTCAGGAAGGTATATTTCAACTAGTGTCCCAGGGAGTTCTTAGGGCCACAGACAATTGAGAGCCACTGCTCACACAGGCCTTCTCTGCATCTCCTGAGTGGATCAAACTCCCCCCACCTCAGGGACTTTGCTATGCCCTTTCCCCTGCTTGATTAATAGCTCCCACCTCCAACTCACCCCTAATTCTCAGCTTCCTCTGAGAAGTGTTTTTGATTCTTTAGACAAGGGAAGTTCTTCCCACTACACCCTCCTTAGCAATGCAGACTTCTCCTCCATGGGGCTATCACAAAGGTAACTTACAAAACAGCGTGAATAATATTTTGTTTAATTTCCCTTCCCTGTTCCTATGAACCCCCATCCATCGTGTCCACTGGGTTGTTCTCGGCCCCTAGACCCACACCTGGCATCCAACAGGGGTGAGACAAGCAGCTCAATTACAAGGCCAGGGAAGAGCAGAGCCAGGAGTCAACCCCAGAACTGCCTGATGCCAGGTCTGCGGACCCTCCATGATGAACTGCCCCAGAAAAGCAATGACCTGACCAGACAAGGGGATCCTAGGCATTTGCTCTGTTCTCCAGACCTCCACTTTGCTTACACACTACTGGAAGTTCTTTTTGATAAGAACCGATAGTCAACAATAAGGGGCAGGCGAGAGCTTGGATCTTCCCTCAGCCTCCACACTGGGCACCGGTGATAATGAGGCACAGTCGGGATTGCGTCCCACATCCTGGAAATTCCTGCAAGCAGCCCCGACAGCCAGACAACCCGCATGAGCTCAGCCAAGACCTGGCTCTCTGTCCTTTGAGGTGTCCTGATAGCATCAGCAATGAAGGTTCTGCCTACGTCAAAGGTGGCAATAGTAATGGTCAGTTATGCTTGCAGGCAGAGTCGGACAAACAGGAATCTGCTGGATCAGTAGCTGCGCACGAGACCATCTAAGAACCAGGTCTGGGGAGTTTTTTCTGAGCTCAGGACATTCTTATACCTCCTTCAGGCTGGAAAGTTCTCTACCGTATTCTAGCTAACACACATACCTCCAAAGGAAACCCCTTTGCAACGTCCATTCTACTAATTAACAAAACCCTAAAATTCATCAGAGATGAAATGTAGGGGAAGTTGTAGCTTGTAGTTACTGCCTCTGACGTTGAATTTCCAATTGGTGTGATTGAGCATGCCAAGGATAGAGATTAAAACTAACAAATGCACACATCGTTCTCTTCCAGCCCCAAATAAGTGTTTTATTTTATTTTTAAAAGATTTTATTTATTCATGAGATGCAGAGAGAGAGAGAGAGAGGCAGAGACACAGGCAGAGGGAGAAGCAGGCCCCACGCAGGGAGCTTGATGTGGGACTCGATCCCTGGACCCCGGGATCACGCCCTGAGCAGAAGGCAGCTGCTCAACCACTGAGCCACTCAGGTGCCCCCAAATGAAATATTTTAGAAACCCTAGAGTAACCCCACCAGCAGTGAAAGGCAACTCAGATCTGCAGGTCTCTGAATTTCTGCTCTGCCATCTGGACCAGTGCTGCCCTGAGGCCTGGTCTGGCCAATCTGCTAATTTCCAAACAGAGTCTGGAAGGCCCTGGGATTTGCTTAGAAGTTTGCTCTAGTCTTGGTCTGGAGAGGCTGAGGCCAGGCACACCAGATGCCAGAAGTGGTGTAGGACCGCACTTATCAATTTTGTTGTGTGTCAGGAGAAATTGTGAAAGATGAAAATGAGAAAGAAGAGAAAGAGAGAAAGAAAAGAAAAAAAAAAAAGAGAGAGAGAGAGAGGAGGGTCCTGGGCATCTTTCTGGGGTTTGTTTTTGTCTCAGCCTTTCATTCTCTGGGAGGTTTTACAACTCTGGAAGTTGTGGAAAATTGATAATGATGTCAATGATTCTTGTCCATGGAAATGTCAGTCGTGCCCAATGCAATGCAATTGATTATTGCCCTATGGATTTTTTTTTTTTTTTTGCTAGTTTTGTGTCTATTCAGTTCAGTAAATTCAGTTCAAATTCCTGATGACCTATATATGTGTCTGCTCTTCGCATTCTCTTTGAAATGATTAAAACATCTTGGTGGCTTCCTCATTAATTAATGAGTTAAATAGAATCTTTGACCCAGATTCATTTTATATTTGTATGAGAGTCATGATTATACCTCTTTTAAAAATTTTGCGGGTGTACAAATCACCTAGGGATCTTACTAAAGTACAGATTCTGATTCACAGTCTGGGGAGGGCCTGAGAATCTGCATTTCTAATGAGCTCTGGGGTGATGCCCATGCTGCTGGTCTGTGGATGTCACTTAGCTGTCAAACTACATCTTTAAGAAAGTGATGATTTGCTTTAAAATATCTTGATGCAGCAATTGTACTACTAGGCACTTACCGAAAGTATACAAAAATACTAATCCAAAAGGACGCATGCACCTTGATTATCTATAAGAGCCAAATTATGGAGGCAGCCCAAATGTCCATCAGCTGATGAATGGATAAAGAAGATGTGGTGTATCCACACAATGGGATATTACTCAGCCATCAAAAAGAATGAAATCTTGCCATTTGCAACAACATGGATGGATCCAGAGAGTATAAGGCTCCGTGAAATAAGTCAGAGAAAGACAAACACCCTATGATTTCACTCATATGTGGAATTTAAGAAACAAGACAAATGAGCCAAGGGAAAAAAAAGGAGAGAGAGAGAGGAAGACCAAGAAACACTCTTAGCTCTAGAGAACAAACTGAAGGTTACCAGAGGGGAGATGCGGGAATGGGTGACATGGGTGATGGGGGGTGAGGAGCGCGCTGGTAGTGATGACGAGCACCAGGTGTTGTATGGAGTGGCGAATCACTATACCATATGCCTAAAACTGATCTTACACCGTATGTTAAAACTGGAATTTGAATAAAAACTTTAAAAAATATATCTCAATGATAGACTGTGTATGTGAAAAAGTGAATTATTAGCTATACCTTAGGTTTGATTAATTAGCATAAGGAAAGTGTTAAAGATTTGGGTGGGAGGGGGGGTGAAGCCGTGGTGTAATGGGACCCCCTGTCCCTGCACGAATCGGGCATTAAAAACTGACCAACCCTAGCCCTGGATCCTACCACTTAACTGGGAATTTGCCATCCCACGTGCAAGGTGAACCCCACGAGCTTGCAGGGCTCTCTATACATTTCCATGACCTTTTCAACTCTGGATTAATCCTGCAAAGGGGGCTAGAGGGCTCATGGGGAGGTGGCTATTGGCACCAACAGGTCTGAACATGCCTTTCCCTCACACCTTTGCCCTGCTTCATGTTGTCATGACATTCATTCCTGCGCTTATCTGTGCATTTGTTTTTGTTTTCACTGCCCCTTATCTGCTGCCTGCACCTCCCCCTCCATCCCCCCTGCCCTCACCCCCGCCCCCACCCCCACCCCCACCAGGGCAGGGACATTGTTCACGCTGTGTCTTTGCTCCAACATCAGTGCTCACGCACGCACAAGGCACTCCAAGAAGTGCCGTGTCCAGCTCCAAGCCTGGCACTTAGTAGGGCCGCACAAAACAAGGTCCTCCCCCGGGACAGGTGGCACGGCACAGCAGTGTTGTCTCTGCACCCTGCCCACCTTAAATCCAGCCTCCAGCCGGGTTTTCCACTCTCTGCCAAAGCAAAGAGAGGCAACCAGATTCCTTGATGTCCACACTGTTCCAAACTTTTCCAACAGGCCCAAGCCTGGCCCAGAGGTTTGCCATTCTCTCTCTGGCTGCTCCCCCAGAGGAGGGTGCCTCTGGCCCCCGAGGGGACTCCCCTGCGAGGGCTCCTGCCCGGGGGAAAGGGGCACCCAGCCTGTCCGGGCCAGAGCTGCAGGAGTGGAGGGAGGGGGCATCTGGGCTCCAGACCCCACACACTCCAGTTCATTTCCCCTCATCACCCTCCAGGGGCGGTGTTAGTCTCCCACATTTCAGAGGAGGAAACCAGGGTTCATGTAGCTACAGGCCTTGCACCGCGTCTCCCAGCTGGAAGCCACAGAACTAGGGTCTGAGACCAGGTCTCCCTTCAAGGTCAAGTCCTGGCACAGGATAGAAACAGAAAGGGTCTAGGGTGGAAGGGAAGAGATCGGGATCAGTTGGAAGGAGCTGACCTAAATGCAGGAGTGGCTCCCTCGGAGTGTGATTTGACCAGATGAACTGTACCCCAGGCACCCCTACAAGCCCTACAAGCCACCTACTGTGGCATCATCCATCCAAGGCCTCTCTTAAATGCAAGATCTCTCAGTAGCTCTCCCCTGTGGAGAGGATAAAGCCCAGGGTCCCTGGCTGAATGATGAAGGCCCTCTAAGATCAAACCATTGCCTGCCTTTCCAGAACCCTCTTCCCTCCAGCCTGGGGTATGCTCCAGCTTCTTTGGCAGTCCCCGAATTCTCCACCCCCTGCCCTCAGCCTTTGCTCCCTGCCTGGAATGCCTGTCAAAGTCTGATCGGCCCTATAAAGTTCAGCACAGAGCCCAACCCTGGAGTCCTTCCCTTTAATCTTCACGGCAGATACCATGACTGTTCCCATTTACAGATGAGGAAATGGAGGCTGGAGATGAATGTCTTGCCCGGAGTTATGCAGTAAAGTCAAGGGATCTGGAGGCATCTGGATCTCTCTACCTCCCTTGCCCCTGACCCCCCAGGACTGATCCTAAAGAAGATGCTCCTTCAGGGGGTGGGGGTGGGAGATGGCAGTAAGACCAGAGGTCCAAAGCCCTGGGGTCGTGTTCAGGGCCCTGTGCACCTGTCCCCTGCCTTTGAAGAGACATGCCAGATTCTACTTTCTGATCCAGGGGTCTGATTCATCCTGGTTCCGGTTCCAGTGGGAGGAGGGGCCTTCCAGCCCAGGAAAAGTAGACATTCCTTTTTGTTTATAGGGAGAGGTATGGGTGACAGCAGAAAGAGAAAGGGGTTGGGGCAGGTTGTCTGGGGGCTTCAATCACCTCTGTCCCTGTGGGTTTGTTCAGAGTGGGTGCAGCCACCTCCAACCGTGAGGCCGGCCGGCCATGCCTTCTTTCCAGGGCCACCACTGGCCTCCCACCTCTTCTCCCCACTCTTCTTCCCTTCCTCACTTCCTCCCCCCTTCCAAAAGGTTGGAAGGTTCTTCTTCAAGCATCTGTCCGCCCCTCCCTTCCCCTCCTTCTCCAGCCTGCCCCCCAACTCTGCACCTGCTCTGTCTCCAGCTTATAGAATCTGCTTCCCACCACGGTTGTCCTTGGAGATCTGCTCCAGCCTGCTTTGGACTCACTTCCCTTCTTCTCCCAGTGAATCTTTCAACTTCATGGGGCAGCACTTGCCATGGAGGAATGTGTTGATAATGGTGGAATTTCAGGCATCTGGGAGGCAAACTTATAAGCAGCATCTGGCCTTCCCAGCTCCAGCAGACCAGGAATTTGGCATGTTTAGGAAGGCTGCAGATTTATTCTCTGTACCTAAAGGCTAAAAAGAGGCAGGCCTTCTTGGCAGCACATAGGCCTGGCTGCTTCCTTCTCAGCCCCTGGAAAACAACGGGGATTGAGATCGATGGGGCTCCGCCCTGGACCTCGGTGGAGTCCGATGACTTAGGTGGAGCAGAGAGGTCCCAGGCATTCCGGAGCACATCTTCTGTGCCCCGCCGGCTGGCTCTCCATGCTGACAGTTGGCTAAAGAGCAGGTGGTCACTAATACGGTGTAGCAGGGGTGGGAGACTCACGTGCTTTCAAGGGTGAGGCAGACACAGTGAGAGCGGAGCAGACTGGGGGAAGCAATAGGGAGTGGTGGGGACCAGGGCAACGGGAGCATCCTGATGTGCCTTATATAAGTCAAAGGAAAATACTGTTCAGAGGCTGACTGCCCACCTCTGCTCATACATTACAGGTGCCAAAGCTCTCTTCTGCGTGGTTTTGCTGAATTAGCATCTCCTTTCTGCCTTACTGCAATCATCCTCACTTGGCGGATGAGGAAACCGGACCGTCGCAAAGTCAGGATGTTCACCTGGACTCCTTCCAGGCAGTAACTTACGGGCGACGGCTTGAAGATATGCAAAGAGAGGTCTCTGCAATGATTTTGCACCCATCATTAGGTGCAGAGGTTGAAATTCAACTCTCCAAGTCAGCCATTAGGTTAGTACTCTGTTCTGATGCAGGATTTTCATTCACAGTCTCCAGCCCCTGCCCCCGCGTGTGAGCCCGTGCTCCTGCTCACTCTCCTAGCGTGACACTGGACACTGGGAGGACCCTGGGGGTCATGCAGCAGGGGCTGGGCACGGAGGGCCAGACTCCAGGACAACCTCCATGCCTCTCAGCTGTGCACCTGCCCCACACTCCCAGGAAAGAGCAGTTAGTCATGGAGACACCGGCTTCTGACCTGCTGCCCTCTGGCAGGGGTGCAGTTTCTTCCTTCATCAAAATACACTGATAATCAATACTAACCACTGACCTTCTATGCCTTTGCATATAGTTACTACTACTCATTGAATCCTCACAATGTCCTCCGAGGAGGTCTTACTATTCCCGTTCTGCAGATGAGGAACCTGACACAGGGCTCATGCTCACGCAGAATTTAGAAACTGAGCAAAGATTGTGAAAGAAACAAAAGCTGTTCATTGGTTCCCAGCCTGGTAAAAATCATCCATCACCATTCCACAAACCCTGTTACCAGGCCCCAGGCTGGGTGCAGACATTACAGTAGGGCACAAAGCCCTGGAAACCAGTTGTTGCGAACAGTGTGACGAATGATACACAAGAAATACAGACTTTAGGGAGCCCAGAATGTGGGAAAGTCTGAGAAGTCTTCCTGGAGGAGGTGACACTAGGCAGAGGGAGGCATTTTCCAAAGTGAGAATGACAGGTGCCAGGGCCCCATGCATGTATGAGAGTTGTGTCACCTTGGAGAGGGACCAGGAGGTAGAAAGTGGCAGGTGTCACAGAGGAAGGGCACGGGGCTTAGGTTTGGGATGATATTACAGACCAGCAAACCTGTAAATCTGCTGGCATGGCAAGAGGCCTGGAGAAGGTGAGCGAGGGCCTGGCTTTTAAAATTATCTTATTCAGAATTTTTAATAGGTTCAAGGTTCAAAAAACCTAAAAGGTATGTAGTAAAAAGACTCCTCCAACACCATCCGGCTGCCCAGGACCCCTCCCCAAAGTCAGCCATTCTCGGGAGTTTCCTATCTGTCCTTCCAGAGATATGTTACTTCGTGCTTATATAAACTAATCTTTCTCCCTCCCTCTCTCTTTATCTCTCTTTACATTTTTTAACCCCAAAGATAGCACACTCTCTATGCATCTCTGCACCTTGATTTTTTTTTTTCCACCATAAGAACATATCTTGGCAATCTTTCCTAGGTTCGCATAGCTGTGTCATGCTGCACAGTTAAGAAGCATTGTGCTTTATTTTTACCAGCCCCTGTTGATGGACATTTTGTGTTTTTTTTTCTGATCTTTAGCTTGTACGATAAATGTTGCAATGAATAATCTTGTACGGTTGTAATATCCTCCGTGTGCAAATACATCTACAGAGGAAGAATTGCCAGCAGTAGAATCGCCGAGGCAAAGGATATATAAATTTTGTTTGCAGTAGAAAAATTTTATTGAAGCTTAACTTGCAAAAAGGAATGCGTACAGCTCAGTAAGTTTTGCATGTGCGTAACACCCATGTAAGCACCGCCCAGATCAAGGGACAGGTCACTATGGAAACTACTGCCTTGTCTTGGTTGACCCCCACTCGCTTAGGTAGTTTACTAATCCGGTCTCTATCACAAGGATTGCCTTTGCCCGTTTCTGAGTCTTGTATAAAGGAATCATAAAGAATGTGGTCTCGGGCCACGTCCATTGGGTTGTATGACGAAGAGTGGACTCGGTGTGCACATTCTCAATGTTGGTGCATGTTGCTAAGTTGCATCCCCTCCCCTCCCCTCCCACCGCCAGTGTGAGGGAGTGACTGGTTCCTTGTGCCCAGATAAGCATTCTGCTTAGCACAGTGCCCAGCACAGCGACAACACTCAAAACCAAGCAAACCCAACTCCAGAAATCACAAGAAAATGCTTTGTGAGTCCTAAAGCCTCACTCTGAACAAAGGGATTGTAATTTTGCTAATGTGCCTCCCTAGAAGGATCAGGTAAGAGCGAGGAGGCCTCAGGAACCCCATTTCCACCCCCAGAGAAACCTTTGTAACGAACAATAATAACCCTGCTGTTCGTGTAGTCCTGGCCTTTCTAAAGCACTTTGACAAGCACCAGTGGTTCTCAGCCTGGCTCACATTAGGATCCTCTGGGGAACTTTCCAGAAATACCAATGCCAGGGCCCCACCTCCACGATTCTTATTTAATTATTCTAGGGTGGATCATAGCCATGAGTATTTTATAAGCTCCCCAGAGAATTCTAGTATGAAGCCAGGGCCAGGAACCATCGAGGACACTGTTTTGTACCACGGTATAAAGGAGGAGACACCCAATGATGCAGAGGGGTGTGTGGGGGGGTGCATTTCCCCCATGTCAGGAACAGCACCAGAGCTAGGGTTTGGATAAGGAAATAGGCTGAGGGGGGTGAGCGCCCCCATGGCCACGCAGCTGCTCAGTGGCAGCGCTGGATCCAGAACACAGGGCATCCCACTCTGGACTCGGCACCCCCACTCGCGGCTCCTCCAGCTTCTGACCTCCAGTATGCCTAGAAAACAAGCCTAGAAGAAAGCATATCGAAGTGTTAACAGCTGGTATCTTCAGCTGATGTGATCATGGGTAATGGTTCCTTCCAGATGCTCTTCTGCTTTTATCAAGTTTTTATCAGTGAGCATGTATTATGTTTACTATCGCAAGTAAATAAAAGTCCTTTCAAGTTGTCAGAGTAAATAGCATTAGCATTTTCTGGAGAAGCAAATGGAGTCAAAAGGGATCCATAGGGAATAAGTGACAAAATTGGGGCCATGCCTATCCCCCCCAGTCCCCCACAGGGCTTGAGACTTCGCAGAGGGTGAGACAAGTGTCATCTTTTCCTACAGGAGATGGGGCTCTGGAAAGGCGGGAGGAAACGTCCCCAAATAAAAATTGGTGCATTTAAAAAATCTTGTTACGTATGCTCTTGTAAAATAGCCAGGAAATTTTTAAAAATGAAAATAAAGCAAAAGAGCCCGAAATCACACCACCCAGATGTAAACAGCGGGGAAATGTGGGGCTTATTCTTTCAGACTATCTCTATCCATAAATACTCCAACAGATCTGAATAAGCATAATTTCCCATATATGTGTCAGTGAATGCAGATACGCATCAATCTTGGAATGGCTGCATAGTACTATACAGATGTGCCATCAAACATTTAGCTATTCTCCTGGTGACAAACATATTTCTATGTTCTAGCCACATTCTGTTTTTGTGTTGGAAAATGAACATTCTAATATAATCTATGAAAAACTCCGGAGTAAAGGTTTTTTTTTTTTTGTTTTTTTTTGTTTTTTTTTTTGGTTTTGGCTTGTTCCGATTTTGTAACGTGAACAGAAGCTGAATTTGGGCTTATGGATGTATGTGTGCGTAAGTGTGGGTCTTTGTGGATTGAATGTGATTTAAATAATTTAATTTAAAGAGTATTAACCCCATAGAGATCTTATCAAGGTTTCTCTCTCTCCCCCCACCCCTCCTTACACACACGTGTGCGTGCACACACACGCACCCCATTTGCAGATGAGATGTGGCTGCAAACCCTCTGAGGCAGAGCTGAGCAGAGTATAAGGCCACGGAGCCAAAAGCCAAGGTCAGGTGTTGTCGGCCAGCTTGGGCACCAAGCCCATAGTTTGCTCTTAACAAATGCCTGTGGGCAACGACAACACACACACACACACACACACACACACACACACACACACACACACGCCAGCCAATCTCATTCGCCCTGCACGCAAGGCACTGGGGTGGTAATGAATCGCATGTCCGCAGGCAAGCATAATTGAACGGCTGAGGGCATTAAGTCCTTGATTAAACTGGTTGTTCATTTGAAGGGACAATTAACCCAGCTAATATTCCAGGCCAGCCCAGCAGGCCTGCCCCCATCAAAGGACATATTGAGCAGACAATAATGTGGCTGCATCACCTTTATGGAGGAGAGTCTCTACCCACGGCCCACTTCCAGGTCAGGCCTGGGCCATAGACACTTTGGATCAAGGAGACTCCAAGTGTAGCCAGCCTGGGGTTGTGTGAGCTTGCTTGTTGAAGTTGAGTTGGGATTCTTGGTTTCAAGCAGCAGGAAGCATCCTGACTGATAAAACGACTCCTTCTGAGATGACCCACCAGCTTCTCTTCCATTGCCGAGTGTCAATCCCAGGATTAGGTTTCTCCCAGAACACACGTGTTCCCAGCTGCCTGGATGCTAGAAGGTTGAATCCAATAACTGTACTTGTTCTGCCCTTAGAGGTCTGGCAACAGAGGTGACCACGTTGCAGGATGCAGGGAAAGGGAGCCCAGGTCTGGTTCCAACGAGCTACTTAGGTCAGACAAGGCTGGAGTAATGACTGGCCAGGGATCCCACAGACTGGCAGGGACCAAGAGTGGGCAGGAGTAGAAGTAAGTGGGCAGCTTGGTGAGTGACCCAAGCCCCTGCAGTACCAACTGGAAATAACTCCAATGTTGGAAACATGTCTTCACTCTAGGTGCTGTGCCATGGGCGTGCATGGATTGCCAATATCCTCTTCATCATGCCTGTGGGGTAGATGCCATTACCCTATTTCCAGATATAGGAACTGAGGCTCCGAGGGATTAAGTGGCTTATCCAAAGGCACACACTAAAGAAGACTAAATGACAATTTAAGATAGCACAATTCCAAAGCCCTTAGCCACCTTCTGTCATCTTATGCTTCCAGCCAGCCAGCCAGCCATCCTCCATTCTTCCATCCAATCCACAAACATTATCTGATCACCTGTCCTGTGCCAGGCACTGTGCCAGCCAGCCAGACACCAGGAATAGGGCGGTGACAGGCATGGACCCTGCCTTCTCAGGGCCCTAAGCAGGAAATGGCACTAAGAATCGAGGACCACATTCAGGCTAAAGATAGTCTTCTCACCATCCAGGCAGTAGTTAGAAAGACACCTCCTCAATCCTGGCCTCCTTTGGAATGTTCTAGGCCTCAAAATCACAAACCCTGCACTGGGTTTGAGTCTTGGGCCTGAGTGAGCTTGAGCAAGGTAATCTCTCCATCCAGGACCTCAGTTTCTTATCTCCAGTGTTGGGATACAAATGTCCCATGTGCTTTTTGCAGAGGTTTTGGGAGCATGAAAGAAAACTCTTAAAGGGTTTTGCATTCTCCCATGTTCTGGGTGAATAGCAAGCAGTAAATCCAGCTGCTCCATGTTTTAAGGGGGGGATCAGCAAGTCTCAGGTGATAATAACTTTTGAAAGCTTATTAGTCCTGTGTTATAGGCTTGTCCTGGCATGTGCCATTGGAGAACCCCTGGAGCCTCAAGTGGGCCCAAGTAATAACCCCCCCACACACACTTCATCACAAGGAGAGGGGACTGAGGCCCATGTCACTAAGCACGGACAGAGGTTGGGTGGTGACTTAGATGTCAGTGCTCTGGTCCAGAGCCCTGGCCCAACTCTACTGGCTGCTGGCCATGCTAGAGGGGGACTGTGTTGGCTTGAGTATCCTTTGGGGGTTCTGCTTGCCAGGAGGTAGTCAGAAATGAGCATATTTTCTTCTAGATGTAGAAGAGAGCCAGCAGGGCTCCCTGGTTGCTCCAAGGGTAGAGCAGCTTGCCAAGTGAGGAGCAGAGCAGAGCTTACCCTGCTTGACTCACAGCAAAGGGGTGACTTGTGCCTCGAGGAGGTCGATGAGGAGCCTGAAGCGATGTTAAATTTCTGGAAGGGGAGCTTCCTGTTTTTAGAGAATCTATAGACTCCTAAGATGACAAACCTCATACTTAAAGGTTGAAAATACCAATTTTATAGTAAGTTAGAGGCTGGTTTTCATTTATCTCTATTCAAGGTATTTACAAATGATTTATTGATTAAAAGGAATGGAGAAGAAAATCATCCCCCAAAACCTCATGTCACTATGATTTATCTGATATTAAGGTTTAGGATATCCTGAGCAAGAACCGTGTCATAAAAAATGCAGAAATAAATTTTTCAATACCAGGGAATCAATACACTGTACTCTGATTGAGACGCAAAGTAATATATGGAAAGCGCTTTGGAGGTCACAGATGTGTAAGAAGCGGTGTGTCCGTGTCTGTAGGTGAGGTTGTGTACATACGTGTGTGTCGTGTGCAGATGTCAGTGTATGACTGTGCGTGCGTGTGTTTATAGGAAGGAATGTGTGTATGTGTGTGTGCTGGGCACTTCGCCTCTGTCATAGGCCAACCATCACTCCCCCTCATTTAGCGTGACCTCCGACAGCCTCTCCTCCTCCCTAAATGAGGTGGTGACAGATGCCTCTGGCTTTGCCATGGTCCATAGGCCAGCTTCCTGGCCCGATGAGAAGGTGCAAACTGGGACACAGTCCAGGAAGTGCCACACTCCCCGGGCTCCCTTCCAGATTGGACACCTCCCGAGGGCAGGGCCAAGCCCGTGGGCATCCCAGCTCCGGCACAGGGCCCGGCGTGGAGCGGGACTTTGGAAGCACGTGCGGGAGGAGGCGAGGCCAGATCCACCGAATCAGTGTTGGGGGGCCTGCCCACCCCGTGCCCCCCACGATGCAGCACTCGGGGCTCTCATGCTCTCTCCCTATCTCCCTCTCACTTGGCTGCACCACAGTCGCCTGGGAGCATTTAGAAGTAATGGGGCCCAGCACCTGCCCAGCAAGCAAATCAGGATCTCGGAGCGTGAGGTGCAGCCAGCAGACCGTCAATGCTCCCAGGTGATTCTAATGTCAAGGATCCCAGCTGAGAACTCCTCCCTGGTGGCCAGAGGAGCTCCAGGGACTCCCAACAGGCCGCATCTCACAGCAGCTGAACTGGGTCTTCAGTCGTCACTCTGTTTCTTAGTGAGCTTGCAAAATACAGATGTCAGGACCACCCCGGAGCTTCTGATCCCAAAGGTCTGGCTTGGACCTGGAAGTTATCATTTAAACTAGCTCTTAGGCCCTGCTGGTGAGGCAGGTGGTCCGTGGTCCTTCTCTACCTCAGCAGCGGGAGGCTTCAGCATAGGATGAATACATAGGAATGATGGGGTGCCCCAGGGCACGTGCCCGGGCTGCTTTATAATCAGACGTCATTGGTGGCAGGAAGCCCCTGCTCCCCACTACCCTCTCCTTCCCAGCTCTCGGACATAAGTAAAAGCCCAGCCTCATCAGGATGCCCCGGTGGCTCAGCGGTTGAGCGTCTGCCTTCGGCTCAGGTCATGATCCTGGGGTCCCGGGATCGAGTCCTGCATCGGGATCCCCGCAGGGAGCCTGCTTCTCCCTCTGCCTGTGTCTCTGCCTCTGTGTGTCTCACCTGAATAAATAAATAAAATCTTAAATAAAAAAACAAAACCCAGCCTGATCTATTCCTTCCTTCATTCAATGGCTCTGATAATGAGATCCTAACTCCTAATGGGGCTCCGGGGGCCTGGTCCTGCCTGGGGCCTCCTCCCGAGCCCTCCTCCATGGCCAGAGGGCCTGTCCTTGTTCTGCTGTCTCTGGGAGGCTCCCTGTTGCCCGGCTTCCCTCCTGGCTGGACCAAAACTCCTGCTCACCCTTCCGAGCTGTCCTTACCCCAGATCCAGGCCCCCAGCTTCTCCCTCCCACAAGTCCCCAAGCTCCAGAATGAACCCTGTCCTTCAGGGGGGCAGGGCCCGTGCTGCTGTGCTCACCGCTCTTATCTGGCACCCTCGTGTCTGCCCGGAGCCTGCCATGTAATAAGGGCTCAATAAATATTTACCGAATGAATAAATGACACAACACAAACACTCACTTCTTCAGTCTTGGGGATTCTCGCCCCAAATAGGTTTTCCAGCCACACCGCGTGAGCAGAGGAATGCATAATTGAGGATGTTCAGAAAGAGCCAGGAGGCCGGCCACCCCATGCATGTGTGTGCGTGTGCATGTGCATGAGCATATATGTGTGCACATGTATGGGCGTGCATGGGGGCGTGCACCTGGTATATGATAGTTACAGACCACATTTGGGTTGACCTCAGAGACAGCTTGACACAGGGCCTTTTTCCAACAATCACCCAACGGCTCCTGGGAGTCTGGTTTTTTCTCCCCGGCATAGGGTCCTCCTCCCGGCGCCTGCGGGGTGTGGCAGTGCTCAGAGCCTGGCTGCCCGTGGGGAAGGGCACGGACAGAGTCTGGGTCGTCGGGGCTCTGACCACAGCAGGGCTTGGGAGTAGTGGAAAGAGCAAGGCTCTGGAGTCCGCCGGATGCCAGTCCAGGCTCTGCCCTCCCTTGCCACCTTTGTGATCCCGGATGGGTCCCTCATTGTCCTCTTTGGCCCAATGGGAATCAGGCCGGTGACCCAGCCAGCTGGAGGCTGCACTGACCGGCGGGAGCAGCTGGTGATGCAATGTGTCCGCGCTCACCTTTTACAGGGACTCTTACCCAGCACAGGGCAAAGCATATGCAGTTAGTGCTTAATAAAATCTTGTTGGCTTGATTTAGCACCTGGTGCAGAGCCTGGCACATAGCAGGGCCTCAGTAGCTCCCTTTCTTGAAGCCGTGCTGCCCCGAGACTCAGGGGACGAGCATCCCAGCCCGACCGTGTGCACGCACGCATGCACCTGTGCCCCATCCCCCTGACCTTGAGCAGCGCATAGCCTGGTCTTCCCAGGTCGGAGGAGGGGGCCGAGCCGGAGCTGCTTCGGTTAAGGTCTGCCTGATTGAAACGAAGCTGCCCAGGAGCGCTGTGGTCCTGGCTGGGGTGCCCTGGGAGGCGGGTGCAGACCAAGCCTGGCTGCCAGCGCCACTCTGGCCGTGGTCCCGCCTGCAGGGATGGGAGCCGCGTTCCTTTCTTACCTGCTGCTACTAGCGGCTCCTCCACTTGAGCCGTTTTCTTCTTTCGCCCTAAGCTATGAGGAGTAGATTGGATGAAAATTATCAAGCCTCCTCGTCTAGAATAAATATTCTTGAAATGGAGCAAGTTATAAATAAGCAAGCAGCAATATCCTGTGTTATGAATATATAATTTCCATCTTTAATAGCTGACTAGGCCCCGGGGACTGTCTGAAAATGGCCTGTCTGGTCCTGATATTTTATGTGGGTTTTTTTTTTTTTAAAGGTTCCCCAAACTTTTGTTTCTTAGGCCTCGGAGAGTTAAATCTCTGGGAGAAGTAATGAGAGTTGAAAGTCACAATGAGCCCAGGTACCAAGGGCAGGTACTTTATTTTCAAGAAATTCCAGAGGGTGCACAGGCTCACCCAGAATCCCAGAGTGAAGGCTGGGAGGGGCACCAGCGTCGGGCTTCTCATCATCCCTCATTTTACACAGTAGGAGTAGAGGCCCAGAGAGGCGAAGTGACTGGCCCAAAGTCACACAGCAATGAGCTATATTCCAGAAGCCTAGAATTCAGGCCTGGCCAATTCACCAGGCTGTTGGTTGGCTCTCTCCTCCAACCACATGAGAGGCCACATTCACAGGTGAAGGGAGAGCCTCGGGACCCCCAATTCTGCAGTCAGGCTAATTGACCAGGAGGTTTGCTTCCAGCAGTAGTAGCCCAAGCCCTAATGACAGGAGTTGCCTTGACTCGGAAGTCCAGTGACTATTGGGGCTCACTTTTCTAGCTTATGCCTTCTGGGCCACCTGCATCTCAGCCTGGCATTCGAGACCTTCTAACACTCGTCCTTTTTTATTTCTGCAGCCCCAACACCTAAAACTTAGCATTTTAGTAAGGTATCTCTCCTGCCGGACATGTGGCCTGGTGTCACGAAAAGACAACAGGGCTGTGAGGTCCCACAGATCCCAAATGACTATTGGCGCCTCTAACTTCCTGGTTCTGTGATGCCGAACAAGCCGGTTGGGTTCTTTTAGCCGTGATGTCCTCATCTGTCAAATGGGTATGGGGACGGTTGTGATAATGAGATAATGTCACATGAGATAATGTCATCTAAAGGGACCAGAATGAAGCCAGGCCGGATCCAAGTGCTCTGAATCCCATCCGTCCTTCCAGGGCTGCAAGCTCCTCTTCTGAGTCCACATCACTACAAATGGGACTGTCATTTACTGCAGACCCTCCCCCAAGAGCCCCCGATTCGGATGAGCCGGATGACTTTGGGTTTGCTCATTTCATTTTCCAAGGAGAATGAATCTTCTCCGAGAGCCCCACATCCACCTGTCTGGCCCCCAACAGTGTCCGGCAGAGGGCTGAGTGCCTGGTACCAGGTCTAAGAACAGCTACCAGTTGCCAAGCATCGACTATGTGCTCTATTCGGAGACGAATCGACTCATTTAACCCTTAGCACAACATTACAAGATGGGCCTTTCAACCCCATTTTAAAGACGAGCAAAAGGAGGTTTGCTAAGATGATTAGGTAACTGGCCCTAAGCAGCGCAGCTGGGCACAGCAGGGCTACCACCAACCTGATGCCAAACCTCTTTTCACTCCTCCCCGTTTCCTTCTTGTGAGATGACCTGCTTTTTCCCAGGATCAGAGTAAAACTGGAAAGCGGATGAATTCAGCAGCAAGTCCCCTAATGGTGGGAACAGGGGCGGGTGGGGGAAGTACTAATGCTTGTGCAGTGTGCATGTTAAAATGTAAATGTCCTCTCCTGTGGGTCTCGAGGTACGCTCATAATTATAAGCCAGCGTCTGAGGTTCTGATTTTGATGGCGCTCGCGTTAATGGCTTTATTTTTTTTTTTAGCTGTTTAATTACTAATCAGTGCTGCCTTGCAAGCTAATGTAAGATGCACACTTTGCATTTGATGACAAGGGCCTTCCTCAGAGGGCAGCTGAGGAGCCCGCCAGGGGCCGGATGCTGGGCCAGCTGGTGTCTCCCACTTGAGGGGTTCCCCCATCCCCAGTCCCCAGACCTCTCTGCTATTTGACTCTTACTTCTGAGATCACAGAGTTTCATCACCTCTGGGAGGAATCTCAGTAGTGGGCTAGCCTCATCCCTTCCCCTCCCCTCACCAAAGGGGAAACTGAGCCCCCAAGGGGTGCCGTGGGTTGCAATGACTAGACTTTGTGGGGTTTCTTTCTTACTTACTAATTGATTTCTAGCACATAGACTCATTTGCATTCCCAATTTCAATAGTCAAAAACTTTCCAATGCTAAAACCTCATTTTCTGAAGCTAATTTAGGTCTCATTTTCATTAATAGCTTGGCAACAATCACGCAGTGGAAATTTCTTCCAGGTCAAAGCAAGAGACTTGGCCAGGGAATCAGGGTATCTGCTAGCTCCTGCTGTGTGTCTGGACGAGCTGAGTCACTCTGGTGGGCAGTTTCCATCCACGATCAAATGAGGGGATTGAGTTATCTCAGAGTTTTTCCAAACACTATTCTATAAACTGCTCTGTAAAACAGAGCATGCCACAAGATGTAAATATTTGTTATTCAGGAAAAAAAATAATTTTTTTTTTTTGAGAGGTGACATGGTCTACTAAGTTTGGGCAATGCTGCATGCAAATTGATCAAGTTGTTGTTTTTGTTGCTTCCTTTGTTTGTTTGTTAACATGTGTGCTCTGCATGTTTCCCGTTAGAACACAGCACCTTGTGGCTCTCTGAGGAGCCGCCTTCTCGTGGCCTATCTATCAATGTCTAGGGAGCACAGGAATTCCCACAAGCATGAGATGGAAACCCTGTGGCGTGGGAGTGGGGGGAGGGGGATGGTTCCCAGGTCCCTTCTGCCCTCACTCCATGGGACTTCTGTGCCTCCAAGACATAAGGAATAAAGGAGACAGCTCTTGAGACATCCTCTTAGCCTTATGACTCAGACCACTCACTTCCCCCAAAGGTCACCATGCTCAAAATGGGCATGGGCACCCTCAGCCTTGGCCCCCAACGTCCATTTCCAGGTTTGATCTTGCCACTCCTGACCAGGAGACCTGTGCTGGCTACCCCAAAGCTCTCCTCGCCCTGCCTCACCGCCCTGGCCAACTGTTGACCCCCTCAGCCCAACAGGCTCCTCCCAAGGGAACCCATCCTTCTCAAAACACACCACTCCCGGTCCTGTGTGAGCCCAGGCTTAGAATCAGAGTCAGATTCAAGTTCTGTGTCGGCAACTTCCTTGCAATACGGTTCCCACTCAATGGCTGAGCTTTCCGAATACAGAAACGAGAAGTGTTCGTGGTACTGACCACTTAGCTTTAGGGCAAAAACAAAAAGGGCCTGACATTTTGCCTTGGCCTGAGTTCCCTAGAAAGCAAAGCCCGAGGCAAAGGTTTGCATGCTACTCCTTTTTTAAAGGAGTGTCATGCCAGAGACGGAAGAGTGAGGTGAAATGGTAAGCATGGCTTGGAGAGAGGGAAGAGCGAGAGAAGGCCAGGATTCAAGGGGATGTTGGCCACCCACTGGTGTCAAACATGACTGACTGGTTGATGTCATGAATGCATCTCTCCAACGGCTATACGGCGACTATGTCATAGGACTGTCCATCTAGGGAGAGGAAGGAGGGAGATTATGCCCCGAGGCTCTAGTATCCATTGCTCAAAGGAATGCCCCATGAGGTACTTATTCCTCCATGCTTCTTCATGCAACAGGTGTGGGTGCTGTGTGGGTCTTATATTACAGACTTTGACATCAACAGAAGGGCCCCCAGAGCAAGAGTGACATGTGTGTGACACAGACATGAGATAGACTGCTTTGGGCTCATGGGTACGTTGACTTATCAGAATCACATAGAGTTGGCCACTGCAGTGGAATGTGGCAGGAACAAGTGTCTAAAACCCTGGAGACAGGCGAGGTCAAGAGGAACTGAGGATTGTACAAAGCAAGTGCCTGTGCATCCTCCCCTCCCCGCCCCCCTTGTACCGCCAGATCTGCTCTGTCCTCCCACTGTCTCCCGCTCCCATACCACATCTGGGGCCTAGGCTTTTTCTGAAAACAGAATGTTCTCAGTTCTGTTCCAAGAGGAGGGCACAATTAGTCACGGAGTCTCCTTCCAATCTCCGGGAAGACTGAAGGCAAAAGGGTTGGTGAAACAAGCCTTACAAAACCAGCTATGGATGGTTCTGAGGCTCCAGAGGACATCGAGCCCCACTGCTCAATCTCCATGTCCCTTGTCCTCAAGCAGCAATATGGGTGATCTGAGTCGTTTACCAGGCAGGATGGCCCAGACCCCCACCCCTAAGGGATTGATGCCTTCAGTTTGCTGCATCTTTATTGAGTAGCTATTGCTGCAAATGCTCATTTACAGATCCTCTGCATCGGACAAAGGAGCACAAAGATGCTGAACCCGTCTTCACTGGCAGCAACAACCCGTGCTCCTTACCATAGGTGGGAGCACCATCCCTCCCAGGATGGTGACTCCTTTCCTTGCATGCTAGTCTGACGTGACGAACCTGAAGTGACAGGTGGGGTCACAGCTTGAAGTCCAGTGGAATCCTATGGTGTCACCTACAAGGAGCATTAGCCCCACAGCAAAAGTGTTAGCTGCCTGGGGACCAGGACCTTAACCTCACAGATCCTAAAGTTTGGGGGGACAGGGTGTATGAATTCGGCCTGGGGATCACCGGAAGTGATGGTAATGGTAACGAGCTTTCAGCCCGTGATGACAGGACCCCTGTATTCCAGCAGTGGGAACACAGAACCATTTATTGTCTTTTTAAATTAGGCCCTTAGACCACAACCTAAAGGGCGATACTCCAATTCCAAAGGGGATTGTCCCCAAGCTGGCACCTGAGCTCCAACCTTAACAGGTCATTCTACCGTGGTAACAGGTCCTGCTTCTGCCTGGTGGGTACATGACAGACCGGGGAGCCCATGGTTGTGTGCTCATCATCATACACACTGACATGTGGGAACCTATGGAGGTAGCTACGGCGTTCCGTAGGCCTTCACATGGTGGTTCCCTCATATTGAGGGAAGGAAGGAGAAGTCCTCATCCAGTAAAGACAATCATTCTTCCCTCAGGGGTAGGAAGGCTCTAGCATGATCAACCCACCAAAAAGTGGTGGGATAGTCTTCTGTAGGGATGGTTTTATGCTGAGAATTCAGAGACAACATTTACTATTGACAGATTGGGCTCCCTTCCTGGACACCATGACTGCTAAGATAGGGAGAGAGGCTAGTTGACATCCACAGGATGAGCTGTCCTGCCCTCCTGATTGTTAAATGCCTCCCTGGCAGTGGCATTAATGCGAGACCCCAACACCTGCCCACTGTGTGCCTGTTCCCCATAAATCCATTCCGTACCTTTCCCTCAGTCTTATCCCAGAACTTCCAGTTTTCTTCCTTCCAGGCTCTTGCCCAAACAGCCAAGCCATTTACCTCTGCATCTTGGTATATGCTTTCTCTGGGTCATCTTTCCTTGCAGCTCTGTCCTCTAGCAGAATGTCCTTTCACTGCTGTCCCCTCCAGCCATCCAGACTGGGAGTATAACCCAGTGTAATCTGTCAGCTAATGGTGACATGTCACATTGTCCCATCTATGAACCAGACCCAAGTTTTCTCCTTCTTCATCAGGTGAGCATAGAGGATCCCTACCCCATGAAGTCACCGGTGTGCATCAAGAGGAATCAGTGCAACAATCTGGGTCACCTGTTGTGTCATTTACTCATGCCTTCTGGATACGATGGAGCTTGATCCTCAATGTATCATTTCTATCATAAGTAAACTACTCAACCTCATGACTTGGCATATCTGGTAACGTACCGCTCATGATGGGCAGGTCCAGTCCTAGAGTCACTCAGTGTCCCATGCCAATTCCAAGTGGTACCCAGAGCAAGAGTTCCCTGCCATAAGATTAATGGACTTGCTCTGGAACCTTAAAGGTAAATCCTACAACTTTTCAGTGAGTGCTTGCCAAAGACTTCACCTGCCCAGCATCCTTGCCTGCTTATGGAGACCTCTAACAGAGGTTCTTCTGGGTCAGATGGATCCAGTGGTGAGCCATTCAAACCACAGCCTGGCTGTGCTACAGAGCCCTCTCTTGATCTCAGAGAGTCAGCTTGCTTTAACCACGTGCAACTTATAAGAATCTGAAAGCGTATTAACTTTGGTTTTTATTAATTTTTTAAATTAGTTCATTTGAATAAATGAAACATTAAAATAGTTCCAAAATTAAAATATTAAAAAGACATAGAAGGTATGTAGCAAGCAACCTCCCTCCCACCACTAACTTCCTTTCTAGCAGAAAACAGCTGAGTTTAGTGGCTTGTGAGTTGCTCCGGAGATATTTTATGCTTGTAGAAGAAAATACAGGTCTGTGTATGTGTGTGTTTGTATCTTCCCACCTCCTGCCATTTCCTAAAACAATCAGTACTTTACAATTCTGTCCCTTACTTGAACTTAACATGCATTCTAGCCATCTTCACATAGCAACACACAGAGAGCCTCCTCATTAAAGTTCACAACTGTCTGGGAGCTCCTTTAATGGACGTGTCATAACCTATGTAGCCATTGTCCTATTGATGGACATTTCATTGTTTCCAATAATTTGGAATCACTGTGTCACCATGAATAACCCACTATATGTGGAAGTACAGCTCCCCAGAAAGTGTGCATTTGTAATTTTATTTATTTTATTTTATTTATTTATTTTTTTGCATTTGTAATGCAAAGGTTATGCTTAGACGCCTCCACTTGGAGTTTGTACCAATTTTACATTCTCACAATGTGGAAGTGTGATCATTTTTCCATACCAACACTCTGAGAGTTCATTTTAATTCTTGCCAATCTGATCAGTAAAAAGTGTTATTTTGGTGTGCTTCAATGTGCTTGTAGGCTATTTTATTAAACTCTGGTGTGTTTATGCTTTGCGTCACCAACCAGATGTAAAGCTACTTGGGCTTTCGCAGATTCCATATCTCAAGTCTCGATATATAATCGCAGAAATGAAGGAAGAGAGCAAGAACCAGGCCTACCTTGCTTGTGACTCTCTCCCTAGGTCTAAGCACAGTGTCTGGCACCTAGTAGATGTTCAATAAATATTACTTGAGTGATTGAATGGATGGATGGATCAAACGTGGTGCTGGTCCCATTTGTGCAGCAGTTTGTAGATGAATGAGCACTTCTCCTTTCCCATTTTGGCAATTCCATCCTCCTCCTACTATGGTGAGACGTTGCTAGAGAAGTTGAAGAGAGTCTTCTCTGTACATATTCTGGCTGAGGGACAGTGCCTCACCCAGAGGCCCTGCTGAAAAGCCACAGGCATGCTTCTATGTTTCCTCCCATGGAATTCTCTGCATCCTTTGCCTAATTAGAAGAAGAAGTGGGCACCTGATGCAGAGGCATCTTATTTCTACACTGGCCAACAACCTATGATCCAAGAGAAATGGCTGGAAATAATGGGCTGGATCAATCAGGCCTGGGGACTGGGCCTCTGCACCCGGTAGGCTTACAGCTGAAAAGGTCAAGAGGAGGAATTTGAATCATGGTGACCATTATGGGTCATGAAGAAGCCACGGGCTGCGAGGAAGGACTGAGGAAGCTGTGAACGAGCAGAGGAAGCTGGACAGTAGAGAGAGAAAGCCACAGATTCCCCAGCAGTGAATTCCCTCATGTGGCCCCAGGAAACAAAGTGAGAGCAGTTTCTGTTACTGATGGCTTCCCAGTTGAGTCTCACAATTCCTGGAAATGAATTTAGATCTCAGTCCTTGGATTTCCACAGGACCCCAGAGTGACCTGCCAATAAAGTGTTTCTCTACTCGAGACTGCCTAGATTGAGACTCTGTTTCTTGCCATCAAAAGACCCCTGATTGGATCCCATTTTCTAAATGTGGAATCTGAGACTCTGAGCGGTAGAGTCCAAGTTCTCTGCCTGCCACGGTGGCTGGCTCAGTGAAGCAGGGAGCTTGTTCCAATGCGCACGGGAGGTAATCAGTACATCTTTGGCCATTGCTTGATTGGTTAATTGATTTCTCAGTGGCTCCATTGAAAGCAACAATAGATCTTGCGGCAGAAGGTACTTTCCAAAGTGGTGGCAACAGTAACTCCTAACCTACAAGCTCTTTGGCAATGCGACCTTGACCTTGCCACTCCCCCATGGAGAAAGGGAATCTACTTCATGCTTCTGGAGTTTGGGCTGGCCTTAGTCACTCCCATGTAACCAATACAATGTGGTAGAAATGGCATGGCATGACTTCTGACGTTAGGTCTAAAAGGCCTTGAAGCTTTTGCTTGGTCTCTTGGAACACTTGCTCCTAAGATGCGCCCCACTCAGAACCCAGAGTCCACGACGTGAGAATCCCTATCCATGTGCGGAGGCCACCCGAGGGTGCTCTGATGATCAGCTGAGCCCAGACTTTGAATATCCAACCAGACAGGTGAGTGAAGGCTCCCCCAGCTAATTCTGTCCCCCAGCAGCTCTGGTTACCCCAAAGCATTCAAACTCGTCCTGCTGAGGCCTCAGACATGACTGAGCAAACACAAGCCATCCCCACTGTACCCTTTCCAAATGCCTGACTTGAGCTTAATAAATTGGGCTTTATTCCCCCCCCCACTAAGTTTTGGGGTGATTTGCTACACAATAGGTAACTGAAATAGCTCATGGGAGCAGACTTTCTTTCCCCTAAAATTATGACTTCATTTCTTATGTCTAACTAAGGGTTAAGAGATAAATTCTAAATGCAGTGGATATTTCCCTAGCTTGAATCCATAAACAAAGGCAGAGCTTTTCCAAGACTGGAACTGGCTACAAAAAAGAAGGTTCCTTGACTTTAAGCCCAAGAGAGCTCTGTTCCTTAAAGCTGGTGAAAACAGGTCTTCCTGAGACGAAGAAATGACATCTGTTTCTCAGATTAAACACGCAAACACACACACAATGTAGACTGGCTTCCTGTGCAGACAGTGCAGGCAAGTTTCTCGGTTTTCCGGGAAACAATCATCCAGTTAGGAAATTCTCGGGGCAAGAAAGCCCAATCTGGCCCTTTGGCTCCAGGGAGGGCACTCCGGCACAAACTTTGGCAGAAGTGTCAAGTCTTCCAGCAAGCGTCCTTGTGAAGAGCTAGCACCACCAAGGACCCCCCAACATCAACCTGTCGCCCTAAGTACGCTGCAAGCTCCTCCTCGCACGCTGCTTTGCAAACTGTAAAGAGCTCTCCAAATACACAGCTGTTAGCCTGGAGACTGGCCCCCAGGAGAATGGGCTTGGGAAGCGGGGGGAGAGGGGGGGTTGTGACATCCTGAGGAAGGCCGATTTCCTGGCATCCTGCCGTGGCTGAGGGCAGTGACCCACACAGAGCTCCCTAGCTGTGTTGGGGACTGTACAGTTTGCACAGGGGTCTGTCTTACTGCATTCGCTGGAGCCTCTGTCCACCAGCAAAGTCCTCACTATTTCCTTTTCTTTTTTTAATATTTTCTTTATTTATTCATCAGAGACATAGAGGGAGAGGCAGAGACACAGGCAGAGGGAGAAGCAGGCTCCATGCAGGGAGCCCAATGCAGGACTCGATCCCAGGACCCCGGGATCACACCCTGAGCCAAAGGCAGCTGCTCAACCACTGAGCCACCCAGGTGCCCCAGACCTCGCTATTTCCATTTTGCCAACGCGAAGCTGAAGCTCAGAGGAGCTAAAGACTATACCAAGGGACCAAGGGACACAGAGCTGTTGTGGGGCGGTGCGGGGTGGGGGCGGGATAGAACCAGGAACTGAGACCTGGGTCCCTTTATTCCCTGTTGGGTGGCCCTGGCACGGAGCTGGTGGTCGTTGCTCCTTAGACCTGCAGAGCACTTTACAGCTGGCTAATGCTCGCATAGGCACATGTCAGTGGAGCCACAGGACCTGACCTGCTTCGTATCTCTGCTTTGTAGACCAAGAACCTGTGGTCACCGTGACTTGCCCTCAGTCCTGTGACCGAGCAAGTGGCAAAGCCAGGCTCTGAGCAGGGTCTCGCCCTCAACAGAGAGCGGCATCACTGAAACCCCTGTGCCTCTTTCTTCTTTCTCCTCCTGCCTCCTGAAACACTCAGGACGCCGGGCAGGGAGGTCACCGCCAGCAGCCTTTTAACTGCGACGTTTCTGTGATGATTTCCACATTTATTAAGTAGCCACAGCTACGAGACGGGCCATCTAGCCCGTCGTGACCGGTATTAAAAGGCTGCCGTGACCTGGGCGCCGAAGGGCCTGGCACACGAGCATCAGGTCTCTGGCTGTGCCCTCTGGCCTTTCCCAGGCCCCTGGGACACCCCCACCTGCAGCCCCAGGTGAGGCCACAGGACAGCAGGACCCCCCGGGGGCCTGCAGTGTGATTAAAGTCTCTGCTGTGAGAAAGTGACACTGTGGTCTGATTCATACCAGTAAATATGTGATTTACATTTAATTCTGAGTAACCTTTCTGGGCTCGGCGAGGTGTGAAGGAATCTGATGGGGCTGGCTCCGTGGAGGAGGAGGCGATTCATATTCATTAAGACCTCCACATCAGCCAGCTGAAGGGTGACAGGCCCCAGCCCGCCCTCCTCCCCCTCGCCCTCCAGGGTCAGGGCTCCTGGGAGGCCAGCAGTCACGCAGGCTGCTGCTTGGGGGGGTGGGGGGGACAGCCGTGAGGGCTGGAGGCTCTGGGAGAAATCAGGAGGAAAATAAACAGCAGGTCTGCAAGTGACACAGCCCAGGCCGGCGGCACTCCGGATTGCTGCAGTAGCTGCATTGATCTCTCGAGGGCAGGGGGGGTATTGATTGAGGAGGTGGCGGGTCTCCGAGGCCCTGGCCGGCCTCCTTTGTACATATTTACAAGAGACTGTTCAGTCACCTCGGGTGCATACAGACCTGTGGCCCAGAGAGAGAAATGCCAGGGAGGGAAGGAAAGTTCCTTGGCCCCTGGGGCCCCTTGTTGGGGGTCTTGATTACCTGAGCCCGATCACCGCAGGTGCACATGGCCTGCTAAGCTTGAAAAGGCCAAAGAAGTTCCCTGAGATTTGGGGTGGGGGGATGTGCTTCTCTCGTGGACGTGCTGTCCAGGCGCTCTCAGAGCCTCAGTTTGTCTGCCCTCCTGATGGGAATATCTGTAAATGATGAACAGCGATTCTGAGAGCTGCTGTCTGTTGAATGCTGACCCGGTGCTGCAAGCTCCCACAGCTCTCGGAAGGAGCCCTCACTCCCACCTCCAGTTGGGAGATGACAACACGCATCACGATGATGATTCAAGGCAGCGAGCCCCACTGGATAAGGAGCAGACCGGACCTGGGGGACACGGCCTATTCGGGGTATCCTTATCCTGCTAGAAAATGTGCCTCGGGTCAGCCCCTGACACTGGAAGTGGGTTTTGGTGGGGCGAGACCCGTTTTTCCAACAGGGCAGGACTTGGGCCTTTGCTTCATGCGGCTCTGGGCCCTGGGAGGGATGGGTAGGAAAGGGATTGCTGGCTCTGCCCTCAGCAGGTGCCTGGCATGGGGCAGAGTGGGGCAGGTGGGTGCAGAGTGGGTGCTCCTGGAGGACTCCCCAGGAGCATGACAGCTGAGCTGGGAGCTGAACCCACCAGCAGACCAAGCACCCACCAGCCAGGCAGAGAGGTGGGGAAGAGTGGGGGAGAAAGGATGGGTGGGGGGTCATGAGGGAGCAAAGAGCCCCGCAGGGCGGGCAGTGTTTCTGGGTGGCCGGACAAGGGAGAGGCACGCCAGGCAGGGCACGTTAGAAATTCTGAGCTTACTCCTGAGGATGATAGGGAGTTAGCGAAAGCTTTTGGGCAGGAGAGTGTTAGAATCAAGTAGGCTTTGAAAAATCAGCTCCAGGGCACCTGGGTGGCTCAGTCGGTCAAGAATCTGCCTTTGGCTCGGGTCATGACCTCAGGGTCCTGGGATCAAGCCCCACATTGGGCTCCCTGCTCAGTGGGGAGCCTGCTTCTCCCTCCCCCTGCCGCTCCCCCTGCTTGTGCTCTCTGGCTCTCTGTCAAATAAATAAATAAAATATTTTTTTAAAAAAATATAGGCTCCAGCTATGTTATAGGAAGTGAACATGGAGGGTGAGAGACCCATGAGATGAGGCGACTGGGCCATCACCAAAGGAGGGCAGGGGTCGGGGAGCCGACTGGTGCAGGGAAAGGGTCAGAGACTGGTGCAGGGAAAGGCTGCTCCGAGTATAAGGGCAAGACAGCCTCCAGGACGATGCTCTGATTTCTGGTGTTTGGACTGGCCCCGCCTGGAGAGGAAGACGCTCCGGTTTAGAAGGAAGGATGATGTGCTTCGTTTTGGCCCTGCCGAGTGTGAGCGGCCTGGCGCCTGGTGCCTGGTCTGCAGGGCAGGGGACGACCCAGACCTGGAAGTCTCAGCTCAGAGAAGGCAGAGGAAGGTGCCGGAGTGCGTGAGGTGGTCAGTGAGGGAGAACAGACCTCTGAGCAACACGCCATGTGGGAGGAAGAGGACGCCACGTGTGTGGTCACGTCGGAGCTGCCGGGGGCAGGAGGAGGCCGGGAGACCGCGCTGTCTAGAAGCCGAGGCAAGAAAGGGTGTCAGGAGGAGGAAGTGGTCGGCAGCGTCGGGCCCCATCCACAGGCCATGTGGGATGTGGAGTTAAAAGTGTCCACTAGATTTAGCAACAAGAAGGTCAGAGGTGGCCGGGGAGGCCAGCCCCGGGGGCCCGCGGTGCCAGAGCCAGACTGAGGGAGGTGGGAGGTGAGGAAGTGGAAAGCACTTGTGCGGACACCCCAGTTAAGAGGTTTGGCTGTGAAGGAAAGGCCGGGATGGGGCAATAGCTGGAAGGGGCCAGGAGGTCAAGAAAGGGATATTTCCAAGGCAGAGAAAAGGCTTAGCTCATTGAAATGCTGGTGGCCCCGAGCCAGGAGGGAGAGAGTTGGAGGACGCGGCAGGCGAGGGGCTCCTGGGGGGGAGCGGGTGTCCGAGGGGGGCCGGCCTGGAAGAGGCAGGGGGCCCAATGTGGGGTCCATCCACAGGGCGCTGGTGAGGGCCTGCTCCCGAGAGCCAAGGTGGAGGCGGTGGGGACGCAGAGGATGGCCAGGCCTGGGTGTGCACGCACCTGCTGGGGTGCGCTGGGGGGCGGGGGTCTGCTGCCGAGGTCTGGGGGAAAGCATGAAGGCCCAGAGAAAGGTCCCTGAGGCCCAGGGCCTGAGACGGAGCCAGGGTCCTCTGCAGAAAGCCTTCAGCTGGTGAGTGAGTAATTAGGGATAAAATAGCGAGACACACTGGGTTTTAGTCCGTGCTTGACATCTGCTGTGCCAAATGTCACGAAGGCACAGTGCGGGGGGAATGGGCACCCCGGTGAGTGTCGCCCCGGGGTGGCCTGTCACGGGGTGCCCGGGGGGTCACCGGGGGCTGTTGCACCACCACCGGGGCGGGCGGGCATGCAGAGTACCCCTCCGCCGGCCCGCCTCCCTCTCCTGCTGCCCAGGACAAGGCCTCTCTCCTCCCGCAGACGCCACCAGACGCGGGCTCCGTGGGACCTGGGGGACCTCTGCGTGCAGGGGCCGGGCCCGGTGGGGGCCAGCCGGCTCTAGTCTGCGCCTGGTGGCCGATGCAGCCGCTTCTGCTCTGACCTCCAGAGGCCGTTTCTGAGCCACTCGGGCTCCAGGTCCCCACGTCCCACTGCACCCTCGGGCGGGAGTTGCTGTGATCCGCACAGAGCCCTCCAGTTTATTTCCGTCTTTTTCCTTTCACAACATATGCTGGGGAGAGGAAGGAAAGGGGGAGCCTTACTTAGTTCTCATGAAAATTCTGCTCCCTTGGAGAGCTTCTGTGGGGGTCGGCTGGCCTCCAGGAAGACAAAGGCGGGCTGGGCCATGGGAGAAGGCAGTGTGGTGCGTGCCCTACTCAAAGACACCCAGGTAGGATGAGGGGTGGAGCAAGTGGGACCTGAAACCCACCCTGGTCCACTGGCCAAGCCTAATACCTGTGTCTGCAGAGAGGGGGCATCTTTTTTTTTTTTTTTTTTCCAATTCACCCAAAGCAATTGTAGAGGCTGAGTCCCCCAGGGAAGCTCCTGGCACCTGCCCCCAGCGAGGTGGGCCAGGGTGACTTCCACAGACAAAAGATGGTGACAAGCAGCTCTGGCAACCTGGATATGCAGCTCTGGTGGCCAGGAGGAGAGCTGGGAATCGGGGGATTTTCATTTTACAGGTCCCACAAAAGGTAGAGGCCCAGAGTCAGGGTGAGGCAGGAACGGGTGTGTGGTGCAGGGGGCAGGAGGGCAGGTTCACGGCCGGAAAAGGGAAAGGCCAGCTCTCCCAGGGGCCGGCTCCCAGCCCAGCAATCCCATCCCACTGCTCTCCTGGGAGACTCTCGGCACGTCACGTTCCCTCCCTGGGCCTCAATCGCCTCGTCAGACAAATCCAGAGCTGAAGTTACAAGAGACAGAGTGGTCGCTCCTGCCACCCCCTGCGCGTGCGACCGTCGCCAGGTCATTTGACACAGCAGAGCCCCGTGTCTTCCTCCGGGCCACAGATGGCCGTTTGTCCTCAGCTCCTTGGCTGGTCACCCAGGTGCCCTCCCCATCCCCGCCCACCCACCTCTCCTTCCTACACCAGAATAGGACCTGTCTCTCCTTTTGGGGGAGGGGGCTCCATTTCCATCAGCCCCAGGGAGAGCCAGAGGAACAGGAAAATTATAGTATCAGCATGGAAATTACAATTGGAGGCGTCTGATTCACCAGGGAGGGTGATTCGTTCCTCCTTTTTTTTTTTTTATTTTTTTATTTTTAGTCGCTATTATGTTGGCAACGAGGCCTGTGCTCATTAACCTGTATTGCCAGAGCAGAGACTCTGCGAAACCGGCTGGTGAATAAACCTGCCCCCCCGGCCCCCTCCCCTCTCATGGGTTATTTATAGCCTTCCTTCCCTCTGGTGAATTAATTAACTTGTACCCGTGGCCTCAGACGCTGGCTGTTGTGTTTAGTCGGGTGTCCCTCCGAGGCCGGTGAGGGGAGCCTGCAGAGAGGCGGGAATGGGCGGGAAGGTGGGGCTGCTGGTGGGCCCCACCTCCCCCACCCCAGCTCCCAGCTGTCCCCACACCATCCCTACCCCCAGCAGAGTAGGATTGCGGGGTGTCCTGGACCCCTGCTTCACTCCTTAGAGGCTTCAGAGGTTTGGGATTGTAAACGCCGGTCCGTCCCCAGTTGCAGAGTCTCACAGGGTGCCAGGGAGGGGAAAATCTAAAACACACCCCTCCCTTCGGCGGGGAAGCAAGGGACCAAGACGCACGGCTTCAGAATTCTCCGTGGCCAGAGCAGTGCGCAGCGGGGTGCCAAACAGCAGGGGCATGGGGTACCCGGGAGGTCCGGGGGATCTGGGGCTCGGTGCAGAGAGCTCAGGTGGGCACCCCCATAGGGACCCGGTGAGCAAGGATAGGGAGAGGGACCCCCTTAGGATGGGCTCCCCCTTCAGGCCCAGCCTTCTACGTCACAGGTGGGGGGACTGGGGCCCAGAGAGGCAGCAGCCTGTCCACTGATTCAGGCTTCCATTCCTTCCATTCCTCCTGCATTTTTAACTTCCAGCTTGGTGGGTGAATTAGGACCCTGTCCTCCGGGAGCTCTTCTGTCCCCACGGGGGTCCTGTCTGACCGGGAGCCGATGTGCCACAGGGACGACAGGTCCGAAGGCTGCAGCGGGCCCATGCCTGGCACACCGCGGGCTTCGGGTGCCATTCAGAGACTGCTCCCAGCAAGGTTACTCCGGGAGGCAGGACTACAGCCAAGGCTACAACCGTCCCTCTTGTCTCCCCGCCCGCACTCCCGGGGGGGGGGGGGTCAAACGCATGCAAATTAGTATAAAGAGCACCCCGGCCTTGCCGCTGCAACATTGATGCCCGAAAGGATGCTCCTGTATCCTGTGTCCCGGAGCCCGCCCCTGTCCCAGCCACCCCCAAAGTTCGGACCCCAGAGCAGACTTCTGGACAAGGACACACACGTGGGGCAAGCCCAAGTGTCCAGACACCCGCCGCCCAGATGTGCAACCACCAGCTCTCGAAGCACACGCTGCCCTGGCTCCTGGTCACACAGGAGGCATATGCTTCCCGCGGGAGGCGGCACCTGGCTTCTCCGCCGCCCCCAGCCACCCCAATGCCAACTCCTAGAGGAAGGTGGTTAGAATGGGACCAGGCCTGGGCCTCTCCCATGACCCTCAGCAGCCTGAGCGACTCCTGCAGGGTAGCGCAGCTCAGTAAGTGCATCCTGGGCCCTGGAGTGGCCTCCCAGGGTGGGGTCCTCCTGGCCCAGCCCTCTGCGCTCAGCCTGAAGAGGGTGACAGCCAGCTGCCCTCTCCAGGGACCTCGTCCTCCTCAGCACTAGTGATAATATGAAAATCACTACAGTTAGAGCCTCCAGGTTGGCCTCACTCTGGGCTGCAGATTCTGTGAATTGCTCAGCAGGATATTTCCCACCCTCTGCCCCCCCTCACCCCAGTGCACCCCCCTGGGGACCTTCTCTCAGCTGGGAGAGGCCCCTCTTTCTCTAGCAGGCCTGTCTCCCCTCAGCTCCCCTGGGGCTCAGGCCAAGTGCTCTGGGCAGTTTTGTGCTTAAAATTACCTCCTTATGCCTGCAATTTGCCATTTTGCACCTTCAAAATCGACTGCAACTGGCTAATTGCCATGGCAATTAGGTAATTGCAGGTACAATTAGCATCTCTAGCAAAGCAGGGGGAGAGGGAGAGGCAGAGGCTGAGGGGAAGAGAGAAATCAAAGAGGAAATGGGAGCCCACAGAGGTTGTGAGAGAGACCAAGGGGTGGGGCAGAGGGAGGACGGGGTGGATGGACCAGGAGGGAGACCGGGAGGGGCTAGAAAGAAGAAAGAGGTACCCACTACCCACTGTGGAAAATAAATCTACAGGCCAAGCGCCACGAGCTGACGGCCTTGAGTGAGCCCAGCAGGGCGGGAAGCTGGATGCAGGAGCCGTGCAGGCTGGCGGGCAGGGCTTCCTGGGGAAGCCAGGCCTGGACCTGCCGGGGCCTTTCCATGAGCAGGCAAAGGAGCAGGGCATCCTGTTCACCACCAGGACAAGCAAAGGTCCTGCGGCAGGAGACCCCGAGTCTGGGGGCTCAGAGGGGCTAGATGCAGCACAGTCCTATAGAGCTGGCTGCCACGATGGAAACAGCTCGGCTCCGTCCCGAGTGGCACATGTGGCGACTGAGGAACGGAAGTGTAGCCAGCGTGGCTGAGGACCTGGGGGGGGGGGGTCATTTTATTTGATCTTACATAGCCACGCAGGTGGCACCGCCTGCAAGAGGAGCCGCGGCAAGGCATGGGTGCCAGCGTGAGCCCGTCATGGGAGCTGACCCGGGAGGGCCGTGGTGCCGGGGTCTGGGGCCGGGAGGACGGGACAGGAATTGGGAAGAACGGGCGGGTCCCCATGTTCGCATGCGGACTTGCTCCCTGTGGGTGCAGGCAGGTCGCCGGGAGGAGATACGTTTCATGGCTAGTTTGGGACGGAAGCCCCTAGCTCTGTCCCGCACCCTGGGCCCCTCACGGGTGTCTCCTGGCGTCCCATTTGGTGAATGGTCCCTAGTCTGGGAGGAAGATGGGGGCCCCGCATCTCCCTGGCCCTCCAGCCCCATGTCCCCAGGACCCGACCCTGCCCAGGAGCCCCGCTCACCTTGGCTGCAAAACAAGCTTTCAGAGAAGTAACGTGGGCTGACGGGACTGTGGCACTCACACTCACAGGCACTCACACCCAAATGCACGCGTACAGGCTGGTCACACAAGCACTGGGACCCCATGGTGGGCACCCCCACCCCACCCCCGCCCCAGAGGACTTTGTGACTGTTCCTGGTGGTTGGGGGGCCGCAGAGGGGCTCGGGAGTGTCTGGCCTGGGTGGGTTGTCGGGGTGAGGGTCACCACTGGCCTCATTGAGAGTAGGGTGCAGAGCCCTGAGAGCCACTACAGGGGTGCATTCCGAACCCATCACCGGGTTTCCCTTCGGTACCTCACAGGGGGCAGGGTGCTGGCCTGGCTGGGGGAGGGGTATGGCCCCGATCTTGCCCCATAGGGTGGCCTGCCTTGCCCCTGCCACCTCCTCACCCTCCTCCCCTGCCTCCCACCCCACCTGGCTCATTCCCGGCTCTCCCCACCTCCATATCTGCCCCCTGTTCCATCTCTCTTCCCCTCTCCCTTGGGTCCTTCCCAGTTGCCTCTCCTCACAGTCTCTGGCCCTCTCTTCTCCTGTGCTACACCCGGACATTCTAACCAATGTGAAACTCCCATCCAGAGACTGCCCTTGGAGACTTCCAGAACATTCTTTTCTTTGCCAATACTAGTGCCTGTCTGTGAAAGCCCCTGAGACCCAGAACTGAAGGCCCTTGGGCTGCAGCAGCGTGATGAGCAGGACAGGCCCCGGGGCTGGCAAGAGGTAATGGCAGGCTTCGTAGGTGGCGAGGAGGATGGCCCTTTGCACACACAGGTCTGTGGGTGTGTGCACACACGCATATGTGTATGTGGGGGCTGCAGTTTCCTTTTCAGCATCTGCTCCTGATGTGCGGTGCCCTGGAGAGGGCGAGGGAGGCACCGCAGAGCAACCTGGCCTTGGCTGGGCCTGCATTCGATTTTACTGGAAAGCAGAACACTGTGTGTGCCCTCCATCCCCGGGATCCTGCAGTGGGATGAGTCTAGGTGGCCCTTTCCCTTGTTCCCGCCACAGTGCTTGATATGGGCCTGGGCCCGGGTACCAAGGGGTGGGTCAGCCAGAGGAGGCATGAGCCTCTGAGCTCCAGCTCCATCTGTCTGTCTAGACCACCACCACCCTGGCCCCTCGTGGTTGGTGTTGCTCAAATCCAGACAGGCAGTGGGGAACCACAAGCCTGAGACCCCACACCAGGTCGCCGGCAGGGAAGTAAGCAGGTGGGCAGAAAGAACATGGCTTCACCTACTCAGCCCCAAATCCACCTGCCCCCAAGGCCAGCCAGTGGGACGGCCCCCACCTCCTCCATACCCCATTCTCAGGCTATACATCCTCATTTTGAGGCCACACACGCACAGGCACAGGCCAAGGCAACCCTTGGGTTGAATGTTCAGGTGCAGCAAGCACGGCGTGGAGCTATCCTCCAGAGCACCTCTGGGTTCCTCTATGCTGGGAAGGTGCTGGGGGTTATATCGGGCACAGGAGGCAATAGAAATCCAGTCTGTTCAAGGAGAAAAGGAGTGTATTAAAGGATTTTAGATCGATTCTCAAATCCATCTCCAGGGGGACCAGATACCCAAACGGGGAGGCTCCACAGTAGGAACCAAATCTGAAAGCAGCCTGCAAGGTTGGCCTTGGGGTCACCACTGTTCCCTGAGTCATCACACTTGATGCTGTGGACTCTGGGTACAGGGTGCCAGCTTGGAGCCCTGCCTGCAGCTGCACCCTGCCAGTTGGGGCCTCCCACACCTGCATCTGCCCATGCCTCCCTTCAGATTTGTGTCCTGTGTGGGAAGGCGTGGAAGGCTGAGCCACCACCCCCGCCCCCCACCCCAGCTGCACCCTGGCTGCAGAGGCACAGAAACTGCTGTGTTTCCCCGAGGAGGCAGGGGCCTGAGCTGGGATTCCCAGGCAGAGGGAAAGTACCCGTAACCAGAGGGATTGGCAAAGAGCCCTAATACCCCGGCAACTACCAACGCCCTGCTCTGCTGGCCCGCCTCCCCAGCCCCTCACGGAGGACCCAGCCCTGTTGCTGCCCTTCCCCTCCACCCCACCGCCGGTTTCCAGAGCCCCTGGTCCCACACGCTCTGCCTCAAGGGGCCCTCTGCCTGTGTGCACAGCAGGTTTCTAGGGCTCGAGGGGCGGGAGTGTCAACCAACCACAGGCTGTGCCTTTCCGGTGACATTTGGCTCAGGCTGGGGCTGAGGTTGGCCGTCCCTGACACCTCCAACTCAAAGGAAGAAACCCACACCATCGAGCAAGCCTTTTTAGGAAGGGCTCTGGATGGAGGCACCCCAAGCGGCAGAAGGGTCCAAGACAAGGCGAGGGGACTCCTGCTGCCTACAAGCGCGGTGGCGGTGGTCACAGCTAAGGTCTATGTGCGGGGCTCTCAGTTCTGAGAATCCAGGCAACAGCTGCATGACGTAGGAGCTGTCGCTGCCATCTGACAGGCGAGGGAAGCAGGACGGGGCAAGGAGAGGTCAGACAACTCACCTGGGGCCACCCAGCTGCCCAGGGGCAGAGCCAGGATCTGAACCCAGCCCGGCTCCAGAGCCCTTAGCCACTTTATGTGGCCCCTACACGCCTTCTCTCTGCACCGATACTCTCCCCCTGCAAGATGGGCCCCGGAGGCCCAGGGGACAGTGTGGTGGAGGAACCAGCTCAAGTTGGTGGTGACTCTAGGTTTCAGCCCAGCTCTGCCTACTGTTGGGGCAGGTACTTAAGAGCTCTGAGACCTAGTGTCCTGCCCAGCACCACAGGGCAATGGGGTCTGTCTACGGGGTGGGGCGGTGAGGGGTGGGTGCTTGGTGCCTGGTGCAGGCAGAGGCTCAGGAAGTATGGGACGGAGCCTGAGGCCCTCCGGGGGCCCCTGGGGTAAGCAGACTCTGTGGCTCCCCCCAACCCCCAATACATCGGAGAATCTTAGATGCCCAGAGTGGGGCAGGATTATGCCCACCTCCCCCGTCTAGGTCCCTCTGATAAAGACCTTATGCCTCTGCCTGCACGTGCCCTGTGCCCCCTCCTCGCCCAGGTCCCTCCCGTCCTGAGGAAGCGGCCACATGCCCTCCCCACTCTGGGCCCTGTGGTCCTCGGCCCCGTGCTTCCTCGGGGGAGAGGAAGATGGAAGGAGGCAGGGCCTAATTAGCCCCATCGAGAAAATCGAGAGGAGGGACAATTTCAAATAGGGAAGTCCCTTCGAGCCACAGAAAAAGAATCTTCTCAGAGAAGAATCTTACTCGGGGAGGGCAACAGATGTCGTGTTGGGCTCCCCAGCTGTGCCGTGGCAGCTGCCTGGAGCCCCGTGTTGACGATTCTGGAGCTGCCTCCCGAGCTCGTTGGAAAGAACAGTGAGTGATTACTGACATGGGCCTCGGACGTGGGCTCAGGACACGCCTAATCGGCCATTCTGGATCGTAACGTCTGCCACGTTTCCCCACCGTCCCCACCGTCCCACCCCACCCCCGTCTCCTCCCACCAGTTCCCTGGGACAACGGATCCGTCATCTAAGGCACCATCCAAACAAAACTCTCCCAGAGACTCCAACCCCCGGACAGTTGCTTTATGTCTCATGTGCTCCTCCTCTTCTCCTAAACAACGAGAGTCTAGAGTAGTGCTTCTCCGTTAGGGGCAACGTTGCCACCCAGGAGAGACTTCCATCGAGGTCAGGAGGCAATTCTGGTAGTCAAGATGTAGGGACGTGGGACGAGGCGGGGAGAGTGGCACCGCTGGCGTTGGTGGGTGGCGTCGGGGAGGCTGTTAAGCATCCTTCAATGCACAGGACAGGCCCCGCCGCAAAGATCTACCTGGTCCAAACCAGTGAGGCCAAGGTTGAGAAACCCAGATCAAGGCTGACCCTTGAACAATGCGGGGGTAGGGGCTCTGACCCCCGCACCCCCCTTCACCATGCAGTCAAAAATCCACATGTAACTTTTGACTCCCCCAAAACCTAACCACTAATAACCCACCGCGGGCCAGAAGAAGCCTTACCGATAACATGAACAGTCGGCCAACACCCATTTAATGGATTACGTAGCTTGTTCTTATAATAAAGTAAACCAGAGAGAAGGAAATATCATTAGGAAAATCATTTGCAGTGCCGTACTGTATTTCTTGGGAAAAAAAATAATCATTGGAGTGTGAGTGGTCCAGCTTCGCCAGGGCCTGATCCCAAGGTTGGCCCCTGTTGGATTCCCCACCCCACCCCAGCAGGGCGGTTTAGAGGGTGGGCTCACGTCCGGCCTCTGCTTCTCACCGGCTGGGTGCCTTTGGGCAAGATGCTTCACCTCCCTGGGTCCCATCCTCTCTGTAAGATGGGGGTGATGATCAAGCCCACCCACGACTGTCTTGATTCAATGAGTTAGTGTTTGTAAAGGGCTTAGGGCCGTGCCTGATACGCATCAGGGGCCCAAATGCTGATCATCAGATGATGACTCCGTTGGTGTCACAGCCCGGGCCTTGAGGGCCTCTGGTCGTCCCACTGCATGGTGGAGGTTCCTATCTGGGAAGCCTGACTGCCTTCCACTAGGGCTGCCACCTAGTTCCCGTCCCTGACATCCTCCTGATGATTCAAATGCACCAAATCTTCCTCCCTTCTAGGCTGTGCTGACCGACCCCCTTCCTCCCCTGGGCTCCTCAGGCTCAGCCTCGCTCATCCCCCTTCCAGCCCAAGCCCCCTTAGAAGCCCCACAGTGCCTAGCAGAGAGCCCAGCCTCTCCTATCTCCTGGGGATAGTCCCTACTGGGTGAGCCAATGACTAATGGCACTTGTCAGTGGGAGCCAGGGGCTGCAGGGAGCGGGGGAGGAGGCCGGCAAGGGGGGAGGTGGGGAGGTGGGCCTCTACAGAAGGCTCAGGGGCTGTTTCCAGGCCGGCTGATTGGTCTTGACAGGCGGGATGGAGGCTGAGCAGCCCCTGTCCTCTGCACTTTAAAAGGCCAGCGCCCCTCCCAGAATCTTCCCTCGGAGACCTGCTAAAATAATACATTTAGACCTGCCAAACCCAATCGCTTCCGTCTGTCAGGCTCCCTGCAAATAGCACTTCTTAGCAGAGCTCAGCGAAAATACGATTCCAAACAGCATGGGGGCAATCATACATCAATCGAAGAAAAACATTTTTCCCCTTTCCTTCCACCAGCCCCCATAATTGCATTTTAAAGCCGTTCCTGTGTTTCTGGGAGAGACACCACGGTACCTGTTGCTTTTTAACTCAGAGCTGAGCGATGCGGCAAAATGAAGCTAAACACAGCAAAGTTGTTTTGATTTCTCTCCTAACGGCGGAATGTGGAGCTTGCAGCGGGGCCTCAGCCGCGAGAAGACGAGCTGATGAAAATGTATTTTTCCCTGTCGTTACTCTTAAATAGACGGGTGTTTTATTCTTCCTTTTTGCCACTTTGCTGTGCTAGACTGAGCTTTATGGCATCCTGGCAGGCCTGCGCTTCGCTCCTCGGTATCACACGGCTGCCCCACTCCTCCCTCGGCAGAGAGCCCCGGCACGCCCGGAGAGGCGTCACTTTGGGGTGCAGCAGGGCCCCTCCTGGGGGGGCGGCGGTGCCAGGGAGGCCGAGGGGCGGGGATGAGTCTGTAGCCTCCTCTTCCCTCGGACTGGGAGGCAGGGAGGATGGGGGAGGGAGTTCTTAGGGAGCCCCAAGGAGGGAAAGGAGAGAGACGTGGGTTCAAAGACAGACGTGGACACGGTCACCATTTGCCATTGGCCAAGGCACACCTGCCAGGGAGCGTAGCACGGGGGGCCCTGGATCTGACTCCTGACCCTCTACCACTCGCTGGCCGGGAGGTGGCCTGGGGCAAGTCTCACTCAGAGCCGTCCAGGTCCTAGTCCCCATCGCCTCCACCAGCGGGACCCAGAGCCCTCCTCCGAATGCCAGCTAAGTCTGGGGTGCTCGCTGGGGGCTTAGGGGCTGAGCCCGCTGCCTCTGGCTTCCCGCCTCCGCTGAGGGGATCTCCTCTGGCTGCACAGCCACCAGGCCTCCGAGGGTTGGGGGGATTGGGGGGGGTGGTCCCAGCACATCCTGCCCCTCTGCCTCCCTCATGGCTTGCAGCTCAGCTCCTGATCCCCTCCCTCCTCTACCCAGAGCAGCTTCCCCTCCTCTGAAGGCGTTCCCTCCCACCCCAAAAGCTCATGCACGGATTTTTCTGGCAGCGAGAAATTCCCAGGCAGCTTCTAAGGCTGTTCCCACTTTTGAGAGTGAAATGGATTAGTGAGGGGCTAGAGAGCCCACCCCAGGACCCTGCCTCAGGCGCTCTGTTCGGGGGAGGCCTTGTGGGGGCCGAGGAGGCCCTGCTCTGCCGGCGGCTGGCCCCCTGGAAACTAGGCCCCTATGCCCTGCGGGCTCTCGCACCGAGTGGTGGCCTGTCACAGCTAGCTGGGGTGACTCTGATTGCTGTTGTGTCTCTCATTCCTCTCTGTCGTCCCAGTGGGTGCCAAAGCCAGCATGGGGCACCGCCCTCCCCCCCCCCCAGAGATGGGTAAGCAGGATCCATGCTTGAGCTCAAAGCTCAAGCTAAAGCTGAGGACAATTCTTCCTTCTGGGGAGCACTGTTCTGGGAGTCCATGCAGCTCTACCACTTCATACACGCACAGCCTTGAGGGCCAGTGCTTCCCCCCAAGCTTCTGTTTCCTTGTCTGGCCCACGTCCATGCTGCCTATGATGCCAGCACCTGCCCAACGCGGGTGTTCCCTGGGATCCCCACTCCTCACATGAGATACCGTGGGCTCCCCTGCCAACCCCAACATTTCCCAGTCCACGTCGCCGGTAAGGAGGACAGGTGATGCCCCCTTGTAGACGGGGGCAGTGGAAGCCTGATAAGCTAAGTGGCACCACTTCCCTTAGACACCGGGTGGAAGACCCTGGCCGTCCCAAATCCCGGGCTGTGTCCTGAACACCAGTGTCGAGAACAAGGCGTCTGAGCAGCCTGATGGGAGCTGCTTGCCAGCCAGGCTCAAGGGCAGGCCCAGTGGGTCGCCACAGAGACACCATTACTAACTGTGTTTGTGGCGGGTTTGTGCCAGCCTGCAGCATGGGTCACAGGGCCTGCAGCTCCCCGTGCGAGTGGCCTCCCCTCGCGGGGCAGGCCACAGACCCTCACCCCCTGCGCAGCCCAGCCTAGAAGGCCCCGGCCGCAGGGCGGCATGTTGGGCTGTCCCGGCTGCCTCCTTCCAGGAGTCTCCCTTTGCCCCTTGGAAACCACGAACTTGGGCAAGCTGCCCAACCTCTGCTGTGCCTTGGCTCCCCGTCTAAAGAGTGTGGATCCCTCACGGGCTGTGATGAGGGCTAAAAGGGTGACGAGCACTTAGAACTGTGCTTGCACATAAGAACTCAGGAAATGTAAGGTATGGCTTTTTTATTTTTATTTTTTTTATTTTTTATTTTTTATTTTTTTTTTTTTTTAGGTACGGCTTTTTTAGCCTATTTTCCTCTGAGGCCCAGGGAGGGCAAGCATCAGGGCCAGCACCCCAGAGTCCTAGAGGTCACTTAGGTCCCCTTGCCTCTGTACCAAAAAAACCTTGCCTGTGCCATTCCCAACCCCCTGAAATGCCCTTCCACTCAGTCCCCGAGTGAAGTCTGGACCCCAAAACCAGGCTTGCGGGCATCCAGGAAGCATCCCCAGACCCTCAGGTCCCTTGCGGTACCTCCTGTCCCGACATCTGTGGGCACTTCGGGGAGCCCCACAGGACTCTCTCTGGCTAGCTGGGGCCTCAGTCCTGGTCCCCACAGGGCCTCTCATCTGAGCCTGTGGGCTTGCTGCAACAGCTCGGGCTCTCCCTGCCAGCATCCCGCCCTCCCCCTGGTGGTCACCAGCTCACCTGACCCAGGGATACCCAAGTCTGGGAACAAGCCAGGGGAGGAAGCACAGATCCTGGGTCTGAGGGTCCCACCCCACCTCACCCCGAGAAATGCAGGCAACACAGTGGCTGCTAAATATGGGGGCTCCCCCCGTGCAAAGCCCTGGGCTTTCTTTATCCCACTCTCACCTTACAACCTTATTTTTCAGGTGAGAAACCACAAGCTCAGGTCAGCTGAGTAACTTATCCAAGGTCACACAGCCAACTGCAGAGCAGGATCTTCTAGAAGTCAGGCCTGCCTGACCCACAGTCAGGGACATGAGCCGCCTGGCAGGCGTTGAGAAAGAAGCCAGGAGGGTCGAAGGCCAGGAGTCAGGATACAGCTGGCTGCCGTCGCAGGAGGCTGGCCCCGAAGCCTCAGCCACAGCTCCCCAGACCCGCCTGAGGCTTGCAAGAGTCAATTGGGGTGATGTCTTTTCCTAGCAGAGCAGGAGGCTGTGGGAGCCCCCGATGAGGAAGGTGTGGGCAGGCAGAGAGGAGCAGGTGCCCGTGGCCCCCACTTCTGAAGGCTTCTGGAAAACAAGGTGAAGGGCTCAGCCCCAGCTGGGCCTCCTTCTCTTGCCTCTAATAGAAACCCCTGGCGGAGAGGCGGCCCTAGAACTTGGAGGGGCACTTCTCTGCCCTGCCCAGCTCCCCCATCCTCTCCCCGTCCCTGCTCCCTGAGGAGAGGCAAGGGGAGCAGGGTGGAAGTTTTCAGGGGGGTTCTCTAATCTGAGGCTCGTTCCAGCCAACAGGCGGGACCTAGAGGAAGGAGTCTTCCCCGGGGGGCTCCGAGCAAGCCGACTTCAGTTCAGCCCCATCTCGGGGGAGGCCTGCAGGCTGTGGAAACGATGAGGCCGCTCCCTGGTGACACCACGGCTGCCTGCCTTCCAACCCGGGGTAGGAGCAAAGCAGGCGACCTGGGAGATCTTCTAGAACAGGGGCAAGGGAGGGGGGCAGAGAGAGGAAGAGTGTGGGTCAGGCTGCAGAGCCGGAGGGAGAAGCCCCACAAGCACAGAGGGAAGGACGGCGGCGGGAGGGGGCTCCTTCAGTAAACACGCCCAGCGCTGGCGCCTGGCACCGTGAGCCCGGGCCCAGGCAGGAGGGCGACTGTGCGCTCAGCGTGGCCTTTCAGAGGCTTTAGGAACCGGGTGTCAGGTTTTTGGACATGAATCAAGCATGAAGAAGGAACCCGGGGAGCATGGCAGGGAAACCTCCCCCGAGGGGAGGCCCGGAGCTCTGGTCCCGCTCCCGGCTGGCCCTCTCTTGCGGAGTGACTCAACACCCTTGCCAAAGCTCTCCGTCTCCTTGATCTGTCAAGTGCGGAAAATAATCCCACTGCGTCAGCTTCCCAAGGGGAGGACAGAAGATCCAGCCCAGACAAACAATCAGACAATTACGGGCCCGCAAACAGGAGAGGCGGTTGCTGCTCACACACACTCAGAAGGCAGCAGGGGGCTGGCCGCCGGGAAGGGCCCGGGGCGCGGCCCTGCAAACAGGTGCGCTGTCACACAGAGGCCAGGCTAGGAGCTCGCTTAGACGGACCACTGCCAGGTGCCAGACGGTGCCCAGGGGGTCACTCCGCTCTCTGTCGTCACCATAACCCTGCAAGATGGCTTTCCCTGTCCAGCTGCATCACCAGAGACCCAAGGAGTTTGAAGGACTTGCCCCTGGTCACCCAGCTGGAACAGGTGCAGCAGCAGCCAATGCCTGCTTCCGGGGGGGCCACTGCCCCGTGTGATGTTAAGGCTCAAGAGGAAGTGTAGAGGAAGCAGGTTATAGGATTTGGCAGGTGGGGCTCCGGCCTGGATGCCGGCCGTAGGGACCTCACCAGATGAGAGTGATTCCCCAGCTCAAGGAGGGAGTGATGGTGTCCGCATCTGCTCTGCCTCACGGGCTGTGGCCAGGACGGACGGGGATCTCAAAACCGTGTCTAAACCTGTACGTGGTAATCACAGTTATTGTAATAATAAACTGGTCACTGAAGTATAGTTTAGAGGTCTTGGAAATGACGTCCTGGCCCCAGGCAGGGCCGCACCTGGGAGGCCAGGGTGCTGGGGCCCCAGGAAGCCACTTTGAGACTCAGCGGAGGCACCTGCTGTGGATGGGTCTCACAACTGCCGGGGTCAGGAGTCTACCCCGCTCCCTCCCACTGGCCTGGCGACCTGTCCCACTCCCCCTGGGGGCTTGCGGGTGGCATTCGCAGTGCACACCTGCTCTGTCCTGGGTGGCCTCACGCTTGGAACTTCCCTGATGCGTTTGCAAAGCCCACTTCCAGCAGCCCTCAGCCAGGCTGGGGTTTGGGGCACAGACGGAGAGGCTGGCTGTGGGAGGGGACAGGTCACAGGGCACCTGTGGCTGCCACAGGGGGAGCTTTTCTGCTGCCTAGAAGGAATCCTGGAAGTGCTGAGCACAGGAGGGGAGACAGGGACAGGGAATGGAGGTAGGAGCAGTGGCCGGAGCTAAGGTGAACCGTGGGAATGAGGCAGGTGGGAAGAACACGCCTGGCCTAATGGGTCAAAGGGCCCCAGCAGGTCACAAGGATCTAGGGATCAAGGGTGGCCGAGGGAAGAGGTGAGGAGCCGGCCGGCAGGCTCCGGGGCCTGGGAGGGGTCGATGAAGGGGTGCCGGCCTGCCTCCGTGAGCACTGTTCCTCTGGAGTAATGGGGTGCCGAAGGGGAGGCGGAGCTCCCCTCAGAGCTGTGCTCTCCTCCTCGACAACCGCCAGGTGCTGCAGGCCACAGAGGCCACGTGACCCTGCGCCCCCCGCTAGCTGTGGCTTTCGTGGTCTGCCTCCAGCAGGGGACAGAGCCAGCCACACGCAGCCCCGTCCGCCGGAGTCACCCCCACAGTGACCCCGAGTGAAGGTGGCCTCAGCACCGAGACAGGCTCATGCAAATGAGCACGGAAAAAGTGACAAGAGCACCTGAGTGGAAAGGTTTCCTTTCTCACTCGCCCCGCAGGGAGGTGGGCGGTGGACGGCCCGCAGAGGTTGGGGGTTATTTTGAATGCGGCTGAGCTCAGCCCTGTCACCTCCTGCAGCAAGAGAAGCACAGGTTCTCTCTTCAGGGCACAATCCCAGTTCTGGGTCTTCCTCCCACGCACCAGGTGACCTGGGCAAGCCACTTCTCTCTGAGCACGGTTTCAGGCCTGTAGGGAGGGGGAAGGCCTGGCTCACCAGCTCTTCACCTGCACTGTACCGACTTGTCCCCTGTGACCCAGGAGTCCTGCACGCACACGGGGGGCTTGGCCGCTCGGCCGCCGGCAGGCCCGGGCAGGGGACATCTGCACGCGCGACAGCGGGCCCGAGGCCTCCCAATACGGGGACGGAGCGTGACCCAGCCTGCTTGCCTGGTTTCCCTGGCTCCTCAACCCCACACAGGCCGATGCCCAGGACCCCGGCATGCACCGGCCTGGGGTTGCCAGCAGGGCCCTGCTTCTACCCGGGAAAGGTCTAGAAGGAAATCTTCGAGGCTCTGAACGACGGGACATTTCCCCCTCTGCTGGCTTCTTGCATCTGGCGGGAGCAAGCGGTGAGGGAAGGACCCCAGCACCCACCCTGGGCCTGGCCTTCTCCGAGCTCCCGGGAGTCTTCACCTCCCGGTGACCTCAGCCCCTCTCCTCTCCACCCTGACCGGGCTGCCAGCCTGCAGACGCCAGCTCCTTCCACTGTAGCCGTGCGACCTTGAGCTGTGCTTGAACTGGGGCCGCCTGAACATTTCTCCCTGCAGGGCGGCTTGAGGAGAGAATCCGCTAGGCCGCACACAGCACCCCGACGGTGCCCAGCGGGACCCGACGCTGTGCTGAGTTGGTAACTTTGATTCAGGCAGGGCCCCGGGGAAAGCTCAGCCCTGGGCGCCCTTCCTTGTCCCAGAGAGCTCTGCAGCTTCCGTCTGGTCTTGGCCTGTGACAGGCAAGGGTTGGGTCTGAAGCAAAATGATTGAAAGAGGAAGGAGTGGGCAAGGAAGTGGTTCTCATGCTCCCCTGGGGGTGTTGCCCTGGTGCCCACGAGCGAACCAGCTCACGTGCTTCTCCAGCAGGTGTGACTGGCCCACGCCCACACTGGCACTGGGTCCCTGGGTGAGGAGCGGGACCCTCTGGGAGCTCACACGCCCGAGGCAGCCGGCGCATGGATTTCAGGAGGAGGCAGCATGGGGCAGTCACCCCCACACACACCTGCCTTTCCTCCAGGGCCTTCACTGGCTCGGCAATTCTGAGACCAGATATTATTGTTCCCATGTCATGGATGACAACACTGAGGCTCAGAGTGGCGATGGGGCTCGCCCGGCGTCACACGGCCAAGGCGCTGGCTTGGGAGAGCAGGTCTGCCGGGGCTCCGTCCACCACCAGACAGGCTCAACACCTCTGGGCTCGGTTGCTTCGTCTGTAGAATGGGCTCTGAGCATCCGTCCCATGTCTGGCAAAGGACGTGGAGAAGGGCAAAGATCTTAGCCCGAAGCCGGGCCGCACAGCCAACTGTCCCGCCGTGGGACTGACGGGAAGGCAGGCAGTAGCTTGCCCAGGCTTCTCACTCGGCCTTCCCCTCCGGCCTCGACTCCAAGCCTGGCAGGGGCTGCCCTGAGCAGCTGCCATGGCTGTGTCTCCTGAGGATCCGTGTGAGGGGCTGCAGGGCTGTGGGGTCCGTGGCAGTGGGGCTTAGTCCTGCAGGAATGTCCTTAGCACGGAACGCCTGGACCTGCCCCGAGAGTCAGAAGGTACAAAAAGATGTGCCCTGGAAACCACGTCTCCTTCCTTCCCCCACTGCTCACCACCCGGGCTCTCCTCCTGGAGCCTCGACTGCTACTAGTTTCTAGTTTCTTCTTCTTCTTCTTCTTCTTTTTTTTTTAAGATTTTATTTATTTATGCATGAGAGACACAGAGAGAGAGAGAGGCAGAGACCCAGGCAGAGGGAGAAGCAGGCTCCATGCAGGGAGCCCGACGCGGGACTCGATCCCAGGACCCCGGGATCGCACCCTGAGCTGAAGGCAGATGCTCAACCGCTGAGCCTCCCGGTGCCCTTTGTACTAGTTTCTTGAAAGCCTTCCAGAAACCACATGCACTTGCCAACACCTCCACGTGTGCATGTGGGCATTCTTTTCCTCCCTTTCCACACACATAACAGACCAGTACATCTCGGGGCCCTTTATAAGAGCATATAGACACCACCCCCTTTTTTAAATAATTGAAGACTAGTAATTTGTTATTTTATGTGATTTTATGCGATTCCTTGGGAGGACTGGGTCCAGGTGGGAGGTCGTCCGTCCCATGCGGTGGGGCTGAGACCTTCCGTGTGGCCCTTCTGTTTAACAGCTCCGTGGAATCCCACTGCCTGGACACCACTGTTTACCCAATCAGCCTCCCGTTGATGAACATTCAGCCGATTTTCAACCTGTTCCTTTTATAAGTGGCGCCACCGCGAACGGCCGAGTACAGACTTCACACACGTATCTGCTTGATGCAGTTGGCTGGGTCCAAGGGAAGAGCTCGCGTAGCTGGGACGGGGCTGCCCAGAGGTGGCCCCGAGCGACAGGCCAGCCAGTCCCCTCTGCTGCCACCTGTCCCCACGCCCTTACAGCCGGGAGCTTCTGATCTTTTCCAACCTTCTGGTTGAAAGGCAGTCTCTTCTTGAAGTTTCAATTTGCATTTCTCTTATGGGGAAGACGAACTTTTCATATATTTAAGAGCCATTAATATATTCTTTTCAAACACGGCCTCCCTCTACTTGGCCCATTTTCAAAATTGGGTTATTGGCATTTTTCTCATCGCTAGGTAGAAGCTCTCTGTACATCCAAGAAATTAGCCCTGTCTGTGCCACACGAGCTCCATTTTATTTCTCAGTTGCTCGTTCGTCATTGCACGCGGGGTCACACGTCGTCTATGCTTTGCGTCCCCTTTGAAGTCCGAAGGCCTTTGGTGGGAGACACAAGTTCAGTTGCCAGTCCCCAGTGTGAATCTGGCCTGGGGGCCAGGGGGCCTCCCCAGGCTTGTATCCTTATCTGTTAAATGGGATAGGGGGCTTCAGGGATCTCTGAAATCCCTCATGGTCCACCGGGACTAAAGGTCTGAGTTGTCGGACACAGAACCGAGGGGCTCTACGTGCTAGGAGAGGAGGGAGGGAATGGGCCAGAACAGCAGCAGGGGCCAGAAAGAGGAAGTGAGAGAGCCGAAGACAAGCATCTGACCTTAGTGCTGCTGGGGGCACGGCGGGAGGCACCACGCCTTCCCAGCAGGCAGGGCACAGGGCGGTCCAGAGCACCTGGCCAAGGTCCCAAGAGAGCAGACTCTCCGTGCCTTAACCATGGAGGGCTCCACCAACTCTGAGCTTGAGAGTCTGGCTGCGATGACAGAGGTGAGCCCCTGCTCCTGGCAGGTGCCTTGGGAGAGCCCGTTCCAACTAACAGAGCTCCAGGGTCCCAGGCCCAGGGATTATCCTGGGGGTGGGAGGCTGAAGCCCAGACCCAGGGTCCCAAGGGCTCACTCAAGTTCATCAGCAAGAGAGGGGCTGTGGAAGCACGTGAACCCAGGGGTCCCAGGTCTCAGTAGACTGCTCTGTACCTGGGCTAGTCCCTGGAAGTCTCCAGAAGAAGGGCAGCATGCCTGTCAATGACAGGAAGAGCTCATGCTTACAGAATCGCCCTGTGTCCAGCTCTGCACGGGCACTTGGCCATCAGCCCCCACCCACTCATATCATTCTCCCCAGCAACTCCCTAGGGGGAGCTCCATCCTACTGCTTTCCGACAGATAAGGAAACTGAGGCAGGTCTACAGGTTCACCCCGGAGAAGTGGAGCAAACCCAGGAGAGAACAGTAGCCATCGGTCAGCAGAGAAGTCCAGTGTGAGTTCAGCAGTTCCCTTGTAGGCTGAGCAGAGGATTTCTGGCTCCCCCGCCCTCCCCGGGGTCTAGGGGACCTGAGGCTTCCTCCCCAGGCCGGTCCCTGGTGCACATCCTTGAATGAACTCCAAGAGCAGTTCTGTCTGTCTCCTCATCCCAGCACCCAGCCCAAGGCCTGACCCCAGCTGCTGCTCTGTTACCTTTGTCACATGAATCAGAGAAGTTATGGGTCCAAAAATCACAGAGAGGGGGACACACCACCCCAGAAAGGAGGAGAATTCTGGCTCAGGACTTGTAGAGGTCCCTCCGGGTGTCTCCTCCCAGGCCTTGGTTGCCCAAGGAAGGAGCTGGGCCCAATCATGCAAGTGGCCTGCTGTCACTCAAAGCAATGACTGACTCTCCTTCATCACACCCTTGCCCATGGGCAGCCTCCCAGTGAATACTCTGTAAGGCCCAGCACGGCAGCGGCAGGGTGGGTCCCATTTAGTCCTGTTGCCTGGCACCCAGACACACTCACAGATGCTTGTTGGATGGATGGATGGATCGATGGATGGATGGATGGATGGATGGATGGATGGATGGATGGATTGATGAATGAAGGAGTCTTGGTGACACTTGGGTGTCACTTGAAATTGCTCACCATGGCCAATGCCTTCTTGGTAACAGGCGACAGGGAATATGCAGGTTAGCGCTCTGTGACGGGGTCAGACCATCTGGGGGGACAGCTCAGCAAGCGGGATGAACTTCACTGCTTCGCCGCCCGGCCCATCTCAACGGCCAACAATGCGGGCAGGTCTATTGGTGCCTGTCTCTGGAGCAAACCCCCACTCCAGGCACACGGGCAACCTCCACCCAGAGCAGCAGCATCCACATTTCAGATCCCAGAAGTGGGCCCGGCTTGAGTGGGGGAAAGGAGGGACAAGCTGGGGGCCGGGGGAGGCACCGTCCTGCAAGCTGAACAGGCCACTTCCCTCCCTAGCTCCTGGCTCCTGTGCCCAGTGCCTTCTTCACTTGTCTTTTTTTTTTTTTTTTAATTTATTAGAGACACACACAGAGAGAGAGAGAGAGAGAGAGAGAGAGAGGCAGAGACACCGGCAGAGGGGGAAGCAGGCTCCATGCAGGGAGCCCGACGTGGGACTCGATTCCGGGTCTCCAGGATCAAGCCCTGGGCCGAAGGTGGCGCTAAACCGCTGAGCCACCCGGGCTGCCCTTCACCTGCCTTTCAACAAGCAGGGTCAGCAGGTGCCTGGCATCCGCAAAGCCAGCCACTCCCTGACTGTGCCCACAGGCCGCTCAGCAGGGCAGAGGCCTGGCGTGGTTTGCCCTCTGAGACCCCCACTGGAGGAGGCCGGGGGGCAGAGCCGGCTGGCTGGCTCGAGGCTGGCTTCCTAGCGGGGGATGAGGGAGGAAGGGTGGCAGGCCTTGGCTCCCATGCCTCGTCCCAGGTGCTCAGAGCCCAAGTGGCTGATGGGCCTTACCGGTGGGCTTCGTTCACCTTGTGGCTGCCGGGGAAGGAAGGCTGGGAGGGGATAAGCGTAGCCGGAGAGGCGGACCGCAGGAGTCCCTGGGCCCAGGAATCAGACGGTACTGGGGGGAAATCCCAGCTCCGCCACTTTCAGGCTGAGCGGCCTTGGGCAAGTGGTTTAACCTCTGCGGCTCCGATTCTTCATGCAAAATGGGGATGGCCATGAGAGTTTCCATCCCAGAGGTGAATTAGTACATGTGAAGCACTCAGAACGGTGTCTGCCCGGAGGAAGAGGCCCAGACGTCTGCACGAGCTACTTGATAGCTTCCAGGAAGCAGGTGCCTGTCCTGTGCCGGGCCGGGCAGGCCATCTACCAGCACGGCCTCACGGATGCTCCGCCCAACTCCAGGACAGGGGGAGCCCTGGCCCTGCCCGGGGACCCGACCTCCACCCACAGCCCAACTGGCTCCTCTAAGACACTGGGCCACCCGGGCCCGGAAACGCTGGGGTCTCGCTCCCACCCCAGCTAGCACAGCAGACTCTCGTAAATTCCCAGGATTAATTTGAATTGACTGAGTTGAATTGAATTGACTTGAATCTAATTGGAGTGAATTGAATTGGACGCCGGATTACAGGCTTCATCGGAGCCCCCTGAAATTTGGTTTTTCTAAATGCAGGTCCCTAGATCTGAAAGGCCAATTTTCACCCCTTGTTTCCCTTTCCTCCTTGTTGGATGGAATGCGTGGGAGGGGAAGAACAGGGGGTGGGGGTAGGGGACAAAGGGAGCGCGGTCCAGTGACGGCTCCCTCTGGAAAACACCACCTTCCAGCCATATGCCCAATGCACTTTCCAACTTGAGCTTAAAAATGCCACAAAGCCCTGTTTCCAGAAGCTACACAGAAGCCATGTGAAGGCTGTTCCTTTGTTCTGATTGCCAGCGACCTGTGTGAGTATTAGAGCGCCGACGGCTGAGCTCTAGATCGGGCACCAGTCGGGACCCTCTGAGGGGGGCACTTGATGGGATGAGCAATGGGTGTTACACTATATGTTGGCAAATCGAACTCCATGAAAAAAAAATTTTCAAAATAAAAATAAAAAAGAACATCTGGGTGTAACTGGCAGGAATAAGGTGGTGAGCATCCTGTGAGTGAATGACTGAGCTTAGGCCGAGGGGCCCATCATCCTGCCAAGCCAGACCTGCTGCTGCTGACCTCACAGAACCTGGCAGCAGTGACCAGGCCTGCCCGGTGAACGGCTTGGCCTTGGGTCCGTGTTTCCTTCACGGTCTTCTTTGCAGGCCAGACATCCGTCTGGGGCTGGGGCGCCCCTCCCCGACTCTACTCCTTCTCGGGATTAATCCCATCCACGTCCCCCTGGTGGAGGAGGGGCAGGCCCCCACTCAGTCGTTTCTACCACAGTGGCTCAGGGACCACGTAGACCGGACGTCTTGGGGGTAGCTCTCAGGCCCCACAGCCACCTGAGACTCCCACACAGAGAACCACTCGCCTCCTTACCTTCCCCAGGCATGTGGCCCGCAGGTACTTGCAGCCTGAAATTTCCCTCGGTGAATCCCCTGGTGGACCCCTCCTCCACCCTTCCCCACCTGGGTGGATGGCAACCGCCGCCATCAAGATGCCCAAGCCAGAAATGGCCATCGTCCTTGACATCTGCCTCTCCTTCGTCCTCCATAGGCCATCTTCCTGCAGGCTCTTGTAATCTCATCTCCTGAGAATCTCCCAAACCCTGCAGTCATGTCTCCTGTGGCTACCTGGGTCCACTGGACAAGTGCAGTAGCCTCCTAACTGTCCCCCAGTGCCCACTGTTGCCACCTCCAATCCAGAGTCCTCGTGCAGCCTGTGTCACATCGCCTAAACGCAGATAGAGCACAGCAGCAGCCCACGCCTTCAAAGTGTTTCCCATTGTTTGGTAGGGGATGGGGTTAAAGGCCCAGCTCACTAATATGCAAGGAGAAAAAAAATCCCATTTACCCTCCCCAACTGCCTCTCTCTGGGTTCCTAGTGCTAGTCACACTCCTTTCTGCCCAGGGCCTTTGCACATGCTGTCTCTACCTGGAATGCACTTCCCTCTCACCTTCCCTACAGTTAGCTCCTATTCATCCTTTAGGTCATGCCTCCACCATCAGGGAAGCCTGACTTGGCTCTAGCCGGGGCCTCATCACACCTATAACTGTTGCTCGTGTCACTAGCTCCAGCCAGAATTGTACATGTGTTGGCATGGCCATTTGATTAGCATCTGTCTCATCCCCTAGACTGTAAAGCAGGGAAGCTTCTGCTTTTCTCCTATTTCCAGGAACCAGCCCTGGGCCCTGTGTGGACCTCTCTCTAGACACTTGTGTCCCCTTCCACCAATGGGAGGGGTCCTGCTGCATCTAGGCTGGCCTCCTTCACTACCCCCGACACAGCTTTCTCAGTGTCACCTCCTGGGCTTTGCTCACACGTGACCTCTCCCCTGCCCTGGAAATCTCTCCCCTCTTCCCTGAATCTGGCCAAATTCACCCCTTTCGAGCTTCAGCTCATGTTAAATTCCAAGAAATAATTATGAAACCGTCATCAGCAGGATGGCTGGGAGGGGACACTGTGTGTTGAAACTTTTTTTCTACCTCATTTGAAAATATATTCAGTTCCCCAATGGCCTGGCGGTGGTTCCTGGTAGACAGAAACTAAGCGATAAAAGCATATGTTTCTTGGTCACATTTACAGAGGTAGAAACTTTCCCACTTAACAGTGGAGGGTGAAGGCTGGGAAATCTCCAAATACTGTCAGCCCTGCTGGGAACTGCACCTTACTTACCCAAAAAGCTCCCAGGAAATCAACTGGAAAACTCACCAAGCATGAACGTGGGGCTGGGCCCCAGTTAAGCATAGGGGTGGCTACCCCATGCCCTGACCTAAGCAAGGCCCTGGAGGTTCCCAGGAGGATCAAGGAGAGGCAGGGAGGTCCCAACATCTCGACACTACCAACACCTCATTTACAAAAGGGACTTTTAAAGGCTAAGCCCAGGAGGGGAAGTCAGGCACCTCTGAGAGCTAGGGCAAGGTTTAGTGCCCAGCTGTGACACCAAAGATGAAAATCGAGAGAGTCCCTGAAGGGTGGGTAGGAGAAACATCAAGTCCCCCATCCTGGCCATCAGTTTAGGAGTCCCCTAGAGCCCCTGGGACAGTGCTGAGGAACATTCCAGAACAACAGGAGAACCATCAAACGACAGGGCCAGAGGAGCCATAGAGCTCACCCAGTCCAATCCCTCCTTTGACAAATGGGGAGACTGAGTCCAGAGAGGCCAATGACCTTGCTCAAGGCAACTCATTTTGCGGTATCATTAGTGCTAGAACCCGGGCTTCTAGATCCTCCAGCTGCATCAAGCTTCACCGCGATGTAGAAGGCTCAGCGCCGGCTGCTAGCCTGCCCGCCTGTCCCGCTGCCCCTTCTGCACGCACTGCTGCCCTCACTGCTGGTGAGGCTCAGGGGGGCTCCGGGAGACGGCTTGGGTGAATGCACGCCGGGGGCAGCCCAGCGCTGGTACCTACCGGGCACGCATCGCACACCTGATCCTGTGCGCTCTCTGCAAGGCCTCGTTGTGGTAGGTGCGAGACAACCTTGCGCTTCCGCTCTCATCGGAAGGTGAAGTGCCGACCTTGAGCCCACGTGGCCTTGGTGACTTGCCTGACCAAGCAACAGGGAGTAGGATGCAGCGGAAGTGACGGAGCAGGCTCCTTAGGCGAAGCCACGAGAAGCCCTGCGGCTTCCACCTGGGTTCTTGGAGCGCTGGGTCACGGGGGGCGGCCTCGTGGAACCCCCTGCAGGGGGAGGCCCAAGCACACGGGAGGCCATGTGTGGCCGTTCAGGTGGACGGCCCGCAGCCAGTGACGGCCCAGGGCACAGCCGTGTGGCCAGGTGAGGCCGCAGCCCCAGCCGCCCGGCTGCCACCTGGCTGCCATCCCCTGGGAGCCCTCCAGCAGGAAGGCCCAGCTGGGGGCGGCTGACCCGCAGAACCGGGAACATGCACTGAAGCCTCCAGTGTCCTCACCTCGCCGCATGGCAGTGGACGGCCTCTCACTCCTGCAGATGGGGCCGGGGTCTGTTTCCATTGCACAAATGGGGAAGTCCAGGTCCAGGGAGGTCACCTGCCCAAGGTTACACCACTAGACAGATCTAGAGGTCTGGCCAGCAAAGGCCTGGACACCTCTGCCCGTGGGGGCCAGAGGCATCAGTCCCCTGTGCCCTGACACATGTCCCCATCTATACGTCTGAACTTGGTCTCGTAGGGGACACAGGGAGGATGACTAGTGATGTCAGGCTTGCGTGCCTGGACCCAACCTGGGCATGGGATTCATGTGGCTCTGGGAGGTGCAAGCAAATCGATGGTCGCCCGAGACGGTGCCATGGGCCGGGGGCCTCACCAACGGCTCTGAGAGGGTGGAGGGACTTCCCAGTGTGCCGGCTAGTGGAGGGAGATCCGGAGGGGACGTTGCTGCCTCGTGAGGAGGCCGCGTGGAGGGTGAATTTGGAAGGCTGAGGGAGAGGGCACCAGGGGGAGGGAGAGAAAACACAACAGGTAGAGATGTGGGGACATGGATGGGGCATGAGGGGTCTCGGGAAATGAGAGCAGCTCCGAAAGCTGAGATGTGGGCTCCCTGGGGAGCCGGGCCCCAGAGCGCAGGCCTTCACCGTTGGGTTGGGACCTCTGGGCTTGACTCCAGGACAGCGGGGAGCCCTGAAAATGGTTTCCCCAGGGGAGTGAGCTACTTTCAAAAGACCACTGTGGCCAGTGGGCAGAGGAGATGGGGGGCGCCGAGTATCTGCCCAGAGCTCAGGTGGGACGCTGCCGCACCTGAGGACAAAGTCCTGGATGGAGCCTCCCCCTCCCGCCCCGGGCCCCGCAGCACAGCCTCACAAGAACCTCTCCTCTGGTCGTGATGCACAGTGTACGACCTGCCCCCCCCCCCCCCACCGCCCCGCCACCTGCACCACAATCCCCAGGTAGGAAGGAGAAAGGAAATGAGGCAGGGAAGGAGGGAAAGCGAATGTGAGGTGGGGTGTTGCTACACCGCCTGCGGCCTTGCAGGCTGTCTCTCGGCCGCATGGGATCTCTTCCAGACGGTCGTGTGGAATCTCTGAGTCTGGGAACAGGGCATTGTGGGGAAACCAGAAAAATCTACCTTCTGGCTCTGACCCATCTCCTGTCTCTCATAGGTCAAGGTTATCTGCACAGAGAATTACCGCTCTCCAGCCGATTTGGGGTGCACTGGGGGCTTCCAGGCAGCTTCTGGGGGAGCCAAATCCCGCAACCCTGCCTGCTCACTTCATCCCAGCCCAGAGCAGAGGGTCCCCCCGGGTCAGAAGTGGGCATGGGAGCCATCGAGGTTCCCAGCCTGTGGGCACGATGGAGTTGGTGCCAAAGCCAGGCCCTGGCCCTACGGCAAGTTGACATGGCAGGTGGTCTGAAGAATGAGATGCCTGGCTCCCCTCCCCAAGGGACCCAGAGGGTCAGAGGGGCTGAGCACCTCCGAGAAGTACAAAACCCAGATCTGGCGTGAAAACAGGTAACTCCTCGAAATCCACGGAGGCATCACAGCCAGAAAACTAAGCGCCTCAGATGCTAAAGCCCTACAGGAACAGAGGCTGAGCAGCCTCACAGCAGGTGTGGCCGCACTCGTCCCCTCCTCAGGGCCCCGTGCAGCGTGCCTCTCTCCGTTCACAGTCTCCAGAAGCAGCCCCGAGATGAGGGTTCACGGGAAAGCAATTTATTAGGAAAACACTCCCTGTAGAAACCAGAATGATCAGGGCCGGCAGGCCAGGGATGGGGAGGAGGCAAAGCCAGGCTGGGCCGTGACCTTGGGCAGAGCTCCGCAAAGGGCCCCCTCCACCTGCCCCCGCAGGGAACTCTGCCACTGAGCTGCTTCTCAGAGTTATTCCAACCCAGACAGGGGAGCTTGGCTCCAAATGTCCCCCCCACTCCATCAATCATCAGTCCGGAGCCACCATGGGGGACTTGAAATTTCAAGTGAGCTCTCCGCTAAACTGAAAAAAGAGCTGTCGGGGGATTAAAGCGAAGGCACGCCAGAGGTAGGAAAAAGGGACCTGAGGGGGGCCTGGCCATCTTACTGTTCTACGGCGCGTCCACAGCATCCTGCTCGCACAAAAAGGAAGCATTACTCTATCCTTACAGACCACCGGGTCATGAGAGCTGTATTTCCAGAACTCCAGGATGGTGTTTGAAGCGCAGTGTGGGGTTATGCGCGGTGTGCTTCCATCCCAGGCTCGGGAAATCCACCTGACTTTGGGGAGCAATAAAAATATTTGCTGGGGCATGAAATCCTGCAGCTCAAAAGATAATGATGATGATCGAAACATGTTGGTTTTTGAATTTTCTCGATGTCCCACACTCCTCGCGTGGCACCCTGACTTTCCATTTTCGGAGTCTGCAGCTTGGGCCGTAACAGGGACCTGGACCCGTGAGCGGGGAGTCAACCTCTCACCGAGCCCCACAGGAGCTCAGACAGTGCCACGGTCACTCGTGACTCCGTTAGGTAGTGATGTTTTAGTCTTCTGGGGCCTTGAAAGCTCAATCTCATCAATCACTCCATGGCAATTGCGATTGATGATACTAATGACATCTGTAGGGTGACGGTGGACACTTACGGTGTGCCGTTCCAGGTGCTGGTCCTGTGTAGCTCGCTTAATCCTCACAACTACCCCCAGGAGGGAGGAACTCATTTCCAAGAGAAGGAAACTGAGGCACAGGGAAGTGAATGGACTTGCCCAGTTACCCAGCCAGTCAGCGGGGGCCTGATTCCCGAGTCCCTGGTTAGAACGTGCCCGTTCTCGCCTCGCTTGGTCACAAAGCACCACAGCGGGCCGGCGCTGCAGACTGTACTTTCCAAAGGTGACCACAGCAAAATCTCCCGTCCTACCTGTTCTTCTTACAATATGACTTGGACGCTCGTCCCATGAAGAGGCGGAGTCTGTGTTCCCTCCCCCACTTTTAATACCGGGCAGGCTTCCGTGACGGCTTCAACCAATACAGTACCACAGAAGGGACCCTCTGCGACTTCTTGACATAGGTCATAAGAAGGAGTTGCAGTTTCCACTTTGCTCACACAGCGTCCCAAGCTTCCTGGAAGCCACCAGACTTCTCTGAGGCTGCCATGCTGCAAGGAAGCCCAAACCAGCCACACGGGGAGTCCGCTTGGCAAGGCTCTGAAGCCACACGAAAGGAAAGATGCTTGGGCAGCCTCCAGCTACTCCAGCCCCTGTTGTGGCAGTTCTAGTTACCTTGTGACAAGAGCCACAGGAGACACTCAGAGCTGGAAGCACGAGACAAATCTTTCTTGAATTTCTTGCCCATCAGCCGGGGGCCTCACCAAAGGAGAGGGTGGAGGGACTTCCCAGTCTGCCGGCTAGTGGAGGGTGATCCATAATAAAAGATAAGGGGATCCCTGGGTGGCTCAGCGGTTCGGCACCTGCCTTCGGCCCAGGGCGTGATCCTGGAGTCCCGGGATCGAGTCCCACGTCGGGCTCCCTGCGTGGAGCCTGCTTCTCCCTCTGCCTGTGTCTCTGCCTCTCTCTCTCTCTCTATGTCTATCATAAATAAATAAATAAATAAATAAATAAATAAATAAATAAATAAATCTTTTTAAAAAAAAGATAATAAGATGATGCAGTAAAAGTCACAGTGACAGCAACAGCTGGGACAGCTAGCAAACTGGCACAGGCCGTGTAGGACAAGGAGCAGAGCAGAAAGTAGCTGGGTGGAGGCGAGAGAAGCAGGTGCCCCTGGAGTCCCAACACCCTCACTTTCATAACCCAGAGGAGGGCTTGTGCTGGCCTTGAAGAAGGATACAACTCAGGTAAGGTGAAAGGCAGCATGGAGGTCTCCTCCAAGGGGTGGACTGGTGTGATCGGAGCTGTGGAAGTGCCAAAGGACATGCATCTCCAGGATACGACGGGGAACTCACTAGAACAGAGGTTCACAGAAGGCTCCCGGCGCAGTGAGCGGTGACCCTGGAGAGGCAGCTGGGCCTCCTGGAGAGCCTGTCTGAGTTGCATGGCCATGGGGAGCCATGACATACTGACAGCTGTAGGAGAAGCAGCTAACACCTCCTGAGTACCTGCTGTGTCCCAGAGACTCTGCTATGATTGCACGGCCAGTGCTTAGCAAATCCAGTGAGTTTCTACACATCACACATGAAGAAACTTGAGCCTAGAGCAGTGAAATCGTTTGTCTGAGCCCCCGCAGCTATAATGAGTGTCAGAGCCTAGATTCAAACCTGGATCTGCCCGGCTCCCAAGCTCAAGCCTAGGAACACACACTTCTGGAAGATACTCCCCTCAGTGGGATGTCACAAGCCAGGCCAAGCATCAGCAAGATCACTCTGGAGCTGCTGGCAAGATGGATTTGGGGCAGGGGTGTGGGAAGTGAGTCAGAGGGTTAGAAGGCCGATTAGGAGACTAGAGCAATCATCCCAGCCACGGGGGAAGAGGTTCTCTCCACACTAGTGTGGCGCTGCCGGCGTGAGAAGCCCAGAGTCAAGGCTGAAATGCAGTTCCCCTGCACCGTGTGCTTCTCTAAAAGGTGAAAGAAAGTCGTAGGAGCAAAGTTCTTTTCTAGCCATAGACTCTGAATCTGGATCTCATCACCCAGATGAGATCATCTAGGGCCTGCCCTTCGTCGTCAGGGGTTCCTTCCAGAATGGAAGGCCAGGAAGCCTAATTTCAAGCCCTCCTTGACCTTCTGAAATTACAACATGGCAAAAGAGGAACGCAGACGCAAGTGCCCCAAAACACCATCTACTGGATTTTCCCCAGAACAAATTCGATAGAAGAACCGGCATGGGGGCTGGTTTTGACATATGGTACTTGACATTCACGGTTATGGGTTCTCACCCCAACTCTGTTCTCTCACCAGCTGTGTGGCCTTGGACAAAGCCACTTCCTCTGTCTTGAAAGTCACACCCAGTCATGTCATTCTGGGCCTCTCTATCTTGAACCCACTCAAGGGGAGTGTGGACCTGAAAACTGGGCAGATCTGATTGTACCAGTGGTCACCCCACTGCACCCTTCCCTACATCCAGGTCCTCTGCAAGGTGACTTTGTAGCTCCTCCCATGAAGAAGTGGATCCAGCCCCCACCCTCACCTTGAATCTGGGTTGACCCTGGGTCTTACTTTGGCCTACATACAGGATGTGACAGGAGTTCTGGTTCCAAGTCCGACCTTCGGCAGGGCTTACGCGCTCTCATGCTTTCTCTTAGGACCCAGCAACTGCCACGTGAACTGGCCCAAGCAGGCCTGCTGGAGGGTCAGAGAGCCGGGGCACACCACCCAAGGCCAGATCGTAACCTGGCAGCCCCACACACGCGACGATGTCCAGCCTGGAGCCGCAGAGGGGCCCACCCAACCACAGCTGACCACAGACGAGATAAGATGGGCGCCCGTGAATCCGTAGAGTCTCGAGGAATAATGAATGGTTGTTCTAAGCCATCAAGTTCTGGGGTGGTTTGATAAGCAGTGATAACTAACCGACAGAGGTGTCAAAATGATTTTGGCAACTGTCATTACCACCGAGCCTCGCAAAAATCCCGTGGGTTCAGGTTTGGCATCCCCACTGAGGTTGTCAGGGGCTCTCAGACAGGGGATGTGATTTCCCTCACATACATAGCTGATAAGCCACTGATAACTTATAATCCGGAATTTGGAGCCAGTCCATCTGACTACACGTCCTGAATTCCTGCTACCACACTTCACTGTCCCCTGGGGAATCTTTAAGCCATCAGGGACTTTTCCTTCTTACCTTTGTCCAACTTTGTGCACTGTCCCATCTACTCATGATAGTGAATAGAATGGGGAAGCCGAGGCCGTGCCCACTGGCCAGGCCTCCTGAGCATGACACTTAGGTGCACCTGTCTGCAGCACCCGGCTCTTTCCCTTCCCACTCTTCTCTGCCGCGGTGTGGGGACGAGGCACGTTTGGAAATGTGGTCTCAGGAAACCATGTGCTCCTCAGGACAGTGGGGAAAGCATCCATCCTGTGAACAGGTCTGAGAAGCTGCGATGACCCTGAGGAGTGGAGGGGATGAGCCAATGATCCAGATGTGGGCAGGCTCTCCCTCCTGAGTCCTAGGCCCCGGGAAGAGCTCTGGTCTGGGAGTCCCGGTACCTGGCCCTGGACCCACCCTGCGTCTTTGACCAAGGCCACTTCCTTCTCTGAGACTTCGTTTCTCCGTCTGTAAGGAGTCCCCACCACACTGAGGATTCTCAACAATATGATCCTGGGGTTGAAAATCCATAAAGTTTCCCAGAAGTTATGTGAGGCTAGGACCGCTGCCAGGTTTTGAGGCTCCTGGTGTGTGAAGGAATGTGCAAATGTCAAAAAAAAAAAAAAAAAAAGAGTTACAAAAATGATAGTGACCTTTCATGTTTACACAGAGCAAGTTAACCCCTTGAGCTCCTCATCCCGACCTAACACACTATATATATATGTTTTTTAAGATTTTATTTATTTATTCATGAGAGACACACAGAGAGAGAGAGAGAGGCAGAGCCACAGGCAGAGGGAGAAGCAGGCTCCATGCAGGGAGCCTGACGCGGGACTCGATCCCGGGTCTCCAGGATCAGGCCCTGAGCGGACGGCGGCGCTAAACCGCTGAGCCACCCAGGCTGCCCTAACACACTATATTTTTGAAAATCATTTGCAACAGCAAGAGGCTAAAATTGAGGTCATTAAGAAGGGTGTCCTGAGATTGAAGGTAAGAGCCCCTGGTACTGGTGGCAGGGACCGGCAGGGGCAGGAGGGAGGCTTGCCACTCACACCTCTCTGATACCAGCCCTGTTTGGCCACCTTTGGAGATGGAGGCTCAGCTGGGCCCACAGCCAATGCTTCCGTGGTCTTGGACCTCTGACAGGGAGCAGTGGCTAGCTCCTGCAGGCAGTGAAATGCCTGGTTTGCATCCGAACTGGCATCAACTAACGCTGCAGAGCAGATACAATAAAACAGATCATGGAAAATTTAATGGCCCGTGGTCGGCAATCACTGAATTATTTATGCCATCCCTGCCTCCTCCGAATTCTCAATTGCTCGGCCACCAGCACCACAGCCACGATCCTTTGCAGACTGCCGAGTAGCAGGGCCTGACAAGAGAGGGGGACCCAGGAGCCAAGAGGCAGGGGCTTTCTGGGTAACCTTGGGCAACAGTTGCTTCCCCTCTCTTGGGTCTATCTTCTGTCCTGCCCAATTGGAGGGTTCTCTTCCATGAACTTAATAACAACTTAAATTCACGCTGCTCTTTTTGTTGAGAGATGATTCCCACACCCTCCATCCTTTCCCATCCCTGGGAGGGGGGCAGGACGGATAATACTAGTGTTCCCATTGTCCAGATAACAAACTGAAGTTCAGAACAGTGACAAGCCTCAGTCAAAGTCAAAAGGACAAAAAGTAGCAGAGAGAATTTCCAATTTGAGACGTAGACGGGGTACAAAGAATGTAGGTTTTTCTCCGTACCAAAATCCTATTGGAAAAAAATGAAAGTCATAAGTAAAAGAGTAAATCCATGGTAAGAAATAGGCAAGGGTTCCCTCAGTGGACCAAAATGTGGAGAAAGGTAGCAGGAATAGGATATCCAGTCGGCTGAGAAGCCAGAACAAGGAAACCACAAGTCAGCATAAGCCTAGGAGCAGCCAGCTTGTCACTGAAGCCAGAGCCTCAGAGAAACTCCACCCAAAGCCAGGGGGCCTTGGGGCAATTGAAACTGCTAGAAGCATAGCTGGACCAGTTGTTGCAGCCTCTACACGGAACAGGTAGCCTTGGCATTCAACCCCAGGAAGACGTCATGAGAAGAACTCGCTCAGAAAAAACGTGGGGTGCTGCTGGCATTTCTGCTGACTAGTCCTTCCCAACCCCCTCAACAGACCCTGAAGGGGGGGGGAAAAAAAAAAAAACATGGGCAGAGACTCCACAGAGATAAAAATGTGATCTGTTCTACTACAAAGGGGGTCTTCGCCACCCGCATGGGCTCTTAGGTGACTGATACAGAGGAACCGATCAGTACAACGTAGACGTTGCATTGGCTTATACACAATTGTCCCTGCACCTTACGATCTGTGCCACAAAATAACAGCAGCTGAATGCAAAGCAAGCTGAACCCAGGGGCACACAGAACCAGAAACAGTCCCCAGGCACCCCCAGTCCTCCTTGGGGCCACCTGCATAGTCTTGGGAGGGCTTATGACAAGGTGCTCCTCATTCTCTGTGCATTTGACCCTCGCTTTCATAACCCAGAAGCCTATCCCTACCTCACACCACTTTCTATCAAGCTACTATCATTTTAAACACAAAACAAAACAGGTAAAGCCCCGTATTTGTTGTAATTTTTTTATTTATTAGAAATGTAACGTGTATTTTTAAAACACCTGCATTTTTGTTAGTGTTATTTTTGTTAATGTTTATAAGACTGAATGGATTTTGAGTAGCTTATCCTTAACCCTGTTTTTCTCATTAGTCTCATTATATTTGTTGCAATTTTGAGGAATTTAAGAATTTGGGGGACTCTCTGGCATCAAAATCCCTGTAACGAAGCCTCTCCATGCTCAGAGGGCAGTCTTCCTTCCTCCAGAACAGTGGCAGATCATGACTTTGCCTTTCTGTTCCTTGTCAGCAAGCCTCACCCAGACACTTCCAGGATCCTGGCCCACCTAGGAGAAAGGCCTATTTTAGAAGACGCCCTGCGTAACCAAGCAGGAGAACATCCCATCCCAGCCTATACAGGTCAACCTAGTTATTTATTCACATATCTTCAATGGATATCTGAGGATTATGGAGATTTGAGGAAAACAACCCACATGAAAAAGAAGGATCAAGATGAACAAAGCAACTGAAAAGGAAAAACAGAGATGATGCAGCAAACAGAAGAACACTCATGCTGATTCACCGGGAGGATGCAGCATTCATGAAACAAAAGCAGCTTGCTATGGGGGAAAAAAAAGAAACAAACAGAGAATAAAACAGTTCTTAGACTGACAAATACATTGGCTGAAATGAAGACCTAAGAAATGGGTTGAATAACTGAACAGAAGACCAAATCAGAGATGGAGACAAAAAGTCTAGGAAATGTCTCAGAATATAGACTAAAATGTCAAAGTGATTTTTAAAATAAGGAAAGATTAAAGGAGATGGAGCCTAGATCACAGAAGGGGATACCCGACTAATAGGAATTTCAGAAGGAGAGAACCAAAGCTATAATAGGGAAGGAATAATCAAATGGTAAGAGGAAATCCCCCCTGGCGGATGGAAGATGGGGATTCAGGGGATAAAAGGAATCACTATATTATCAAGATCTTCTTCACATCTGATGGAAACCCACCTCAGATCGGGTGGAGAGAAAATGATCATACTGTCTGATCTGACCTCAGTCCTGCCTGCATCCCGAGGCTCACTGCTTGAAAATCATTCGTTCATTCTCTCTCTCCCTTTCTCCCTTTAACTCTCTGCCCTCCTCTGCTGCCTGCTGTGGGTTTATTCCCAAGCCAACTCTCCCCTTCATTAATGGCGCCTCCAAAGTCCCTGGGATAGGGATGCCTGAGTGGCTCAGTGGTTGAGCATCTGCCTTTGGCTCAGGGCGTGATCCCAGGGTCCTGGGATGGAAGCCCACATCAGGCTCCCTGCATGGAGCCTGCTTCTCCCTCTGCCTGTGTCTCTGCCTCTCTCTCCGTGTCTCTCATGAATAAATAAATAAAACCTTTAAAAAAAAAAAGTCACTGGGATAGAATGAATTAGTGGCAGTTCCCAAGTGGAAGGGAGGCCAGACAAAAAAAGCAGCAGCCAGCCACTGTCCTCACCAATGACAGAACACATGTGATGGGAAAGAGACACAAGTTTCAAAACAAAGACGTAAAGTTTCTGAGGTCTAGCAATTAAGAGGAAATCTTAAAACTTCTTAGGGAAAAAAAGAGTATCCAAAAGGAAACAGCAATCAGATTGACTTTAGATGTCGTGCATGTGATGGAACTTTCTAGAAAGCTACAGATCAATGTCTATAGCATTCGGAGGAGGGGTCTCTTATTCAAATGAAAGAGCACAGTACAGACATTCTTAAGTACTCAAGAACACAGGGTCTCACCACACCCCCACCCCTGTTATGCATACTTTATGAAAAAAAAAATCCCTTGAGGATGTACTCTGACAAAATAAAAACTGAATCCAATAAAGAAGACAACAGGCTGGAAAAATCATAGAACTTACCCCAGGACTTGAAGGGGCACATGCTTCCCAGGGTTTATAGTAGCATTATCTAGAAGAGCTAAATTGTGGAAACAGCCCAAGTGTCCAAGTGTCCATTGACTGATGAATGCATAAAGAAGACATGGTGTACACCATGGAATATTATTACAATGGAATATATATATATACACAATGGAATATTAATCATGAAAAAGAATGGAATCTTGCCATTTACAATATGGCAGGAGCTAGAGAGTTATGCTAAGCAAAATAAATCAATCAGAGAAAGACCAACTTCATATGATTTCACTCATATGTGGAATTTAAGAAATAAAACAGATGAATGCAGGAGAAGGCAGAAAAAAAGACAGGGAGGGAGGGAGGGAACAAACCATAAAAGACTATTCTCTATAGAGAACGAACTGAGGGTTGATGGAGGGAAGTGGGTGGGGGGTGGGCTAGAAGAGTGTGTGACTCCTGATTTCAGCTCAGGTCATGATCTCGGGGTTGTGAGATAGAGCCCGGCCTTGGGCTCCATGCTCAGTGCGGAGTCTGCTGCTGGTCCCTCTCCCTCCCACCTACTTGCACTCTCACACGCTCTCTCACTCTCTCTCTCCAAAATAAATAAACAAACAAACAAATAAATAAATTCTTTAAAAAAGAAGAAGAAAACAGCATTGCCCAATTTTATGAGTAAGAAGCCGGAATGCTCAGAGCTGTCATGGAAGTAAGGCATGTGACTGTTCTGAGCAACAAGGAAACACAAGGTAGAGACTCTGGGAGAAACAATGAACTGTAGGTGAAGGTCATGGCCCAGTTATAAAGTGAGCTAGGCTGTGGCATGATTTTAAGCCACGGATTAAGGGTGGGAAACCTGCTTTCTGATCCCACAGAGCCAACCTGCCGTTGGTCAGGGAATGTGGGAAGAAGCAAAGAATCCACGAACACTTTGAATGTACGTACGTTCTGTCTGGGTTTGTGTTAAGTGGTAATCACTTCCTCGTGATATCTCGGTTCCTCTTGAACGTGATTGGATAAGTCAGTAATTTCTGTTGACTAATTACGATAACAGTAGGCTTCTCTCTTTTTTTATAATTTTTAATGTAAAACCGTCTACCTAGAGTGGTGTCATGTGTTTGTGTAATAAGTTGTTTCTTCTAATTTTCATAAGAGAAATGACCTAGCTCTGCCTAAGCTAACAAACACTAAAGAAATAAAAATAAACTAACAAACAAGAAGCGTAGAGTTAAAATAAAACATTGCAGCTCCAACCTCTTGATTCCTTTTAAGTTTAAAAGAGAGAGAAAAGTCATATAAGCACCAAAATCCCTTATTTTGAAGAAAAATCCACTTTAGGTGTTCCCTAATTCTTTCTCCCTAACTTTAGATTCTCCTTCCATTATTGTCTAGTAAATATAAATTTTATACGCTTCTCCTCAATGTTCATCATCATCTCTAGATAATGAGATTTTAGGACGCTGGCAGATTTGGATTTTCTTTTTTCTTTTTTCATTCTTTCTGAATTTCCACTCTCTGTGCCATAAACTTGTATGAGTTTTCCAATAAAAAGCGGAAAAAAGAAAAAAGTGGAAGTAGAGCTATATATATATTTTGATGTAAAAATATGCCTAGTATAAACTTATAAACAAAAAAAAAGTCAATTGCTGAGAAGGGTATAGTGTGTATCTGTGTGTGTGTGTGTGTGTGCATGAATCGTCACTAGGGAGTGTGGTACCAGGGATGGCAGGATGAAAGGCAGGGGGTCTCTCAAATTTATTTTGTTCTTGTTCTGGGCTGTATACCTTTTTTATAATGCAATAATTTAATAATTAAAAACACTTAATAATTAAAAACATTTCTGAAAGCAGTGGTAGAGGGAGGTTAACCCCTGAGCTTCTAACCCTAGAAGGGAGCTGGTTCCCTTCCTCCTCTCTTGAGCAGCCATGCCAGGAAGAATAATCTCTCTTCCTTCCTCCAGACCAAAGAACCCTCCAGAGGGAGAGGCTGTCTCAGGGCAGACACAGAGAAACACATCCAGGCTTTGCTCACATAACTGCTGCCCCGAGGGCTCTGGGGGTGAGAGGGAGCAAGAGGAGGAAGACCAAGCACAGACAGGACATGCACCCGACATGCTTGGCCACAGAGAGAGGGGTCAGTGTGGAGACGTGGTCTATTTATGCACAGCAACCTAGGGAAGGGATTGCCCACCACCCAGGTAGGCGGTCAGCAATGGGGCGCTGGGGTAAGGGCCTTCCCCTCCTGAGTCTACACACCCTCCCTGGGCCTTCCCATCTACTCTGATGAGTTGGTAACCACTCCTAGCCTGGCGAGCCCTACATCTTTATTCCCAGCTCTTGCATCTGTTCGGGACTTCAGACCTGGATATCCAATCATCTTTTGAAAAACCCCACTTGAAAGCTTCACAGACATCTCAAACTCACCTGCCCCCCCCCCCCCCCCCCGCTGAGCACACTGGCTCTCCCCTCTCCAGGCCCCATGCTCTATGCCCATCTACTCTCCCTCCATGACTTGTCAGTGTCACATCTGTCTACCCCACCACACAGACCAGACATTGGCACTCATCCTTTACTGCTCCCTGTCTCTGTTTCCAACTCAGTCAATCCCAATTCCCATCAATTTCTAAGAATCTTCCCTCCAGGCACAAAGCCCCGGTTCCTTCCTTCCCCTGCAACCGCAGCAGTCCCTGCCTCCATCAGTACTTCATGGCAACTTCCATCTGGTCCCCCTACCTCCCCAACCCTAGTCCCCTCACGGGTCTCCTTTCCCCCAGTTCCTGTTTCCCAGGGTGACCTTCTAGGAGATATAGATCCGGTCATGACTCTGTCCTGCTTACAGGCCCTTTGAAGCCTCCCCCACTGCTCCCAGTTCCTGATCCTTCTCCTTTACTGAATGAGCAAGGCCCTGCATGATCTGACCCCAGGCAGCCCCTCCAGCTTTACCCTATACCTCTGCTCCCCATGTGAGATCAGCCAGGTTGAATGTCCTTTATTCCTCTGAGTCTCCTTTATTCCGTGCACTCACTCATCTTTCCCTTTATATCATATTCCAGGCCTTCTGCCTGGGACAGTCTACTCCATTCCTCTCTTCTCTTCACAATTTACCTGGAAGATCCCAGTTCAGGTGCCCTGGGAACTTTGGCTGGGACACCTGACCCTATGAACCCATAATATTCTGTAGATTCCTCCTTCATGCAGGATCACATAGTCTTCTTAATACACCCACACCCCCCACTAGACTATTACTGGAGTCAACCTTCACAGGAGCTTTTTCGGGTGGGTCAGTGAATGGATGGATGGGTGAATGGGTGGACGGATAGATAGGTGGATGGGTGAATGGGTGGGTGGATGGATGAGTGGACGGGTAGATGGGTGGTAGATAGGTTAATGAATGGGTGGGTGGGTAGATGGAAGGATGGATAGATACATGGGTGGGTGGATGAATGGGTGGATGGGTAAGTGGATGGATGAGTGGATGAATAGATGGATGGGTGGATGGAGGGATAGATGGGTGGGTGGAGGGAGGGATGGATGGATGGATGGATGGATGGTATTAGATGAAGGGATGGGGTTAACTGAATGGATAGGGTTAGATGCATAGATGACTGCAAGAGTGAATGAGAGACTTATTGAATACGTACATACACAGAAAGTAGTCAGAGCCCTCCAGAGCTTGGTAAGAGGAAAATGACACCACTCTAGGTATACTGTTTTACATTAAGGTAAAAGACAGGCAACTAGAAGACTCAGGAACAGAGACATGTATCTGATTTTTAGAATTGCCCAGACAGTGCTGAATTCTAGAACATAGAATAGCAGCTGCTGAACCACCAACTTTGCCCAGTCTTATACAGATCCTAGGGACGAGAAATGGCTTAGAGGCAGGTGCTACATGTATGGAAGGGGGCCAAAAGGCTCCATTTGATTAATTCATTAATTCGTTTATTGCATATGTATTTCCTGCAAACTTGCTGAGGACGGACCCCTGTAATGGGCTCTAGGAATTCACAGATGGATAACACAGAATCACGGTGCTCCAGTAACTTTGTTGATGGATGGGGAGCCCCATGACTGCAGGAAATAGACATCTGTATACTGCACAAGAGACCAGATGAGGGAGGAGCTGATTTAAGGACTGAATGGATTCAGGGGGCAATCTGGAAGAAATCCTCTGGGAAACAACAGCCTGAGAATGGTGGGAAAGGGAAGGAGTAGACCTGGTCTACCTCGCTGATGCTAATAAAAGGTGCCACAGCATAGAGATAAGGCTCTGGAATAAGATGATGGAGGTAAATCCCCATCCATCCCCAACAACTCCCCAGAAGCATATTCAGACCCGAGGAGTAACATACAAGTGGATTAGCTCCAGGGATGCCACAGGGAGTGGGAAGTCGGGGCAGGGGAGGAGAGGAAGGCAGGCAAGGGGGGTGAGTTCCAGCCAGGTCTTGCAGGCGGCACAAAGTCCCCAGGCAGTGACTCCAGCAGCTCATAGGTAGTTTCCCAAAGAGAGTTGCAAGTTCCTAGACTCAAAAAAAAAAAAAAAAAAAAAAAAGGAAGAGAAAAAAAATGATAGGAAAGGACCTGAAGGTCATCAATAAAATCCATCACATCACCTCACATTGCTCCCAAAAGGGAAAACGAGAAAACTGGTAAAGCTTTATCACTGTGCCTGGCATATAGCAAGCAATAAAAGGTTGTACAAACTCTCTAAATTCACTAAATGCTTGGTAAGAGACAGGCCTTTGGCTAGTACTGGGCCAAGCTGGGCCGGGTCGAGGAGAGTGACCAATCCCTAGAAGCCCTCAGACCAACACTGCCTGAGAATGACAATCTCTTTTTCCTCTATTGCAGCAAAAGATCCAGAATTGTCAGAACCTACTGCCAGCCAAAAAAAAAAAAAAAAAAATTGTATATGCAATTAATTAGGCCTCTGCTTCAGTGCTCTGCTCTCTCTGTTTGCCTTCACCAGCTTAGCATCCAATTTTTTAGCTGAGAAGGCGGGGCAGCAGGTTTCTGAGATATTTTTTGCTAATGGGCTGAAATATTACACCCATAATTATAGCCTGGCTGCATATTTTTTTCTTTTGCTCATTTTGTTCAGCACAGCAAACACTGTATCTGATTACAGCCATTCATGTCTTCTTTATAAAATAGGGTTTATCACACTCGGCAGAAGGGATCGGTGGCTTTAGAGAAATGGTCTAGGCTAAAAACCCTCTAGGAGCCCCTGCTGGATGGGGGGGAAGGGTAGAGTTGGCAGGGGGTGGGGGGTGGAGTTGATGAGTTGGTGCTACCGGATGCTGCCTCCTTAGAAAAGGCAAGGATGGAGGGACGGAGACTGGGGCAGGAAGCATGGAGACAGCCTGGCCCTACTATCCTCCGCAGCCTGGTCACTTTTCTCCACCACCCCCACCTGCACCCCTTATGTCCCGCCAGCCCAAGTCTGGTACCCCTGCCTTCGCTGGCACACACCACACCTGTTCGTACCTCTAGGGCTCTGTTCGTCCGGCCTCTCTCTCTCACTCTTTGGAGATCGCCCTCTCCCATCTTGTCCTACCTAAACCAGCAAGCCACCGAGTGTAGACCTCAGACCATCAGCTTCAGGACTCCCCGGGAGCTTGACCAAAACCCAGATTCTCACCACCACCACCATCATCCTCCCCTTTGCCCTCACAACGATTGAGTGGGGTCTCCAAGGGATCCAGGTGCTTTCCCCAAAGCCTGAGACCCACTGCATTAGATGGACCCAAACGCTAGAGCATGGAGTCAGGATGGTCTGGGTCCCCGGGCTCTGGCTCCTACTCTGTGTCATTGGGCAAGCTGTTTAATCTTTCTGGGCATCAGTCTCTCATCTACAGAATGAGGAGGATGATAATAATTGATGCATAGGAGGAATGAAAATAATGCTCTTAGATTGAGCCACATGAAATGTTAGGGTTTGGAGGCCAGCAGTGCTTGAATAGCAACAATTTTGTATGATTCAGCCTAATATTCCCTTTTCTCCAATCCTGCAGTGCTCGGCTCACATCACACCTCCCCCTTGAGCCCTCTGAGATTACCCAAGGCCTTGTGCCCCTTCTCTGCAACAAGCCCGGCACATCCATCCTGTGCTTGCCAATTCTTTATGGGATATCTCTGGTCCCTCCCTAGGGTTCCAGGTCCCTATGCTGGTCTCTGCATGCAAACCATGTGCTCCCTGGAAGCAGAGTCTCCAGGCCTCACCTGCTTTAGAGGAATGTTACCAGTGACCTTTTGCCCTGAAAGAATCACTTACTGACCAAAGCTAGGCGGGGAGATACCAGGGAAAGAATGAGATGCTTGAGACCCCAGATAGTACCACAGAAGGTGTTAGGAGAAGACAAGTTCAGAGTTGACAGGAGATAAGGAATGGGCTGGAAGGGGACAGGGCTGCATTGCATGCCTGGGGAAAAGGAGACATCGCAGAACCTGGGGCATGAGAGGAGCTGTCGGGCACATTAGTGCGGAACTGCTCACACGGTGGTCCCTGGAACAACAGTGCTGGGCATGGCCCTGCCCTGCACCAACTCTGAGCTACTACGTCAGAATATTGGGGTTGGGCCAGCGGTCTGTTTAATGAGCTCCACGGTGACTCTGGTGCTCAATGAGTGTCAGATCACTGACCCTGGACCACCTCTGTCTGAGGCTCCAATCCCCTCCACAGCCCCCTGCCGTGGTCATGGAGTCCACCCTTAAGGCCTCTCAAGACGGGAAGCTGGCTGCCTTCCCCTTCCGTGGCAGCCTTCCTCCACACTGAGCTGACGTTCCAGAACAGAAGAACTGGCCATGTTGGGTGGAGAGAAGATGTCAGCGTGGAGAGTGATTGATCAACACGGAGAGCAGGGCCTCCAACAAGATGCCTTGTGGTCAGATTGGCGTGATCAGAAGAAGACTAATATTCCACCAGGAGAGTCAGGTATTTGAAATTGCCTCTGAGTATGAACCACATGGATTATAAAACTTCTAAGTTACCCGGGAAAGAAGTTAGTATAAGGGACTGTGGGTGGAATGGGGAGGTTCTCTAAACATCAGGGGAAGGATGAAATGCTGTCCACTCAGGCTATTTATCTCAGTGTTCCCAGCTCCTACCAATGGCCTACACATTTATTGACTATAATTCTGGGCCAGGCACTGTTCTAGGTATTGGATATACACAATGCTGAACAGGACAGAAACATTTTCTGCCCTCATAGAATTTACTCTCTGGAGGGGAATAATTTACTCTCTGGAGAAGAAGACAGATAATAAGCAAGTAAACAAAACTGTGATATACTTTCATATTGTGATACATGCAATGATTAAACAACAACAACAAAAATAACGATAAATATAAAGCGCCCTTCCAACAGGGCTATTTATCCCAACTACCTTATTTAAAATTGCAACCCCCTCCGGCACCCACGATCACCCTTAACCAGCTATATTTTTCCCCATAGTATTTGTCACTTTCTAGAATATACATAAGTTACTTATTATACTCACTGTTGTTCTCCCAGGAAGGCTGGGAGATTGGGGGAGCAGAATGCCAACGGTGGCATCTGTCTTATACACTGATCTAACTCAAGTTTTCGGAAGAGCGTGCTTTCCAACTGAGGGTGATTTTGCCCCTAGAGGACATATGACAATATCTGGAAACATCCTTGGTTGACACGACAGGGGAGGGCGATGCTACTGGCATCAAGTGAGTAAAGGCTAGAGATGCCGCTGAACATCTTACAATGCACAGGATGTCCCACCCCCCACCAGCCCCACAACATAGAATGACCCAGTCCAAAATGTCGATAGTGCTGAGGGTGATAAATCCTGAAAAGAGTCAATAAATATTTGTTGAGTGGGTGGATTTGATGAGAAGACAATGCCCACTGGAGGGGCTCTATATCACAGAGGGTGGTCACCGAGAGCCTCTTGAGAAGGGTATGCTTGACTATAAGATGCGGGGAAAGAAGTTTCCAGGCAGAGGGGCCAGCAAGCGTGAAGGCCTTCATCAGAAGTACCTAGGGATTTTCAGGATGGTACGAGAAGGACGGTGTGCCTGGCACCTCACTAGTGATGCATGAGGTGAGGGAGGAGAGGAGGTCAGGGCCCTCCTGCAGACCACAGAAGCGATCTGGATGTTATTTTAAGTGAAGAACGAAGCCATAGAGTGGAGTTTGGGTCGGGGTCTGATGTGAGCTGATGGACACTTTCAAAAGAGCATTCTGCTCCCTACGTGGGAATAGATTGGAAGCAGAAAGATCAATTAAGAGATAACTGGCAGTGGTTCTAGCAAGATGTGTCAGGCTTATTTAGGTGGCAGCGGAGGAGGGTGAGAAATGGGTGGTTTGGGGTATATTTGGAAGGTAGAGCCACAGAACCTACTGGGTGTAGGAAACAACTCTTAAGTCTGGAGATGGGTGCAGGAAGAAAAGGCAGGAGAGAGAGGAAATGAATGATCCAAGGCTGCACAGGTAGTTAGGGACAGTCCAGACTAGGATGCACACGTCTTGGTTCTTAGCCTGATATTCTTCACACTTCATCATGATCATGATTCTCCTGGACCAGCTGATGTCCATTCCCTTTAATTCCTCAAACATATACATTGAAAATATTCTGTGTAAAGCCTCTCAGGGGTATGGAAAAACCTGACTCCACCTCCAGGAACTTACATCCCAGGGAAGAAGACAGACACACGAACAACTTGAACCGTAAATGTAAATGCTCTCACAGAGATTAAAATAATGTACAATAGAGGCACAAGGAAGCAGGAGATGGGATCCCCCTGGAGAACTAGCAAGTAATTTGGCTTTGAAGGATGGGTGGGAATTAATGGCCTAAAATTTCTGAAACCCAATCACCCAACTCTGGAGATTTAAAAGTTTCAAAAAAATAAATAAATAAGTAAAAAATAAATAAAAGTTTCAGAATAAAATAAATAAAATAAAATAAAATAAAATAAAATAAAATAATAAAATAAAATAAAATAATAAAAGTTTCAGATTCCCGATGACCCTGGCAGCATCCGAACGGGCTGGATGACAATGAATCAGATATTTCTGCCTTTCACAGTTCTCTCAGGTACCTGAATGATGCCAGAGAGGAAAATACCTAACGCCTTTTATGGTCATAACAATGGTGGGCAGACCGATGTCTGGGACAGCATTTAACTGGAGATGTGTTATCTACCATTTGTTGTGGCTGCACTGATAAGACTATGAGGGTTGGTGAACTGAGGAGGAGGACATTGATGTTGATCATATTGTTGACAACGTTGGTCATTCCATACGGACGAGGAGGTTAGTGATGGTCCTAATGACTCTGCTTTTTATAACATTGATTATGATGTTGGTGTGGACTGGGTTGGTCACAATGACCATAATATTGCTAGTGATGACAACGCCAGGGGTAGAAATTTCACTGTGAGTGATGACTCTACTGACACTTTTAATAGCACAGGTATATGTTGACTGTGACACTGGCCTGGACTATCTCAATGATCATGACGATGACAACATTGCCAAGGAAGAATGATGACATTTATATTAAGACAACAGTGACAACAATGATACTGATGATATTAATTCTGACATCGATGATGTCAAAATTAGCAATGGCAGTGACTCTGGTAATGATTTGGGAAGTGATGGAAAAGATGCTGCTGTGTGATTTGGTGAGAATGCTTGTGGGCAATAATGACAATGTCGATGATAACACTTGGGACCACGTCGCTGATGGTGCATAGCTTAGTGGCTTGTTTGGGATCCCAGTAGACTTGAGTTCACATCCATGGTCTGGCATTTACCATTATGTGCCACTTGGAGCCTCACCCACCTCCTCTATTAAATGAGGATAATTATAATGGGTCCTATTTTCTAAGATTGCGGTGGGGATTCAATAGCACCCAGCATGTACAACCTGGCCCCTGGAAGACATTCAGTGAAACGAGCATGATGGTGCTGGTGGTGGTGGTGGTGAGATGCCCTTGGGGATAATGGCACTGATGACTACCGCGAGGATGCAATTAAAGATCATTGATTGGTGATATTATTTCAGTGATTGTGATACAGCTATTGATGGTGAAGAGACAGGCCATTTTGATTACAATTATGATTCGTGGCAGCGGCCTGGTGCAGTGTTAAAAACGCTGATCTTGGAATCGAACGGCAAAGGTTCAATTTCCAGCTCTGCCTCTTATGTTCTGTGTAACCTTGGCCACATGGCAGTGTGTGGAGGCCAGAAGGCCATTTGGAGCCCATCGACTCCGCCTCCCGGTCTGACAAACGAGGCAATTCAGGCCCAGAGAGATGAGGTGACTTGCCCCAGCCTCCTTGCCAGTCGGTTTAGTAGGCACAGCTGGGGCAGGAAGCCAGGCCCCCTGGCACCTACTTCGGTCCTTTACCCCCTCAGCACGTTTTGGCTGTTTGGAAAGGAGTTTAGATCTCTGTGCTGAGTACGTGCTCTCATGTGCATGTGTGTGGTACAGGTGTGCATGCACGCAGGTGTGTGTGTGTGTGTGTGTGTGTGTGTGTGTGCGCTCTCCTGGGCATTTCCCCAAAAGCACCTACCAGCAAAGAAACCAGCCCAATTTTCCAGAGCCATTTTCTGAGAAGTCAGGCCCTGGGTGTCCCTCTGTAATCTTTTTCCTTTCGCCCGACAAGCAGAGGCCGAGGCTTGCCTTGGATTGGCTGTGGCTGGACAAGGAGTTGAAATGGGTAATATTTGCCTAGTTTTTAATGTCTGGTGTCTATAGCTTGCACTTCCATCATTCTATTATATTGATGACAGGCAGACCCAAGCCACAGAGAAGAAACAAATTACCTAATAAATCAAGGCCCCAGGATCTAAAGTGGACAGTGTTATTAGACGAGGGGAGAGAGGGATGCTAAGTGATAGGTATGGCTGCCTGGGAAAATGGTCCAAGCAGGGAATCATCTGTCTATTTCTCCATAAATAATTACACACAACTGATATGCATCTGAGACAGAACATGATATGTTATTATTAACTAAACAGTGGGAGGGAGACAATGGCAGGGAGGGAGAAGGAGGGCGTGCGCAGGAAGCCAAAGCAGCGCTCATGATGCTCGGCTTTGGCAAAAGCAGGAGGGGACGTGATGGCCTGAGAAGCTGCAATTCAAAGGGGCCGGGACCTTTCTTCCGGATGCTCGCAGGAAGCCAGACAATCTGGAGGACAAGGGGCAGAGCGAGCTAACACATACCGAGCTCCTGCTGCGTTCCAGCCCCCGGGCTCCGTCCTCAGTCGTCGCGATGGTCACTTAAGAACACGCTCTGGAGCCGTAATGCCTGCGTTCGGAATCCCAGTGCCGCGTGACCCGGGCAAGTTACTTAACCTTCTGGGTCTCCACTTGCCCTCCTGCAGAATGGGTATGACCACCATAGCACCAGCCTCATACAACTGCGGTGAGGCTCGAGTGAGTGAGTGCTGGCAAAGCACTTCAAACAGTGCCTGATACAGAGTAAACACCATTTTACAGGTATGTGTTAAATACATGCCCGTCCCTCTTTTACAGATGGAAAGGGCGAGGTTCAGAGGGGAAGCAACGTGTCCAAGGTAACACAGAACAAGTAAAAGTGGCATTAGAACCCATATCTACTCAACTCTGAAATCCATACTCTGATCCCCACCTGGGGGAGGGCAACTTTTGTCCGGAGAGGACCCGACAGGTAGTGTTTTAGGCTTTGTGGGTCCGCTCTGCCATTGCAGCTTGAAAGCAAGCCTAGGTGACTGACTGTAAGGGATGAGTGTGGCTGTGTCCAATAAAACTTTATTTATAGGGACGCCTGGGTGGCTCAGCAGTTGAGCATCTGCCTTCGCCCAGGGCATGATCCTGGAGTCCCGGGATCGAGTCCCACGTCGGGCTCCCTGCATGGAGCCTGCTTCTCCCTCTGCCTGTGTCTCTGCCTCTCTGCCTCTCTCTCTCTGTGTGTCTCTCATGAATAAATAAATAAAATCTTTTTAAAAAGTGAAAATATTAAAAAAATAAATAAATAAAATAAAAACTTTATTTATGAAAACAGACAACCAAAAGACGTGGCTGTCGTTCGCTGCCCCCTGCCCAACACTCAACTAACCGAGCTCCCTCTCCAGGGAGACATGCATCAATCTCTGAACCCCGTACCTACCACACGGGTAAGGCATTTCTGAGCCCTCCTCATCCCTAACCCCCCTACAGGCACAGTTCACAAAGGGCCGGGCCCCCTTGGCTCCTTTGAACATCCCGTGGTTCGGGGGGGGGGGTGCCCCCCAGGCCAGCCGGGTGGAGGCCCATTGCCTGAGAAGACTGTGCTTTCAGAGAGCAATGCCCAGAGCCAGGAAGCAGCCTGCTTCCAAGCCTCTGTGGGCTTTGCCTAGAAGCCCCATGATAATCTTTTGTGGGCTGTTAATAAGCAAGTTGAACCCCATAATCACCCACTGCTCAGCTTCCTGGCTTTAATTTCCATGAGGCTGGAGAAAACAGTGGCTAAGGGCTTTGCTTCCAGACAAAAGCAGCAAACATTTACCCCAAAGACATCTCGATGCAGGGCTGGCACTGCCCCACGTAGTTCGGCCTTCTGGCTCCAGCACACACACGGCCTGTAGACCCCGCCGCCCCGGAAACCTGCCTGCATGCTAGAAAACCCCAGAACAAAAGCCTCTCTGGGTGCTTCCACCGTCTGCTCAGGAAGGCATCGTGGCAAAAGGCTGGGGGCTGCTTCCGTCTCTTCCCTCCCATAGCCCACCCCGACCTCTCGGACACTCCTGTTTGGGGACCACAGATGGACCCCCGTGCCTTCACCCTCTCTCCGCCCCTGCGGCCCTCCTCCAGAAAGATAATGAGGACGTGTTGGGTCCTCTAGCGTTATTTGAGCCTCTATTTGCCGGGCGGATAATTCAGTGTTTCAGCAGGGCGAAGCTGCCTTCGGTTCGGCCTCGGGGGCGGGGAAATCTCATCCTGGCGAGCTCTCTGCAGTGGGTGACGCCACCCCAGTAGGGAGAGACCCACATATTCTTTCCAGCCCTTTCATACAAACAAAACTGCAAGTCAGCATGTGGGTATCGGGCACCTGCTCCGGCATCTGGCCCCGTAGGCCAGCACTTCTGGGCCGGGAGCAAGTCGCTGAATCTGCTCACCTCCCTCCGTCATCCATGGTGGTTGGGTCCCAGCTCTGACACACCCTGCGTGGCCTTGTGCGAGTCCCTCTGCTTTCCTGAGCCTACATCTCAGCCTTAAAGTGGGCTGCCGATCCCTTCCCTCCCTCTCTCCCTTGATCCCGAGGATCCCGCAAGCGTGAAAGTGAGGTCGTGCTAAGACGGACGGCCCTTTGAAAGTCACAGGACAATGGGGTGAAATCGGGGTCTCAGAGAATAAATGTAGACTGGGCCTGCCAGGAAGGAGTAGGTTCAAATCCCTGCTCCTCTTGTGCACGTTGCAGCTGGAGCCGAGGACAGGGCATGTGGCCTACCCGAGCCTCGGGCCTCTCTAAACCAGGGGTAAGAGGGATTGCCCAGCAGGACGTCTGCTCAGTGTCGTTGAGGCAGAAGGCCCGGGCTGAGCAGGTCATGGCCAAGTGGGGGCCTTCAAGATGGTGGGGTCAAGGCTGGCGAAGTCCTCTGTCCTCAGGACTGGTGTCCCTGAGCCTGCAGATGGGCCTGCAGTCACCTACACCTACACCTACACATTGTCAGGCTCCGGAGCAACGAACCCTGGACAGGAGTCAGGAACCAGCGTCACCCTGAGTCTCCTTCATTTTCTTTCAACACTCATGCATTCCTCCGCCCAACGACACTACTCCAGCAGCCACGATGGGGGCAGCCTCTCCACCAATGCCCGGGAAACAAGCGGACAGACATAGCTTGTCCTTTGCCTTCAGGGAGGCAGGAAGACAAGTATGACACGTACTGTTAAGTGATGCTATAAAACAGCCTGTTCCAGGGGTAGTGGGCCCCAGAGGAGAGGGGGTGGTTGGGTGGGAGAAGTAGAGAGAGGACACTGGACTGATGACACTTGAGCTCGGTGGCCTTGGGCATGTCAATCGCCCTCCCCGAGCTCCACGTCCACCCAAGAAGCACGATTGCTCATGGCAGCCCCACCTCCTTCCCTAGGAAGTTTTGAGCATCCGCTGAGCCAGAGTGCAGGTGGAGTCAACGTGGGGGACTGACGCAAGGGGTAGCGTTCCAGCTGAGGCAGTCACTAGGCATGTGACGGGCAGACCTCTGGCATCTGGGCACCCACGGCCCTCCAGCAGGCCTTGACCACTCAACACCCCAAGGCTACCAGGCAGGGCCCAAGCTCTGAACATCTCTTTCTCCCCACCTTAGAGTGTTCAGATTCCACAAAATGGGGAGCATCAGAATTCCAGTGAGTTCCGGAATTGCATAAAGAATGTTTAGGCCCCTCGTCCAAATGTCTGGATAAAGTGGGGTCCCGGAAGCATGAGGATTTGTCCAAGTGGATTCATCCAGTGAGCTCTGGAGAGGAAACTAGACTCTAGATCTCCTCTCCTCCATCCATGCTGCTCTCAGGGTCCCCTTCTGTCCCAAACCATCGCCTCCTGCCTCCTGCCTGCGATGAATTGAATTGTGTGTAATTGATAAATTATGCAAAAGGGCGCCTGGCAGTTTTCTGAAATGTTGGGTAGCTTCAAGGCAGCCCCTGGGGACACAGCCTAATTTTATGGAAACCTCACACTCTGTCTGGCCTGTTTTGTGTAAGTCAGATTGATATAACAAGACTCTAGGGAGTTGACTTGATTTCTAATTTTATTCTCTAGGTGAGCTGAATGAGATATAACTGTAATGAGTGTGTTGTGTGGGGCGGGCAGCGTAACGGCAGTAGAGAGAAATGTCTTTTCATCTGCCTAGTGGAGCGTTTCTCCAGCTGGACTTCCCCGTTTCAGAATCTACCTTCCCCCCTTTCGGAAGAAGAGCCATGTGTCAAGGGGGGAAGCACGCAACTGAAAAGGAGAATCTCCATTCCTGCGGCCCTAAACCCAGAGCCCCTGTCGGAGGGAGGGATGGCTCAGTCAAGGGACCCTGAGCATCCCACACCCCCCCGCAGGTCACCCCAGCCCGGGCCCCGGGGATAAGCCATGACAACTTTTTTTAAAGGTTCAAACTCAAACAGCATCCACAGCCCCTCCCTCATTTCGCCTTGGCTGAGCTAAGTAGCAAACCAGAACATTCACGGGAACTTGACTGAGCATCGAGGCCCAACAGAACGGTGCACACTTGAAGTTGAGAGCCTGCCTTCCGATGGCACAGCGTTCAAATCCTGCCATCCTCCCAGAAGCAGCAGGGCCCGTTCCTTCCCACCGGGGGACACGCAGGGCAGGGGCAAAGGGAATCTTTCGTCAAGCACCAGGTACGTCAATATTCACAATGACTCTAGGAGGTAGATGTGACTGTGGGTGCTGCACAGGTAAGGAAACTGAGGCTCAGAGGGATGAAGCCGCTTGCCCAAGTTCACAGAACTACTCAGAGACAAAGTCTGGGATTCAAACGCAGGTCTCTCTGACACCAAAGCCCATTCTCGGCTCCCTTGGGAAGGAGGCGGAGGGACTACTCGCTGCCTGGGCGCCCATCCACCTGGCAGGTTAGCCACGCCCCTTAATGTGAGGGTGGGCCTTCATCCTTAGCTCCTTAGAGATAACCATGGATTCCTAGGAAGCCCCCTCCCTCCCCCTCTCCCCCTCCTCTTCTCTCCCTCCCCACTCTCACCTCACACACACACACACACACACACACACACACACACACCCCATCCCATGCCTCCCACTCTGACATTCCTCAACCAGTGAGAACCCCAGTCTGCAAGGTGTCAGGGCCTGGGAGTCAGGAGACCCGAGCTGGGGCCTGGGGCCACCACTAATTCTGCACATGCCCTGCAAGCATTCATGGCCTCCTCTGGACCTGCTTCTTCACCTGCCAAATGGGAGCAAAGAAACGCCATCCCGCTTTGTCTGAGGTCGTCTGAGGGCCATGAGATAATAATGCAACGGCTGTGCTTTAAAAGCAGTGTGGTCTAATAACAAAAGCAAGAACATTAATGATGGGGGCACCTGGGTGGCTCAGTGGTTGAGCATCTGGGCGTGATCCCGGGGTCCTGAGATCAAGTGCCGCATCGGGCTCCCTGCATGGAGCCTGCTTCTCCCTTGGCCTGCGTCTCTGCCTCTCTCTGTGTGTCTCTCATGAATAAATAAATAAAATCTTTAAAAAAATAAAAAAGAAAGAACAATAATGATGATGCACATGTATTAGTCACTTACTGTGTGTCTGGCTGGCCTGCACCAGATGCCCCCAAAGTGTGTCTATAGCCATGGTGCAGGCCCATTGTCACTCAACGCCACTTTTCAAGGCCTCGGTGCTGTCCCTACCTACCTCGGAGTGTCTATTTGGGGAGGAAGGTCAAGGAGGCCAATAAATAATACCCCCTCCCCGTTCCAAGTCTGGAACCCAAAAGACAGAGCCCAGGAGACACATGCCGAGGATCAAAATGTCAGCGGAGGCCCAAAGCTGGATTAGAGGTTGCAGCGTAAAGGGATGACCACTGTGGGCTTCCCAGTATTTTCTCCTAAATGTGCCCTTAAAAACATCAGTCCCTTTGCTCCCCCTGCAGAGACTGGCCTGGCCCAGCTTAGTGGATCAGATCACAGAGCCCCAAATGCCCAGAGCACCCCTCCCTGCAGGTGGGCTGGGCCAGAGGCCAGGACCAGAGGGGGGAAACTAAGTGTGTACATCCCCCCCCCGAACCTCCCCCCCCCAACTTCCCAGTCCGACAAGTGCTCCCTGTCCAAGGAAATAATGTCTGGGCACCCGTGGTCCTAGAGTGACCGACCATCCTGCTGTGCCCAGAACTGTCTCGGTCTTAGCATTACACACCCACATCCTAGGCAAACCAGGGCAGGTGGTCACCCTAGGTGGTCCCCTGATACTCTAAGCCCCACCCTATGAACTGGCTGTCACCGCAGGTCTTCCTGCCCTGGGAGTTCCCAGCCTCCCAAAGGTGGTCTAGGCAGGCTGCTGGAACAGGCCACCCGGGCGTACACAGCCCAGTTCTCCCAGCCCAGCCCATCCTGGCTCCTGACAGATCCCTGGAAACTTGGGTCTGCTCAGGCCTCAGTCCCCACGTCTTCCCAGGGTGGAATCCAGGAACCTGCTGCCTTGCTCAGCTCCTGGGCAGGGCTGGTCTGCTCTCCGTGCCCCTCAGACTCACGTTCTGCCCAGGAGGTCTATCCTCCTGCCAAACCCCTGACAATAATTTTAATCCTCTCCGGCCTGGACAGCATCTGTGGGTGACACAGCCCACTACCTGTCAGCCTCCTGACCACCTTGGGCAGGACAAGGTAAAGCAGAGGGCGTCACCGGCTCAGACAAAAAAGCAAAGGAGGCTTCACAGAGGCACCAGTCCAAGCCATCCTCAAGGAGTGAGGGGAGACCTGAAGGGGAGAGGGTGCACAAGGATCTGCAACCCCATCTGGAAAGGGAAGGAGAAAGGAGTGAGTGTAGAGCAGATGTGGCCAGATGTTGTAGGGCCTGGCTGGGTGTGATGGTCTTAGCAATTAGGATTCTCAGTAGATTTCACAGTTTAAAACAAAGTCTACTTTTGGGGTGCCTGTGTGGCACAGTCGGTTAAGTGTCTGTCTTTGGGCTCGGGCCATGATCGTGGGGTTGTGGGATGGAGCCCCACATCACCGGGAAGCCTGCTTCTCCCTCTGCCCCTCCCCTCACTCATTTTTCCTCTCTCTCTCAAATAAACAAATAAAATCTTAAAAAAAAAAACAAAAAACTTCAACTTCTTCATGGACAACGGGAAGCCCAGATGGTGGAGGAGGGCTTAGATCACACGGGCCAGCTGGCGCGTGACCCCCGACCTCTCTGACCCCAAGCCTACCCTCTCACCCCACACCCCTGCCTCTGCTTCTCCGTTCTTACAATAGGGGCCACCAGGCGTCCGGCACATTCCAAGTCTTCCAAGTCGTTACACTTGATGGCCAGCATGGAGACGCCGCGCTCCGAGCTGCTGGAGCCGGAGTCACACCTCAGGTGGCTGGGCCATCCCCCAACCCCGCAGTGGACAAGAAGGCTGGCTTGAGCAAATAAAAGGGAGGGACTTCAGGGAGATGGCACCAGCCAAGCAGCAGCTGCCTCGCAGCTGGGAAACACAAGTGCCCCAACGCCTACCGGGCGGCCCCGCAGAGACACCTGCAGAAATCCTTCGTCCTCCACCGTCCCACCTCCTGTTTTATAGTCATGGTCACATTTGGTTCTTTACCTCTAGAATCATCAACCCAGGCCCAACCTCACCAGCTCCGGGAGGACCCTGGGCCAGGGGCAGCTGATGTGCCAAGCCGCCCCCTCCTGCCGTGAGCTGCTGTCTCGGCTCCCTGGACCCGCAGGAGTCAAGTTCATGCCCGGCTGCCCGGGGAGGCCCCCTGGCTTCGCGGCTGTGCGTGAAGAGTGGAGATGCCCGGCACCGAGGCGGCTCCGAGGGGCCGGCGAAGTGGAAAAGAAACCCACATGAGCCCAGGGAAAGTCCACAGGCCCTTCGGGGAGGAAGGGCGTCCTTAGTGAGCGTCAAGTAGGGGAGCGTGTCCTCTGAACATCCGGCCAGCAGAGCGTGGGCGGGCTCCCGGCTGGGCTGGAAGGGGAGCACTTGCCAGGCTGCGCTGGAAGGGGAGCACTTGCCCGGCTGTGGAAAGATCGGGAAAGCAGCGCTGCTGGTGCTTTTCCCAGGATCGTGGAGCGTCTGGCTTGGGCAGGGCCCAGGAAGATGTCAGGAACCACCCAGCGCGTGTGCTTTCTGCGGGGACTGGTCCCAGGGCTTCGTTAATGATGTGATAATCCGAGAGAGACACAAAGAAGGTCTTCCCATAAACCGGACTCTGAGCGCTCAGTGAGCTCCAAAGGTCATTGCACACGTGGCCGGGGAGTCCCGTAGGCTTCAGCGCGGACAGTGAGTCACCAGCCTGCAGCAGCAAGGGCCACTGCCGAAAGGACGCTGGGCCAGACGTCCATCAGTCCCTCTCCCAGGCCCCCAGCCGTCTCACCGAGCCGTCTCGGGCAGCCCCGTCCCCCTCTGAGCCTCAGTCTTTCCAGCAATACAACACGCAACTGTACCCGGAGACTCCTCCCGCTGGGCGAGCGCAGCCTCCACCCCTGAATTTGCACAACCCTAAAAAACGATGCCTCGCCCGCCTGACCCTAATCCCAGCCTTCGGAGCTGCTCTTTATTTGAAACTTTGATATGTTGTTCATCATGAGTTTTTGCTTTGCTTTTGCTTTTTTTTTTTTTTTAATTAACAGACTTCAATTTTTAGAGCAGGTTACAATCTACATAAAAACTGAGCAGAAAAAAATAAAATTAATTAATTAATTATTAATTAATTAAAAATTGAGCGGAAGGTATAGAGTTCCCGTAGATCCCTTCCCCCTCAACACAGTTTCTCCCGTTGTTAACATCACACTCACGCTAATGTGGTACGTATGTTACAGCGGATGAACCGGTGTGAGTACGTGAGTGTGAACTAAAGCCCACCAGGCTTCACTCTGGGTGTTGCACGTACAAATGGCCTGGACAAATGGATGATGACGCGTGTTCACCACTGCCCTGTGCACCTTACAGGGGCATGTCACTGCCTGAGAGCTCTGTGCTCCGCTTCCTCGTCCCTCCGTCGCCCTTGACCTCCAGTGCCCACCGATTCTTTTTTATTGTCTTCACGGTTTTGCTTTTTCCAGAACGCCTTATAGTCTGAATCATGCAGAAGGTAGCCTTTTCAGATTGGCTTCTTTCACTTAGCCGTCTGCATTTAAGTTTCCTCCGCATCTTTTTCGGGCTTGATGGCTCATTTCTTTTTATGTCTGAATATTCTATTGTCTGGGTGTGCCGCATTTTATTTATCCATTCACCTACTGAAGGACATCTGAGTTGCTTCCAATTCCTGTCTTAGTTGAAACTTTGATATTCAATTCACGGTGCGGTTTTTTTGCATCCGTTTTTATTAAGAAAAAAAAACACAACTTCATTAATGTTTGATTTATTGCGCTTACCGAGTTCTCTGGCACCCTTTAAACGTCGTGTCCACCCCTGTCGCCCAAGTCCCAGCCTGTTCTTACTTCTGTTTGGCTCTAGAATCAGAAGCTGGACAAGCTAGGTGAGCATCAAGGATGGAGCAGAGTCCAGGACGCGGTCCCCGCTCAACCTGGCACCACAGGCTCGCAGTCCATGCAGGGGAGTCCTGGGAAATGTTGGTCAGAGGCCTTTCTTCCCCATCACCTCAGCCACCTCCATACCCCCTCCCCCATTGCCTCCTCTCCCTGCCCTGCCTGCTCCAGTCCTGCTGGGTAGCCTGGCCAAGAGGTCCCCCTCCATCTCCCTTTCTACTCCAGAGTCCATGTGACTCCTCAGCACCCTCTACCTCTGGACCAAACTCCTCTGCAGGTGGACACCCTCTTCATCCCTGAGGTTCTACCCCAGAAACACGAGGGAGTCTGGAAAACATGGGTGTGATGGAAAGGTCTGGGCTTTGGTGTTGAAATGCCTGAGCTCAACCCTGACTTGCCACCTGCATGCCTTCCTGGCGCTCTCTGGCATGCCACATCCCCTCCTGCGATTCTATTTCTGTACATCCGCCTTCCCCATCAGACTCTGAACTTGCTTTAATGGCCCTTCCTTCGTCCGTCCACCTATTCAACTAACATGTATTGAGCACCTACCAATTCCATTGCTATTTACTGAGCACCTGCTATGTGGCCCGTACCCTTCCACGTATTGCAAATGAAGCAGTGAAAGAAAAGGACAAATCTTGGCCCTTGCATGAGGGAAGAGAGGCAAGAAATCAAACATGAACTACATGGAGCGCCTGGGTGGCTCAGTCAGTCACGTGTCCAACTCTTGATTGCCCCTCAGGTCATGATCTCAGGGTCTTGGGATCAAGCTTTGCATCAGGCTCCACACTCAGCGGGGAGTCTGCTTGAGATTGTCCCTCACCTTGTCCCTCTGCCCCTCCCTTGCTCGCATATGTGCGTGTGCTCTCTCTCTCTCTCTGTCTCTCTCTCTCAAATAAATAAATCTTTAGAAATCAAACATGAACTACATAGAATAATAAAATAATGAGGGCCATGGAGAAAAATAAAGCAGGGACGGGGCATCACAACTGACATACGGAAGCCAGGGAAGTCCTCCCTGGGAGGATGACCTTGGAACCAAGAGGTAAAGGAGCCCATGAACCCAGCTGGGGAAGGGAGTTCCAGGCTAAGGAGAGAGCAAGGGCCCAGGAGCCTGTCTGGGTGGTCCAGGGAACAACGAGGAGGCAGGTGTGCAAGGGGGCAGCAGGAGAAAATAGGCCTGGAGGTAACGGGGCCACGCGGTGTAGGGCCTGGCAGGCTTTGTAAGGTCCTTGGCCTTTTCTGAGTAATAATTAGAATGATTTTCTGAGTAACGATTAGAAGGTTTTAAGCAGAGTAGTAACAAGTGGTGACTCCATATTTTAAAAGAATTTCTATATTAGAAATTCTCCATGGGGCACCTGGGTGGCTCAGTCAGTTAAGTGTCAGACTCTTGGTTTCTGCTCAGGTCATGATCTAAGGGTTGTGGGATCCAGCCTCGCGTTGAGCTCCATGCTCAGTGAGGAGTCTGCTTGAGATTCTCTCTCTCCCTCTGCCCCCACTACTTGCACTCACTCTCTCCTTCTCTCTCTAAAAAAAAAAAAGAAAAAAGGATGGATGGAAGGAAGGAAGGAAGGAAGGAAGGAAGGAAGGAAGGAAGGAAGGAAGGAAGGAACAATTCTCCACTGGAGGCTCAGATCCCCTCTACCTGGCCCTGAGTCCCAGGAAGCTATGTGTTATGGGACAACTGCACGGGGCAGGTCCCCATTCTGTAGGACCCTAAAGCTGAACCAGCTGGGGAGGTCTTGCTATCTAGAAGAGCACATGGTGACAAACACAAGATGTGGGGAGGGGCCCGGAGGAGTAAGAGGACCCAGTGCAGCTCACACTCGGGCTGCTTTGTGGGGAGTGGGAAACTGGGCAGAGCCAGGAGGTTCTGCAAGATGCCATATGCTGGAAACATGCCAGTGGCGTGCCAAAGGTGGTGGCGGTAGAGGAAGGGAAGATTCGAGGGTGGCTGCAAGACATTTGACCTGGGAGCCTCCATTGTGTCCCCACTTGTACCCCCACTTCACACACACACACACACACACACACAGACACACGGCCTGGTGTGCCATGGAAGCCCAATCAGCTGGCTGGCCAGCACCTTACTATTTCCTAACTATCTGCCTTGACGTTTCTAAGTCTCAGATCCCACGTGGGTAAAATGGAGACAAAAACAAAAAACAAAAAACCTCCCTTGGAGATGTCCCGGAAGCCCCCAACCTGTAGCAGGCACTTAGAGGAGGCTTCCCTCCCAGGTCCACGGGTCGGCCTCCACTCTCTCTGGAAGCTGCCCCCACCAATCCAGCAGGAAGAACGAGCCAAAGCTTTCAAACCTTATGTTGCGACCACGATCAGAATCAAGCTACTTCTAACCCGAAGCTTTCGACCATTTTCTGGGATGCTGGTGTTTGGTCTCTTCAGCTCCCTTTTAGACATCTGCAGGTCAGGAACCTGTCTTCTCCTGGGCTCCCCGCGGAGCCTAGATGCAAGGGCATCCACCACAGCAGCAGCATTTCCTGAGCTCGCATCACGCTCTGGGAACCGTCGGAAGCATGTCCAGCGTGTTAGCTTGTGTGATCCTGACAGCCGGCCGCAGAGCGGACACCAACACCGTCCTTACAGGACACGCGAGGAAACCGAGGGGCCTGGTGGTTAAGGAACCTGCCCAAGGTCACAGATCGCCAGCAGCACATCAAAGATTCAAACCCAGACCCATCGGACTCCATCGCTGGCCCTCCTAATCGCTGCACTCTGCTGCCTTTTATCCATATAAGCACTCAAGAAATATTTACTTATCGATTAATCAGTAGCCTCTGCACATTAATGCTTCCAAGACTGTCTCCTTGTATGTCAGTCTGTTTTTCCCAAATGGCAACTCTGCTGCAAAATATATTGATCATTCTCTGTAATAATTTGTCATCTGGTGATGGTGATTTACAAACTGCCAATTGCCTAGAAGGAGGATGAGGATCGGGGCGTTCAGATACCTTTTTGCAAGGAGTGGGAGTTCTTAAATGCCCCATTATAACACATTTGAATTCGCTTGCTGCTGGGCGTGTGGGGGAAGGGCCACTCCGCCGGATTATGAGGGGATGATCTGGGCCCCTGGGATGCTGAGTTTGGCTGCTAGGCTCTTTCTCTCCCCTCCCCCAGCCCCAGAGCCAGCTGGCTGACGGGCCTTGACAGTATCTCAGGATAGACGCCTGTCAAGTGGTTCTCATGTTGTGACAGTAGGCAATTATGATTTATTTCACAAGGAATCAACAATAAACTTAGGCAAAGGGAGAAAAAAAAATCAGAAGATTTAGGATAACAAAAGCACTTATAGGAATTTGGTGGATGGGTTTTGAACTAGGGAATATCTCGAAGGATGAATACACACATGCATATCCACAGAATCCCTAGATCTAAACTAGCTACCTCCTCTTAATCTCTGACAGACAAGGAATTCCTGATCTTCTAAGGCTTTGCTGAAACCCCACCTCGTCCAGGAAGCTCTCCAGACTGCCCAGCAGGACGGGATGACTCGGTCCTCTGAGCTGTCTCTCTTTCTCTACCCCTCTGTAAAGTCACATACTGTTCCTATCTTACCTTGGATTTCCTGGTGAGCTCACCTCCTCTAACGTCTTTTAGAGATGAGGCAATAGAATCACCCATGTGCAATAGGCATACACCCATGTGGTATTTTGCACTTGGTATTTACTACTGTTCAATTAATAAAATATTTGTGTGTGTATGCACAGGTGCACACGAGCGGGTGAATGTTGGTGTCTGGTGTCCTCAGGGTAAAGCAGCAGTCAATAGCCCCACCTCAGAGAAGGAATATATTTGTCAGCGTGATTTTAGTGGGAAAAGAAGAAACAAATAACCCCCAGAGGCCTCCCTGTGCTCTGCTCTACATTGTCGGTTAAGAAACTTTACCCACCAGGTGAGGCTCGCATCACATCTACACCTCAGCCTCCCCCTTCTTTCCTCTCTGACATCCGTTGTAACAATATCAAATTTTGTAGGAAAAATGCCTCCCTTGTTCCTAGATGTTTGATCCAACTGCAATTAGAACATAGTTCTGTTTTAGAAGCCAAAATTATAGAACCAAAAGCTTCTCTTATATTAGGATCTATAAGTATAAAAGCGTGGGACACAGATTTTTACAGGAAGAAGTCTCAGACAGCCTGGCCAAGGAGCAGGTGGTCCTTCTGGACATCCAGTTGATCACAAACTAGCAGAAGTGGAGGGTTTGTGAATTGGATAGCTGGATGGATGGATGGATGGATGGATGGATGGATGGCTGGATGGATGATGGATAGATGGATGATGGACGGATAGATGATGGATGATGGATGGATGGATGGATGGATGGATGGATGGATGATGGATAGATGGATGATGGACGGATAGATGATGGATGATGGATGGATAGATGATGGATGATGGATGGATGGATGGATGGATGGATGGGCACATGTATCAATGGTTGGATGGACAAGCAGATGGCTATAGATATATACACACACAGTAGAACGAATGTATGGAAGGATGGGCAAACATGTATAGGGAGATGAACAACAAAGGGAAGGACACACAAACAGAAAATATATAAGACGTATGTATGACAGATTGACACCTTTAGGGCTGCCCTCCAATTCTGAGAACCTACAATTAATTATTGGCCAAGGAATTCCAAGTCTTTGGGAATTCAGAGTGGTAAAATAAGGCAAGGACATCAAGTTCCCAGCTTTCAATTTTGTCACGTGACGAACAGCAGCATAACGACCGCCGTCTATTAAAACAGCCTAGAATGGAATAAAGGACAGTCCATCCCAAAGAAGGATCACTGATAACCTCTCCCTGCCATCTGTGTGTATGCGTGTGTGTGTGTGCATGTGAGGACGTGTGTAAGACACTCATTTTACACGAATACGTTTATATATTATATTGTCCTCATTTTTCTTATTGAACAGACACGGGTTTGAGGATTAGTGACTTATTCACACATAGCTCATGTTATTCACAACTACATTTCCTGAGCCACAGACTCTCATGACCCTAAAAAGGGGTGAATTTACACAGGGGTCAAAAATTTTGAGAGCAGACAGGTAACATGAATGCAGGGGATGGAGTGCGGAGAAGCCTGGAGAAGCCACAGTCACCTAGAGACAGTGGCACATCTTTAGCCCCAGGAAGGATGTGTCACTGTCACCACGCAGGAAGGCAGACCCAATGTTGCGAGCTAGATTTTCTGATCTACCGAAAGAAGCTGGATGTATGAATGTTATGATTAATATCTTGACTTAAAAATATTTGCAAAAGGGACGCCTGGGTGGCTCAGCGGTTGAGCTCCTGCCTTCAGCTCATGGTGTGATCCTGGGGTCCTGGGATCGAGTCCCGCGTCGGGCTCCCTGCATGGAGCCTGCTTCTCCCTCTTGCCTGTGTCTCTGCCTCTCTTTCTGTGTGTCTCTCGTGAATAAATAAATAAAATCTTAAAAAAAAATATTTGCAAAGATTTCTTAAAACTCAACCTGAGTTGGGGCCGACATCCTTACACCAGTCAACACACGCACATGCACGCAGGTGCATGCACACCTGTGGATCAGATTTGGCCCACGGGCCACCGGCTTGCAACCTCTGGCTTAGATCTTGGAGTTGGGGTGGGAAGTGATTAATAAAGGCACCAAAAGGAACCACCAGAGAGCTCCTCTGATTAGTACTGGGGCTCGGGCACCAAAAAAAAAAAAAAAAAAAAAAAAAAAAGCCTCCAGATTCCTCCTCCTGGCGGATAGTTTCTCCGCAGTCTATTTCCGGAAGAGCAATAATTCGGCCTGAACAACCTATGATTTACATCCTGGCCGGTGTAAAAGATATTGTGCTGAGCCTTCCGAGTGTGCTCTGTGTATTTGTATAAATCTCCCTACTCAAAATATCTCCCACAGTTGACTGACAGCCCGTGTAATTTAGCAGAAGGCTAAAAATTAAAATCTTCGAGCCTGCTGAGGGAGCGAAAGAATACAGTAACACTACGGCTCCGCCCCCTCGCCCAGGCCTGGGCTCGGCAGATGCCAGGGCTGTTCATTTTGGAGACGGAACAAAATATTTGTATTTAGATTTATTAAGTCATTATTCCACCATTTGTTCCAATGCGCTTTATTAAAACCAGATCTCATCTCTGTTTTGAAAGTATTACCTGATTTACATAAGCTGGTCCCAGCCCTAATTACGGTTTCCTTTGGTGTCTTTTCATTCCGAGGGAGGCTTTCTCTCCCCCTCCTGTTTTTGTCGCCTGCCTTTATGGCCCATATGTCTGCCTTGAGATAGCAGGAATCTTCAACCTATAAATAGACGGTTCAGAACAGCCCCGCTGCCAGTTATCTGTCCACACATCAACATTACCATAATTGCAACAGTGAATGTGTAATCTCTAATCACACGTTCCAGTCGGAAAACTGGATTGGGTTTCATAAATTGTATAATTTGAGGCTTTCCTGAGCTCACCACTGGGCGGGGAGGCTGCTGTGGGTCGGGCAGGGCTGGGCCAGGCCCCTCCGGCTGGCCCGGCCTGCCCAGGGCGGCTCAGCGACCCACACCTGAGGCAGGTGCTCGGCTGCAAGGTGGCAGTGGTGCCACCCTCGTTCTGAGGCCAGGACGCCTGGGGACCGTGAGAAGCGCAACTTACTGAGGCCTCGTAGGAGCCCGGCACTGTGCGCACGCTCCCTTCTTTTAATTTTTATGACCAGGGGGATAAAATATCATCGATGCTCCCATTATACAGATGGTGCCCTCAAGACTCAGCTGGCTTAGGTGAGTCTCCCAGGGTCACCCAGCAAGGAGCCGAGGCTCAGATGTGGCTCTGAATTTCCAGAAGCTGCTCCCGGCTGGGCAGCTTTCATCTACAATAAGGCCGTTGAAGGTTTGGGTGGATCCGGTTCCTCTTCTTCCAAGATGCTTTCATTTCTGTCGTTTTAGCTAATCCCCAGGCCCAACCAGAGAGGCCTGGGTGGATGACCACACTGACGCTCCCAGAGGTCGCATACACTGTGCAGGGTCCCACAGCCTCCCGTAGGGAGAACTGGGATTCCAGTCCAGGCTGACCCCCCCAAACAAACCTGTGTGTGCTCTTCTGGGAGCCTTCACAGCCTGGCTGCTGCCTGGGATCCCCCACCTTTCTCAGAGCCTTTGTTTGCTTTGCCAGCCTCTCAGCAGGACGCTGTCATGGAGCTGGTGTCAAGGGGCAGGGCCCTGGGGAAAGGTGGGGAGCAAAGAGGACCAGCCTTCTGCGGGCTCCCCCTGGGATCAAGTCTCTTCCAGGCCTGGTGGGGGCTCAAGGAAATTGCTTGGGAAGCCCCCCAGGGAGCTGCTGGGGAAAGGGCTTCTTTTATTTGGCCTCTGGGGCTTCCTCTGGGCCACGTTATCCATGCTCAAGGTCTCACCAGGCACAAGGCGGGGAGGCTGCTGATGCCCTGATGGATGGTCTGGTCCCTGCAGACCCTGCGCCAGCTCCGGCCCTGCCGGGAACGCAGCCTTGCTAAGTGTCAGACGGCTATTAGCTGCTTTAAATCCAACGCTAATCAGATGATGGCCTTGTTACCAGGACGCTCCCTCAGTTCTCCTCCCTCCCCGAGCCCCCCCCTCGCTCTCCCCGCCCCCCCATCACCACCCCCACTCCCTCCCTCCCTTCCTCTCAGAAGGAACCTCTGATCCAACTCCTTTAGTTTTGCCAGACGAGGAAACGGACACTCAGCAAGGGGAAGAGGCTTGCCCAAGGTCTTAAGTACATCCTGAGTGCTTTCTTTTTAATGGTTTTTGAGCTGAGTGCATGCACACACACATGCACGTGCACACACACACACACACATGCACCCACCTGTGCACACGCATGCACACATCTCCCCCATTTCCGTCTCTACGTTTATGAACTGGGTCTTCAAGCTCCTTGACCCCATTCGAAGGGGTAAAAAGGACCAACGTGCCTCTCGCCAGCCCTGTGTGTATAATGTCCTCATGCTCTAAGGAGTCCGAAAAGTTAGTTCTCACGTGGCGGTGTCGCAGCCCCTGACCCGTGGGCCGACCTACCCCCCCACACACAAGGACTATAGGCTCCAAAGACAGTCCCAGAAACGACAGGGCTGACCGGGATGACTTCTGGGGAGTTCACTGCCCAGAGCATGGATGAGCACGAACCGTATTAATGCTCCACACAGCGTGGGCCGCAGACCAACAGCCACGCCAGCGTCACCCAGGAGCTAGTTTGACCCGCAGAGCCACAGGCCCCACCCGGCCCCCGGACGAGGGGCACACTGTGTTTCAACAGGCCCTCGGGTACTCGGCACACGCCTACATTTGAGAACAAGGGGTCCAGATCCAGCCATCCCGGCAGATCCCTCCCGGATGCAGAGGCCTTGAGACGCACCCCCACCCCGATGGTTCATCCCCGATTCAAACACTTACACTTAACCATCTCTTTCCCTTGCCTTCCTCAAGCAGGAAGACCCTCCCACCTCAGGTCTTCTGCTCCACTTTAAAAGTAACGCTCTTGGGGCAGCCCGGGTGGCTCAGCGGTTTAGTGCCACCTTCAGCCCAGGGCCTGATCCTGGGGCCCTGGGATCGAGTCCCACATCGGGCTCCCTGCATGGAGCCTGCTTCTCCCTCTGCCTGTGTCTCTGCCTCTCTCTCTCTCTCTCTGTGTGTGTCTCTCATGAATAAATTTAAAAAATATTTATAAATAAATAAATAAATAAATAAATAAATAAATAAATGTAATGCTCTTAGGGGCACTGGGGTGGCCCAGTTGAGCATCTGCCTGCAGCTCAGGTCACAATCCTGGGGTCCTGGGATCAAGCCCTGTAAACAGGCTCCCTACTCCTCAGGGAGTCTGCTTCTCCCTCTGCCTCTCCCTCTCTTCTTGTCTCATGAATAAATAAATAAAACCTTTTTAAAAAAAAAAATAATGCTCTTAGAGACACAGCCTCTGGCCTTGCATTCTATTGGCAGGGTCTCCCTGCTGGACTCTGAGCTCCCGACTCATCCCTGCAGGCTGCACGGTTCCCCCAATACCTGGCACACAGCAGGCATGCCATCCACGTGGGTGTGCCGAACTCCGATCACCCTGACCCCAAGGCCCAGGCTCTGTGGCAAACTGTAAGAATATTCTAGACCCACGAGGAAACTTCATCACTTTACGACCAGCAAGCTCTCTTCCACTTTTTTTGAGGTCATCTCAAGTCACGTGAGGGAGGCCTGGCCCTCTCACCACTCCCCGCCTCCTCCAGGGACCAAGGCCACCCTGTGAAGAGATGCAGCAGGCTTGGCCTAACACACACGTCATGCCTGGTGGCAGCGTAGCTCAGCCCAGGCAGGTGCCTGCGTGTGACCTCCTACACCGCCTCTGACCCGGAGTGGGAGCACTGGGTCAGGGCTCACAAACCGGCTCCCTGGGCGAGCGGAAGGGCTCCTCCCCTCTGAGAAATGGCCAGGCAGTGTGGGAATATTGGGCCTGTGGTCCCCTGGGAAGCCGGCCCGCTGCAGAACCCTCTCCTCCAGGCCCCACGCTGGCCCACTTCTCTTGAAGGCTTCCCGGGTGCCCTGACTTATGAGGCAGGAGGCCTCAGGTCTCTCACGTGCCCCCTTCTACACCCAGAGAGCTCAGGACTCCAGGTTCTTCCTCTGTCACATGGGCATTGGGACTCACCTACGGGGGTCCAGCCAGTTGCCCCGCACGGCCTGGGCAGTTCTACATCCAGGAATAAACATCACGAAACTGGAATCCTGTACCAACTCCCGCTCGGCCCCACCGTCCCCCACCTTGCCTGTGGAATCGCTTCCCTCTCTGAACGCTGTTCACCCGGGGGATGCTCACCCTCCTGCCCCTGGGCCTTGGCACAGGCCCCAACCCCTGCCAGAGAGTCTCTTCCCCTCCGAAGCGTTCCAAACACAGCCCCGGGAAACAGAGGCCCGTGCAGCAGAGGCGGCGACCTGGTGAAATGGCCCAGGGAAAATAAAAGTGAATAAAACCCCTGGTCCTGTCATCCACCTGCTGTGCGACTTTAAGGGAGTTCCTTTCCCAGCCTGGGCGTGTCAAATAAAAGTCAGTCGTGGGCTCTCTATTGCCCCGGCACCCTCCCCGCATCATGGGAAATAACTGGGTGACCCGGGGGTACGTGTGTGTGCCCGTGTGCACTTGCGTGGGTCCCTCCAAGCCCAGATTGGGCGCATTTAACCAGATTCTCCATGTTCTCTCCTTTAATCCCCAGATGTGACCAGCTCAGCAAACCGCCTCGCGTCTTCCCTGGGTGCCCAACGGGCGTTGGGTCCTCGGCTGCGGCCTGATTGCCCACAGATAGGCTCCCCCCCACTAGCCCACGGCTACCATGCTCAGGGCCGCGTGTCGTTGTGCATAAAGCATCTCTCTCGCTCCCTGTGTGCCGAGGGCTCCGGAGGATGGAGGAGTCCTCCCCAGAAGGCTTGGAGAGCACTGGCGGGAGAAGGTGCGTCACTGGGGCACAGATCCAGAGGCTCCGATGGCAGATAAGAGATCCTTTAGTGCCTTTTAGTGTCTCTGTGCGGCCCTGGGCGCCCCTGGAATGTGACCCAGACGGGCCGGGAGGTTTCCTGTTGACACTTGTCCTGGAGAGAGGGTCCTGGCTTACATTCCCGGGTTGTACCGCACCTGGGGGGAGGGAGGCTCAGCAAGGGTGTCTGGTGGAGGCCTGCCGGGCCAGGCCTTCCCCTGCCCCCCGCCCACAGCCCAGGAGAGAGGGCAGGGGTCCGGCAGGGCCCTCCGAGGGCTGCAGGCCGGTGCTGCTGCTGCCGGAGGCCCAGGTGCCCCCCGGGGCTCGGGGGAAGGCCCACAGCGGGGCGGCTTGGCAGGAGCTTCCCGATACCCCCAACCCCAACCGACAGGAAGGGGAGATGAAGCGGTTTGCCCCGCTTCTCCTTTCCCGAAGCCCAGGGTTTTGGCTCTGGCCCTGCGCCCCGGGGGTGCCTGGACTGAGACCCCCCAGAGCAGGCGTGCAGCTCGCAGGTGCCAGGGGCGGCCCGGTCCAGCGGGGGTTCGAAGAGTCCAGGGAACCCCGGGCTGCCCACGGCCCTGGTGCTGGCGGGGCGCTCCCCTCGCGGAGGCCAGCCGGCCACAGCTGCGCCACGGGGTCTGCTCGCCACCCCCCGGGGACCCCAAGGCCACATCTACACGCTCTGGCCTCTTCAGCGGGGGCTCCCAGGCCGAAGGGCAGGCGCTGGGCCCGGCGAGCGGGAAAGCCAGGGACAGAAGCCACGAGAAGGTGGGCCAGGCGGGTGCAAGGCCGTCTGCCCCAGCCCCAGATGCAGCGCGGGGGGGCCCTGGCTGCAGGGGAGTGGCACCCAGCCAGAGCGGGGCTCCCCGGCTCACAGGGCTGCTCCCCACCTGTGAAACGGGCCCGGCGGCCAGCTCCATTGCCCTCCCTCCCACTCCGGGAAGGCACCTGCTGACACAGGTGGGCTCCCCGCTGCCCCAGATGCCGGACTTCCTTCCACGGGTGAGTCCGGATAGAGTTGTGCAGTCTTCTATGGTTGTCCACTCGTGCTCCTCATGCTGGGGCCCCTGGGGCCGAGCAGCACCCTCCCACCCACACCCCACACACACACCTGCCCCAGGGAGGAGCCGGGGTGGGGGTCGGGGGACAGGGAAATGCCTCCTGCCTTTGGTGAGCACTAAGTACGCACCAGACACTGGGGGCAGCGCTGGGGGACACCGAGGCACGCAGGACATGGGGCTGGCTGCAAGTGGCTCGGGGCAGAGGTAGGGAGAGGAGGCAGGAGGAGTGCAGATGCTCTGCGCCCCAAAGGGAGAAGAGAGGCTGCCCCTGGGGTGTGGTCACCTCACTCGGGAGGCCCCACGTCACCGTGAGGCCCCGTGTCAGTGTCACTCAGAGGGGGGAAGAGCGGATGCTTCCTGGAGGATGGACCTTGGGGTTTGAAGGATGGGCAAGAGGCTGCAGGGTAGAGAAGGGAGAGAAAGGACAGGGGCGAGGCGCCAGGCCTGGGCGGACTCGGGGCCAGCAGGCTCTTGCAGAGCAGCGAGCCGGGTGCAGGGAAGAAGCTGTGTGCTGCGCACGTGTGACTCGCAGGGCCCGGGGTCCCCGTGGCCCATCAACACACACGCGCTGAGGAACACGTGTGCAACCTGTGACCCGGGCCTCTGCCTTCCAGGAACTGGTTGGGCAAGACAAGACTCACCCCTGGCACACAGAGAGGAGCCCTTGCCATCAGGGCTCGGAGTGAGGGTGTGGCCGTGAGGCCTGAGGTCACTTCACCGCTCAGGTGGTTCCGCTGACGGCTCACGAGCAGCCTCGGGCAGGTCTGCAGACCGTCTCCACGGGCCCACAGGTATCCCCCTGCCAGCCCATCTCCCAGAGGAACCCTGATGATGGTCCAGCTCCTGCATTTTGCAGATAAGGAAACAGAAGCAAAGACAAAATGACACTTGCCCGAGATCCACACAAGACGGGGACGAGCTGGGCCTGGACAGGCACCTTGCTGCTGCCACCTCCTACCTATGTGTCCCCGCCCAGCTGTGGTTCTCAGGGCCCTGCCTCATGATGCAGGGGACCGGCCTGCATTTTCTGCTCCTCCCAGAGATCCCCTGCTCCCAGCTGGTGACTCTTCTCTTAGGAAAACGTCACATTCTCGCTCTGGGCGCCCACACGCAGTCCAGGTGAGTCTCTGCACCCCAGCACCCCATCCCTGGGGCAGGCCCCACCACCCGCTCTCTCACTCGGGCCATACAGGGGTGCCCTCCCCAGCTCCCCCTCCTCTTTCAACTCTCCCCGCAGCCACCCACTCAAATCCAGTCCTTTCCCTTACAGGCAAGCGTCCAGCCTTTCCCTCACCTCCTCCTGCCGGGCTATTACCCCAACCAGAAAAATACATCTAAAGCCCACGAACATGTCACTTTCTGCTTAAAATTTTGCAGAGGTATCCCGTGACCTTCAAAATGAAATTCAAGTTCTCCGTGTGGCCTACAAAGCCCCCCACGGCCACAGCATCTGCCCAGCAGGGTCTCCTCCTGCCTCACACCCACTCCCACCTTTGCACCATCCAGGCAAATGCTCTCCCTCCCAACCGCCTCTGGACCATTTCTTCCTACTGGTCTTTCTAGCTAGTGGAGTCAGAGGTTTTGGGCCAACTGGATACACCTTGACCCCAAGATTTGCTTGCATGTTTTTTTTTTAATTCAGTTCTCTCTCTCTTTTTTTTTAAAGATTGTATTTATTTATTCATGAGACACTCAGAGAGAGAGAGAGAGAGAGAGAGAGAGAGAGAGGCAGAGACACAGGCAGAGGGAGAAGCAGGCCCCATGCAGGGATCCCAACATGGGACTCGATCCCAGGACCCCGAGGTCATGCACTGAGCCAAAGGCAGATGCTTAACCAGAGAGCCACCCAGGCGTCCCAAATTCAGTTCCCTCTTGGGGGAAATTGTCTCAAAGGGCCCAATCCAGGGGTGCCCGGGTGGCTCGATCGGTTCAGCCTCTGACTCTTGATTTCAGCTCAGGTCATGATCTCAGGGTTGTGTGATCGAGCCCCGAGCTGGGCTCTGAGCTCAGTGGGGAGTCCACTTGAGATTCTCTCTCCCTCCCCCTCTGCCCCTCCCCCTGCTTGCTTGCACTCTCTCTCCCTCTCTCTTAAATAAATAAATAAACAAATGAACAAATAAAATATTTTTAAAAAGAGGGAGGATGCCCAATCCACTTTCCACTCCTGGACTTTTGAAAATCTTCACACCCCAGGGAGTCATTGGTCAAACCTCCGCCCACGACGGTTTCTTCACCTAGGCTAACACAACTTTTACGTGCAGGTAGTTCTAGGGTCTGCAGCTACCATCAGGAGGGAGGCTCAGTGTGAGCACCGGTGTCTACCAGCGTGCATGGGCCCACTTGCTGATGCAGAAGGAACGAAATCAGGAGGTTCCACCCATAAATTCAGCAGAAACAAGGACCGGCTGTTCAAAGTCTCAGGCAGCCCAGAATTGAAAGCACAGGGGAGCAGAGCCGAGAGGTGCTGTCAAATGGGCAGGGGGGGAGCCTGGGATCCTGCCCCCCTCACCCCACATCCCCACCCCCTGCCTGGGCTGCACTTGGTGGCCTGGTGGCACATCTCACAAATATGCCACCCGGAGGAGCCGCGTTCCCCACTCTCATAACTGGATTTTCAGCTTTCTAGAACAGCGCTTCCTGTGCTATGTCTGCAATTTGTAAGATCTGATAAAAGACACACTTCGAGGCTCAAAAGGGACTGCCCTTTGTAAAGAGTTTAAAACTACAGCTCGGGGAGGGAAGACTCAACAGAGCTAAGGCCTAAGGGAGCGGGGGCAGGGGCGGGGGGGCAAATGGCAGGTGCATGGGAGCAACCCAATAATGGCCCCGCGAAGACAGCAGGTTCTAATCCCCGGGGTCTGCACGTGTGACCCGATTTGGAAAAAGGGGCTTTGCAGTGTGACTACGTTAAGGACTTTGAGAAGGATGATCAGGGTAACCGCAGGGCCCTTCCAGGAGACAGGCGGAGGGCGAGTTGATGCACAGACACAGAGGAAGAGGTGATGGGAAGACAAAACAGAGTCGAAGATGCTGCCGTGAGGACAAGGGCTGCTGTCACAACCCGAGGAATGCCGGCAGCCAGCAGCAGCCACCAGCAGCCACCAGCAGCTGGAAGCAACAGGGAACAGGAGCTCGCCAGGGCGGGCAGAGGCAGTATGGCCTTGCTGACACCTCAGTTTTGCCCCAGTGACACTGGCTTTGAACAACTCTGGCCTCCAGAATGGCGAGAGAATAGATTTCTGTTATTTCGAGCCACCAAGGTGGTGGTAATTTGTCATGGCAGCCCTGGGGAACTGATACACCCAGGATCATAAATTCTGGCTCATTTTATCCTGAAGAAACAGAGAGCAGCAGGGACCTCCTCAAAGCCACACAGCACATTAGCCCCTAGGCCAAGCCAGAGCCGGGGCTCCAGGCCCCTGTGCCACTGTGCCTCCTCCTCCATCTGCCCTGCTTCCTCCTAGCCATGCCCAGACCCTGGGACGCCTTTCACTCCTGCCCCGGGAGACCCTGTGTTTGCAGAGTGACTTTATTTTTACCAACAGCGGCCCCCAGGTGTGACCAGCTCGTACCAAACGCTGTCCCTGCCCCTGGCCTGGATGTCCACCCGCCACCTGAGTCACAGGCTGGGTGCTTGCGGAGCAGGCTCTGAGAGGGAGTGTGGGGTGCCAGGTGCTTATTAAGGGTCCACAGCAGTGAAAGGGGCAGGAGGAGGCTGGATCAGACAGAGGGAGACCGGAGTTGGATTTTGATGCAGGCCTGACAAAGCCTCGGCCAACCGGCAGGGGGCTGTCCCATATCCAGCTGGGGGGGCCAGGACCTAACACCCCGTATCACTGGGTCACCAAGCATGGCCTGCCCGGGGGGGCCATGATCTCAGGGGAGGCGGGTCTGTGCACTGAGGCAGCTGGAGCACTGGAGGCCACCTGCTGACCGCACTCCCTGCAGCTGGGAGAAGGCTGAAAAGGGGGAGGGGTGGCCCGCAGCCCAGCGATACTCTGCAAACAAGGGCTGCCTCTCAGCGGTCTCTGAACGTCTTGCCCGATGGCCACCCACCCTGCAGAATGGCCAAGACCCTCCATGCTCCAAGTGGGATCTGTGGACGACAGCCTGGACCCTGCTCGGGAACTTGGTAAAAATGCAGACTCTGTGGGCACCTGGGTGGCTCAGTCGGTTAAGTGTCTGCCTTCGGCTCAGGTCATGAGCTCTGGGTCCTGCGATCAAGCCCCACATCGGGCTCCCTGCTCAGTGGGGGGTCTGCTTCTCTCGCCCCCTCTGCCTGCTGCTCCCCCTCTTTAGGCTCTCTCTCTCTTATAAATAAATAAATGAATAAATACATACATACATACATAAATAAATAAATAAATAAATAAATAAATAAATAAATAAAATCTTTTAAAAAAAGCCAGAAATGCAGACTGTTTGCCGCCACCCCCTCCCCCACCCGGTTCCATTTGAAGCGCCTCATCCTGGTGGGAGCACTTCAGGGGCCAGATCCCAGAAGGGGTCTGTTTTTGTGCCGTCTCTGAGCTTAGGATGCTTTTTACAAAGAAGATTAGGTGATGGGAACTGTATGGCCTGGAAAGCCTAAGATATTTACCATAAGGCCGGCCTTTTGCAGAAAGTTCTCCATCCTCTGCTCTAGGAGGGCCACAGGGCAGGGGAGCCGCGGGGATAGGGTCTCCCCTGGGAGCCCTCCTAGGTCTGCGGCCCTTCACCCCTTTGGCCACACCTGACTTGCCTCCTTCTTGACCCCCCTTCCCATCTCTTCCCTGCTCCCCTCCTTCGATTTTCCTCCTCTCTCCCTGCCTTCTCCCTTCTGTGTCTCTCTGTCTCTGTCTCTCACATCTCTCTGTCTCTGTGAGTGCGTAAGAGAGGGAGAGGCAGAGACAGAGAGCCCCTCAAGCTCCCCCTTGCCCCCATCCCTGAGACCTCTGTGTCTGTGTATCTCTGTGTCGCCCTGTCCCCCGCACCCCCATGACCTGAAGCCTTGCGGGGGGCGCGGGCAGGGTGGGGAGGGGGTGGTCAGCTGGGGCTGCTGTTAGGAGCGGTGGTGGGCACCCCAGGCAGCACCCAGACCTTTCTGTCCTCCGCCCTGCCGTGCCCACACCTACTCCACCCATGCCCCCAGCGCCTGGTGCTCTCTCCTCCCGTCCCTCTGCTCCACGTGCCTCCTGGTCCCCAGCTTTCTCTTCTCTAGGAGTCCTTTAATCTTTGCAGCTTTTTTTTCCCCAAGATCCCTGACTCTCCTGTGAAATGCAAATTAATTAGCATCCAATTACTCCCTGGCTGCTGCATCCAGAGCCTTCTCTCTAGGTTCCTGTCCAACACCCCCCTCATCAGCTGGGAACTCAGCCCATCAGGAAGAGGTCCCCCGCCCCTCCTTCCAGGCACTGTCAGCATCCACCGCATCCGTGGATTCCAGAAACGCAGCCCGGGAGGCGGGGGGGAGTGTGTGCAATCCACCCACCCCTCCAGCCGCCAGCAGCATCGTGGGAAGGCCAGGAGCGAGACCCGGCCTCTGCCCTCAAGGAGGTGGAGAGGGGATGAGGAGCCCAGCGCGGCGAGTGCATGTAACAGGTGCAACCACGCGTGACCCACTAGGCGTGGTGTCGGAATGAGAAACGTGCCCAAGGACGGGGTCTTGTCTTTAAACTTTGACGGGCTGAGTGCAAATGGATGTGGCGTGGCGCCCGGGCCCGTCCTAGGCCTCAGCGTACGATCTGCAGTCCGGGAGAGCCGGCATGGTACGGGACGAAGGAAGGGGGCGAGTCCCCTAGCCTCCCCATCAGGGAAATGAGCCTCTCGGGGCCGCGGGCCAGGCACGGACTGGGCACGATGCGGGAGTTCCAGTGACTGTGAGCCTTGTCTCTCCTTGCCTTCCTGACCCCAAGGGGTGCACCTAGGATGGACGCAGGTGGAGTTGGATTTCTGCAGGGTGCAGCCCGCCCCGTGGGCCCTGTCCCCCTTACAAGCCCCCTCGGCTCCCAGCCGCCTACAGCCGCTCCAGCAGCGCCCTGCGATCCCAGCCAGTCCTCAGAGGAGTGGAAAGTTCTGTCTTCTGCCCACTAATTGGAAGGAGATCCCCTTCGACCTGCCTGACCTTGGGATGCCCAGCTGTGAGACCCAGCCTCCCACAGTTCCTCGGACCAGGGCGCCTCCCACAGAGCACTCCCTGACGCCCCAGCCGCCCACCTCCCCGTGCCCTGGGATCCTCAGGCTCAGCAGTCTGTCCACGGGGCCTGTCTCCCCCATCCCAGTCCCTTCCAGCCCTGCCACCTCCACTCCAGCTGGCTGTGGGCTGCTGTGCTTCTTCCCAGCTCTGGTCGCTTCCATCCACACTGAGCTCCATTCCCAGCCCCCCATGTCTGTAATGCGTATGGTTCTGTGAGACCAGCAGGCTCCAAATTATCCACTGGGTATCACTGATATTTCTTAGTGGTTCAAGTGGGTGTGAGCACGGTCTTCTTTCTCCAGGGGGACTGGAAGCATCCCCGGAAGGAGAGGACCACTCCGGGCCAAGACCAAAGGGACCAGATACAGTGCGGCGGCCCTGGCCCCCCCCCAGCAGATGCCTTGGCAGATCAGCTGGCGACCTGGCTGGCCCCAGATGGGCAGATGTGTTGGGTGGAGACCGGGGCAGGTAGGGGCAAGAAGCAGGGTTCACGGAGCAGCCCCTTGTGCTAGGCGCAGATGCTAGGGAGCCAGTCCAAGTGGAGCGGTCTCTTCCTGCCCCGGCGGCCGTGTAGGGTACATACTATTCTCTCCGGAGATCTGATCCTGGCTGAGCTTAAACAACCAACCTGGGGTTGTACGGCTACAGAGGGGTGGCGCCCAGCCTGCCCCAGACCTGCCTCTGGAGTTCACACCCCCTTCACCGGCTGGCCAGGTTGCTCAGAACTCTCTGCCCTCTCCCTCCTGCTTGGATTGGCACATGCAGGCCAGTTGGCTCAACCCATTACTCTGCTGTCGACCTTGGGAGCTCTAATGGCCTTTGTTCCGCCTTTCTCGGCCAGCTGCTAGGGGCTGGAACTGGAAATCCACATTTTAGGGGAGGCCCAGGCAGTCCTGTATCGGGGACATCGGGCGGGCACACAGGCAATGCCAAGCACCAGGCCAGGGGGCCAGAGAGCCTACGACCCTGCCATGGGCGTCCCATGGGCCGTGATCCACCAGGCACAAGTGCCTGCTGCAAAGGTGGACTTCTCTGTGACGTTGGAGCTGGAGGGCCCTTTGAGACCACTTGGCCCAACCCTGTCGTTCTACTGATGGGGAAACAGAGCCCGAGGGGGGAAGGTGGTTTGCCCAGGACATCAACAAACCCAGGTCGGAGATCCAGGTGTCTTGACTCAAGGTCAGGGCTGGTCCTGCCACTCCCAGCTCAGTTTCCCAAATGTGCAGAGAGGACAGCAGGACAGACAGGTCATCCGGGGTCACCCAGAGAAGCCAGGCTCTCTGCTTCCTTCAGGAAGCTACGCCCCACTCGTCTCCCTGGAAGAGCCATGCCAGACAGAGCAGGTCAGCCTCCAAGCGCTGAGACGGTGGGCTTCACCGACAGGTTGGTGGAAGAGAGTTTTTCTGGAAGAGAGGCAGGAAGTGAGTAAGCTCTGGCTCAGCGCGTGGGCCTCCAGATACGTTGGCTGAATCTGTGGAGGAAAGGGCTTTCTAGGCCGAGGTCAGAGACAGGCCGAGGAGCAGGAGGCGAAGGCCTCGGAGGACAGAGAGGACCTGGACAACCTGTCACGGTGCAAGGACTATGCATGTGTGGCTGCCCCTTGCCCCGGAGCCCCGGGAAATGCCCCTGGTGCTCTCAGGGCAACCGAGCCCGTGTTTCCCAAGATGGGTGTTGAGACATCGCCCCGCGCTGCCAGGACAGCCTTGGAAACAACGCCTTTCCCACACCCAGCTGGGCCCCTGCACACTGCTGTCCTCCATCCTCCCAGTGGGATCCTGCCAGGAGGCGTGGCTCCGTCCACCTGCTGTCACCTGCCTCCCCTCTCGGAGTGGGCCTTCTCTGTCCTCTGGTGGAAAGATCGTGTCCAGCAGAGCGCCTGGTGCCCTGGAAGTGCTCAGCAAGTGTCTGCTGGGGGGCCCAGGCTCTGCCCCCTGGCTCCCCCCGCCCCAGCAGCCTCAGAAAGCCCCGCCTGGCCCGGCCATCCTCTGTCCCTCCTTCCCTAAGCCCTCTCTGTGTGTGGCTGTGGAGTCTAGGCGGGGACGCTGGCCAGGAATGGGGCAAGTCCCACTGGAGGGGCTCACAGTTGATAGAGCAGGGAAAGCATGGGTGCAACGCACTGCAACACAAGCTAGAAAGTAGTTGCTTTCTAGTGCTGAGGGAGGGGCGGTGAGAGCCAGGCGGGCTTCCTGAAAGAGGAGGCATCCACGCTTGCCCTTGAGGAGCAGCTAAGGTAGAGCCGTGAGGCTCAGGGCTACGCAAGAGCCAGACATATTCAAAAGGTCTTGGGGATGCATGGACTTTGGCGGAGGGGGCCGTCAGAGAAGCAGGAAGCTGAGGATGAAGACCTCAGGTGGCATGGGGAGGAGCCAGGGAAGGGTAAGCGGTTAGGAAGTCACGTGACCAGATTTTGGAAAATAAACTACTCTGGAACAGGGTCAAGAATTGGCAGGGGAGGGGCGCCTGGGTGGCTCAGTCAGCTAAGCGTCTGCCTTCTGCTCAGGTCGTGATCCTGGGTTCGAGCCCCACAGCAGGCTCCCTGCTCAGCGAGGAGCCTGCTTCTCCCTCTCCGCTGCTGCTCCCCCTGCTTGGGCTCTCGTCTCTATCAAATAAATAAATAAGATCTTAAAATAAAAAAAAAAAGAATTGGCAGGAGGGCAAAAGCAGCTGCCAGGAGGCCAGCGAGGAGGAGACCCCCACGGCCCAGGGGAGCAGAGGACCCACGACGGTGGTCTGAAGGGTGCAGCCGAGTGACAGGACTCCAGGGACATTTGGAAGATGGAATTAATAGAATTAGTCTGGAGGGCAGACGGGGGCCACGTGGGAGGGGACAGCGCTGAGAAGGAAGGGCTGGCAGGGGGCCTGCGCTGCTGGCTTAGGTGCCTAGATGTCTGGCAGTGCCGTGACCCTGGAGGGGTGACTGGGTGAGGGGTGGCTTGAGGGACTCAAGGGACAGGATAGCCCTGGAGATGGGGACTGGGGGTCTTCAGGTGGAAGGGGACAGCCAGAAGGTGCCGGGAGGTGACAGCAGAGGGGAAGGGCCCTGGTACAAGGAGCCCACCCTCCCCATCCCCAGCCCGCTCTTCACACCCCTGCCGCCCAGTCCGCTGCCTCTCAGGAACTTCAAGCTCCTCCCATGTGTTTCCACCCCCCATCCTGGTTCCTATGGCAACTCCCCCCCCCCCCCCGCCCCAGCCCCGTAGGAGATGGTGTCCCTGCACCCAGGGAGCTCACAGCCTGGTCACATCCCTGCTGCCTTGGCAGGCTGAGGCCAGGTGATGCACCACCTACCCCACCGCCCCCCTGCTGGCCTCCCCAGCCAGCACACCCTCCCCGGGCATCACACAGACTGCTCCCCAACCTGTGCCTTCTCCACAACCACCCTCGGCCATCCCTCTGCAGCCAGCTCACACGGACTCTCCGGGAACAAGAAATCCGGCTTTACGGTGCTAAGGCACTGAGACAGTGGGGCTTGTCACCGCACCCAGCCCTGAGCATCCTGACCGACCCAGTCCCCGCGCTGAGGCCGGGCCGCGCCCCCACCAGTCCTCCTTTCCAGCCAGCAGTCCATGTGGCCACCACCCTCCCCACCCAGCCCCACCTGCTCCCTCTCCTCTGTTGCCTCAAACCCCAGAAGCCCTACCTACACTCGCTCACATCATCACTTCACCCAGCCCTCCTATTGCCCCACACAACCCCTGACACCTAGGATGGGGGCCAGGACCCTGGTGTGACTCTCAGGGGACCGAAAGCCGGGTAGGACACATGGGAACCCAACTAAGAGGCACTTGAAATGGTACAAAATCCCCAATCGCCCTGGAGGGGGGGCCCTTCCCTACTCTCCCCTTCCCTTGTCCTGCCAACCCCATCCCCAACCCCCGGGGATCCACTGTGGGGGAACAGCAGAAAGCCATGACAGACAGACGGAAAATATTCCTGGTATTGTTCTAAGGCCGCAGCCTGTGGTTGTGGAAGGAAGCAAAGGGGGGTTTGGGAGACGGGGAGGAGAGGTTAACAAGATTAAAAAAGCCATAATGAGACCACAGCACAAACCCTACAATTATGTTCCCAAATTTAATCAAAACAGCTTCCCGCACTGGGCAGTGTGCATCGACCAGGCCCCGCTGTCAGGTTCTGCTTCCCAGGACCTTCCCTTGAGATGCCACAGAACCCGGGGCGTTCCTGCCCGCGCAAAGCGGGGCGGGTCTGACCTCCAGCACCACCCACCCACCACCCCCGCCCCAGTCCCTGCTTCTTTTCTGAGCCAGGCTTCAGTGGGGCTTGACTTGGTTCTTCTAGGCCAGGTCTCCAGGGGAGCCCCCCCGCCTTCTCCTTCTTCTCCTCCTCCCTTCCCCACTCCTTGGGTCACCTGCCCTCTGCTGCTCCTCCCTGCAAGCCATGCCCCTTCTTACAAGCCTTGTCCCCTCCTTCCCCGCCCCCAAAGGTAGACTTTCTCCCTGGCAGGGGCACCAGCTGTGGCCCTGAGCTCCCTTGAGCAGGCCCCTCAGGCTCCCCCCGCCCCCATGAGATCTGGCCCGGCCCACATGTTTGGCCTTCTCCAGAGCAGAGGTTGTTTTCCTCCAAGTGGTTCTGGTCTTCCCTGGCCCCACGTTGGTCAATACCTGTGGCAGGGGCAGTTGATGCTCCCTGAGGACCCCAATGCTCCACTGGTTCCCAGCCTCTGTGGTGAAGGAAGAGGCCATGTGACTAGTTCTGGCCAAAGGCCTGTGGCTTCCAGGTCCAAGTGGAGAACCGGCCTCCCCTCTGATCCCTTTCTTCCCTTGTCCTGGTAGCTTGGACTATGTGTGTTCTGATCGGTGTACCCACAAGAGGAAGAAAGCCACCCACCCCACATGGGACCTGCCTGGGTGAGAGATCGCCCATTATTGTGGTAGGTCACCACGATGCCAGGATCGCTGCGTAAGTTGAGCAAGTCTCTTAACCTCTCTGGGCCTCAGCTTGCTCATCATCTGTCATGTGGCAGGGTTGGATGAAATGACGTCACTCTTTAGGATGAGAAACACAGGAGGAGGATGGAGCTTGTGGGGAAAGACCTGTGTTCCAGCCGGGACCTGTCGAGCGTGACACGTCGCTGGGGCGTTTTGTAGGCAGAGGGTGGGCTCCAGGCCAGAAAGGAGGATGAGGCTGGAGGTGTGGCTCGGCCACGGGTAAGCTGGGAGTTTGAAGTCCAGTTGATGGATGAGGCTGCTGGGGGAAGGAGACATACAGAAAAATAAGAGAAGAATGCTCTTTGTAAAGGCGAGAAGGCGTTCTTCTGTAAGGCAAAGGCACTCAGGTCCAGAGAGATGAAGCAATTTGCCCAAGGTTACGTAGCGCGTTATACCAGAGGCTGAGCTGGAACCTGAACCCCTGCCTGTGATTCCAGGGCACATCCCTCCCCAGCACAGAGAAGCCGGGAGCCTGGGGGTGGGGAGGGAGCCCAACCGGTAATGCTGGGATATTAATCATCTGTGTATCTCTGGTCATTCCTCTGGAAGCCAATTTCCTGTCTATACGATAAAAACATGGTGCCAGCGATTGTTGTATGGAGCCTTCCAGCTTACAAACCGCCTTCCCAGCAGTCACCTCATCTGGCTTTTAAGATGTCCCTTTAAGGAAAGCAGGCTACACAGGTAGAGTAAGGCTCAGACAGTAACTTATAAGAGGCAAAGCTGAGCCCGATCCCATGACTCAAGCCCCCCTCTGTTCCTTCCAAAAGAGACATGCTGCCCTCTTCACCGGAACTGACCGCGTTTCCTGGAATTTGGTTGATGGATCTGGGACAGTGGGAAGATGATGGGAGTCCACCTTGAGGGATAAGGTGACAGGGATTAAGCGTTAGTCTCCTTGGAGAGGGAATGGGAAATAGATCAAGGAGGCCGTGATACTATGACTTACAATGAAAATATGTGGTTGGTCTTCATCTGTTTCTGGCGCAGAGTTTCTAAAACCATTGTAGGTTCCCAAGCGAGGAGAACCCTAAAGGTGCCTTTTGTTATATTGATGAGGTGACTTGTAGAAAATGGAAAGGACCTAGGGAAGCCAAGGTTGAGAGCTGGTTGCCAAGGGACCCAACCATGCGATGAGAGGGTTGGAATTGTAAGTTCCACCCCCCCCCCCCACCAGCCTCCATGGAGGGGAGAGGGGCTGGAGGTCAACCAGTTGCCAGTGACCAAGGAGTTAATCAATAATGCTTATGTAATGAAGCTCCCATGAAAACCCAAAAGGAGGGGATTCCGAGTTTCCCAGGTTGGTGACCATGTGGGGATTCAGAAAAAGGGGTGTGTGCTCGGAGGGCACAGACGCTCTGAGCCCTTCCCTCTACCCTGCCCTGTGCATCTCTTCCATCTGGCTGCTCCTGAGTTCTATAATCTGGTAGGGTAAATTTTCCCTGAGTTCTTTGAGCCACTTCTAGAAAATTAATCAAACCCAAGGAGGAGGTCAAACCCAAGTGAGAACTGATCTATAGATGGGGTGACAACCTGGACTTGTAAGTAACATCTGAAGTGGAGGGTGGGGGAAAGTTTTGTAGGACAGAGCCCCCTAACCTGTGGTATCTGACCCTATCTCCAGGTAGATAGTGTCAGAATCGAGTTGAATTGCAGGATCCTTAACTGGCCTTGGGGAATTGCATAGCCTGGGTAAAGGTGGTCGGGACCCAAACACAAAATTTAGATTCTTAGCCATTTCTGGGCTCTCTACAGAGGGGCAGATGGGTGGATCTTCTCTGAGATAATGCCAAAGACTTAAGACATTTTATTAACAAGCTTTTCCGTGAAAGCCTATTCTAGGAACGACTCAAAGAAAAGGATCCCAATTCAGTACAACGCATCCCATCCACCCATCCAACAGACACTGGTTGAAGGCGCATCCCATCCCCACCCCCATCCCCATCCCCACCCCCAAGGGCTGACGGTAAAAGGGGGAAGGAGACAATAGGGAAAGCAGAATGCCAAAGCTCTACCTAGAAGACCCAAAGTCAAGGCCTGACCCCGACACTTTCTGGCTGGTGGTCTCAAGCTAGTTACTTGGCGTCTCTGAACCTCGTTTTCGAAACCGCTAATAATACCACTCCACTTCCCTAACTCCCGGGGTCATTCTAAAAATCAAAAGAGACCTTCTTTGACAAAGTGGCTTGTAGATTGTTATTAAGAAGATGAAATAAGCACTTGATTTCTTGAGATACAAGGTAAACAGCCCTAAGTGCTATTGAAGAGGCCCAGATAAGAGGCTCTGAGAGAAAGGCGTGAAAGAGAGAGAGAGAGAGAGAGTGCGAGCGAGCATGCGAGCAGCTGGGACGATGGCAAAGCTAAAGGGAAGAGGTAAGACATTGCAATTAAGGGTTGGGTACAATCCCAAGGGGCCGAAGCGGCAGAGAGAGGATGTTCCAGCAGAGAACAGAGGCTGCAAAGGTTCAGAGGCCAGAAACAATAGAGCAGTTTCCAGAGACAGTACAAGACTCCGTGTGTGTTTGCAGGGGGCCCGTGGGAGGTAGCACTGCAGGTGGACCTGGAGAGGTGAGAATGTGCCTAGAACACTAAGCAGGGGTATTTGGACTTTATTTGGGAGAGAAGGGGCGGGGGGGGTGGGGGTGCGGAGGAGGAGGGCACAGTAGTCAGTCCTCAGTGTGGCCTTCGGCCAGCAGCAGGCACCGCACTTGGGAACGCGTTAGAAATACAAATGCCAGGGCCCCAGCTCAGATCTACTGAAACAGAGACTTTGGGAGGGGGCCTAGCTATCTGGGTTCTATCCCGCCCTCCAGGGGATGCTGATGCCCGCCCAAGTGTGAGGCCACTGGGGCAGCAGGTGCTGTCTGTCTGCGCCTCGTGCTGTCCCCAGCTCTGCCAGCTTCCGTCCACCACCATCCAAATTCCTTTAACTGTGAGCCTTCTGTGGCCACTGGAGCCTGCCCCACCCGGACACAAAAAGACCAACAGTGCCAGGAATTAGCATCCTGGATAATTCTGGGAGCAGCTGGCAGGCGATGGTTCACGGGAGCAGGGAGCAATAAGGCCCCAGCTCCCTGAGCCCTCCGATGGCCTGGCTCAGAAGGAGTCTTACGCTCTGTCCCCGGCACCCACAGGGGTCACCAGCCCAGTCTATGTTGAGTGCCTCCCCTCCAGGTGTGGCTTCTCCACTCCCCACTGGTGTGTTCTGGATACCACCCCAGCAAAGTACGGCTGCTGGAGTCCTTGGATCCGCTTGTGGAGGAACCCGAACCAACGTCACTGATGTGTGCATGTGTGAACACGTGTACGTGTGCTCACTGGCCTGGTGTCGGCCCAGGGAGGGGATTGGGGATTGCTGAGTTCTTGAGCCAGGGAATGGCTGACGGGAGAAGAGAGACCCTGGCAGAGGTGGTGGAGTGGCCTGGAGATCACTCCCAGGGGCGGAGAGCCCTGGAAAGATACTGGCAGGAGCAAGGAGGGTGACCGAGGAGAGGGAGGCTGGTGGGAGAGCGGGATCGCCTCCACATGCGACCTTGCCACGTCTTGGTCATGACTGGCTGGGGGGCCTGAAATGCAGAGGGAGGCCAACGATAACTCCAGCACCTCATGATCGTCCCCATTTCACTGACAGAGAAACTGAGGCCAGAGAATTCAATGGCTTGCCCCGGGCCAGGCCTCAGCACTGGTCATAACCAAGCCAGGCCACAAACTGCCACCTGGCGCTGTTTGATTCTTGTACCTCTGAAGAACCCCGTGTTAACTCTGGACAGAGAGGCGGGTGTCAGCAAGGAAGGGTGCCACTCTTTCCCAGAAGTCTAGCCTCTCTCAAAAAAAAAAAAAAAAAAAACAACAACAACAAAAAAAAAAACATAGCTTTTGCAGCCAGGCAGCCTGTATTTGCAAACAGCTCCTCCATGCCATGGCTGTAAATCCAGGCGACCTCTCTGTCACTTTTGTGCCTTGGTTTCCTCAAGTATAAAACAGGAATAGAAATGCCTCCCATTACGCTCTTAGACCAGTACTACCCTTGGCATCGGTGGCTGCTCTGGTTCTTGATTACGTTGCTAAGTTTGGAAACCACGAGCCCAACAGAACTCCTGACTCTGTCACTGATTATATTCATCACCAGCTAAGGGGTGTCAGAGCCAGGATTTGGTGCCAGGACTGGCTGACACGGAGCCCCGGTGCCGAACCCCCTCCTTGCACATCCCCCTCCGACTACGGAAGGGTGACACAGCTGAGCTCCAGAACACACGAAGACTTTTGCTCCACCCCTTGTATCCTAACCTGAGAACCTTCTTTCGGTATCTACCTAGGGATGCAGGTTGAGACATGCTGCTCCAGCACTGTGCCCGCTGGGGGGGCCGGAGAACCCATGTCGTCGACAGGAAATCACATCAACGGGGACACTTGGGTGGCTCAGTGGTTGGGCGTCTGCCTTCGGCTCAGGTCGTGATCTTGGAGTCCTGGGATCGAGTCCCACGTCGGGCTCCCTGCATGGAGCCTGCTTCTCCCTCTGCCTGTGTCTCTGCCCCGCCCCCCTCTCTATCTCTCATGAATAAATAAATAATCTTAAAAGGAAAAGAAAAGAAACCACATCAAGGAATTGGGGTTCTGGGCCTGACTCTTCTGCTGTGCACCTCTGTGATCTCAAGCAGGTCGTTTTCAAGACTTCAGCTCCTGGGTACACAAATCCCTGCCTCTCTTACAAGGTTGCGAGGAGACTCAGGCAAGAAGTATTTCTTGTCTGGCTTGTGTCAGGCTCTGGCGGGGAGAGAGGCATGCATGAGAAACGCCTCCTGCCCTAGAAGCTTGTCGTTCTTCCACGGGAAAGGGGGCGGCAGGAGAGGAAAGGTGGGCAGCAGTGTTTATTGAGCACTTACTGTGTGCTGGGATCTGGGCAGAGGGCTTTACCCTCATGTAAATCTTCACAGCTGTCTTCTGAGGCTGGGGATATGATTCCTATTGGCAGAGGGGAAAGATGAGACTCAGAGAGGGAAGGAGAAAAAAAAAAAAAAAGCCCGGGTGCCAGTGCCCGCAGAGCTAAGATCTGGTTTCCAGTCAATCCTTTCTGCTGTGCCACACTGCTTCCCAGCTGGGGGCTGACAGCGGATTGGGGTGAACCTTCCTGGGGAGGCAGCGTGATGGGGGCTCAGAGACCCCAGGGAGGATGAGACCCCTGCAAAACGGGAGTGACAGATGCCGTGGGATTTCAGCACGGAGTACCTGGATCTTTGAGATGAGGAACAAAAGCTTCACAGTGGAGAAGATGTTTGACCCGGGCTTTAAAGAACACGCAGTTCTCCAGATAAAGGAAAGAGGGTCCTTCAGAACAAAGGGAGTTGCATACAGAAAGCAGGCAGATGTCAAGCTGGCTCCATGAGGAACTGCAAACGGGCCCCGTGACCGAGACGATTTGGACAAGTGGATAAAGCATCTCGCTTCAGCAATTTACCAATTGTGTGAATTTAAACAAGTTACTTACCCTCTCTGAGCCTGAATTTCTTGTTTTGTTAAGGGAAAGCGGTGATGCCTAACTCACAGGAAGAACTCGGCCTGCGCGGTTCTCATGTGATCCTTAAGCTCTTGTGAGCCAAGCCAAGCAGGGTGCAAGGGCTCGCTCATCTCCGTGGGGGATCAGAGAGAGGAACTTGCCCCAGGACACACAGCCCGGAGTGCCAGGGCCAGGATTCAAAGCCAGGCATCCTCATTCCAGATCCCGCCTTCTTACCAACCTCTTCTATTGACACAAAAATCCTCAATAAAATATTAGCAAAGCGAAACCAGCTTTGGATGAGAGCACCAATGGGCCATGATGAGGGGACTTTGATTCCAGAAATGTGGATATGGTTCGATGTTAGAAAATCTGCTGGGCAGCCCTGGTGGCTCAGCGGTCTGGCACCGCCTGTGACCCAGGGCGTGATCCTGGAGACCCGGGATAGGGTCCCGCGTCGGGCTCCCTGCATGGAGCCTGCTTCTCCCTCTGCCTGTGTCTCTGCCTCTCTCTCTCTCTGTGTCTCCCATGAATAAATAAATAAAATCTTGAAGAAGAAGAAGAAGAAGAAGAAGAAGGAGAAGAAGAAGAAGAAGGGGAAGAAGAAGAGGAAGAAGAAGAAGAAGTGTTCCATCAAAATCAAGGAAAAGGTCAGGGCGCCTGGGTGACTCAGTCCAGTTGAGTTTCAGACTCTTGATTTCAACTCAAGTTATGATCTCAGGGCCATGGCATCGAGCCCCGTGGAACCTGCTTAAGATTCTCCCTTCCTCTCCCCTCCACCCCTTCCCCCCGTAACTGGCACACAGGAGTACACTCTCTCTCTATTAAAAAAGAAAATCAATTTTAAAAGATCAAGAAAAAGGCAATGACCCTGAAAACACTGCCATTATGTAACACTGGCTTGTGAGCCCCAGTAAGTACAGAAAGATGCACAAAGGCATAAGAACTCCAGCTGTGGAAAGGGAGGAGATGCAATTCTCCAATGATATAACTGCTTATCTGAAAAACTTCTTGAAAAACAAAACAAACCAAAAACCTATTGGAACTAATGATAATGGGGATCCCCCGGTGGCCCAGCGGTTTAGCGCCGCCTTCAGCCCAGGGCGTGATCCTGGAGTCCCGAGATCGAGTCCCACGTCGGGCTCCCTGCATGGAGCTTGCTTCTCCCTCTGTCTGTGTCTCTGCCTCTCTCTCTCTGTGTGTCTCTCATGAATAAATAAATAAATAAATAAATCTTTTTTTAAAAGTCTAAAAAAAGGAACTAATGATAGGGAAGTAACTAAAAACAAAAGAAATATATGTTTTCCAAGCCAACTGTTGTTGAAATGCTGACATCCATCAATTACCTACCAATTAGACAGCAGTGGTGACCTTATGTAATTTTCTATTGAGTATTTTTTAATTTAATTTAATTTAATTTAATTTAGTATTATTTTTCTCAATGTATTTAAACTAGAAACAAAATACAGTTCACCCATTTCTCCTGCCTCTCACCCTCCCCCCCACCTCTGGCAACCACCAAGCCATCCTCTGGATCTCTGAGCTTGGTGGGGGCTTCTGTTGTTTTTTGTTTGTTTGTTTGTTTGTTTGTTTTGAGGTTTGTTTCCATTCCACATAAGTGAAGTCATATGGTCTTGGTCTTTCTCCGTCTGGTTTATTTCACTTAGCATAATGCCCTCAAGTTTCATCCATGTTGTAGACAATGACAAGATTTCCTTCCTTTTTATGGCCAAATAATATTCCATTGTACATATATATGCCACATCTTCCTTACTGATGGATTCTTATGTTGCTTTCAGATCTTACCTATTGTGAATAATGCTCTAATGAACATAGAGGTATATGTATCGGTTAAGTCTGTGTTTTCATTTTCTTCAGATAAATACCCCAAAGTGCAATTGCTAGATCATGGGGTAGCTCTATTTTCAATTTTTCGAGGAATCTCCATACTGTTTTCCATAGTGGCTGCACCACTTTTTATTCCCACCCACAGTACACGAGGGTTCCCCATTGTCCACGTCCTCGCCGCCGATTGTTATCTCTTGTCTTTTTGATAAGACATGATATATTTTTTAAATATTACTTTTTGTATGTGCCAACAAGAACCAGCAAAAATGTAACACTTGGAAAAGAGGATTCCCCATCGCCAAGGACCACAGATTCTGTGCAGGTGAATTACTTTAACAACAAATGTGTAGGGTAACATAAAGAAATGAGAGAACATTTCAGAGCTATAAAGACGAACAAATGAGAAATACGGCATACTCCTGGAGCAGACAACATATTACAATGACGTTCATTTCTTCCCCAAAATGATATACCTGTAATGCAATTTAAAAAAAAAAAGAAACAAACAAACAAACAAACTATGGAATCTCAGCTTTGATCAAGTTCTTCTGAATTTCTAAATTATTTTAAATTTCATCTGGGAAAATGAAGAAGCAACTGTTGCTGAATGTAAATTGCTGACATCCATAAATTACCTGTCATTAGAAGTCAGTGACCTTATACGGTTTTTTTTTTTAATTTTTTTAATTTTTAAGTTTACTTTTTCTAATTTACTGAAACTTGAAAAAATAGTTCTCTTTCTGACCAAGAAAATTTGGGTAAATAAATATAATGAAGGGAGACTTTCCCTACCAAAAAAGGCAATAGAGGGACATCTGGGTGGCTCAGCAGTTGAGCATCTGCCTTCAGCTCAGGGTGTGATCCGGAGATCCCGAGATCGAGTCCCACGTTGGACTCCCTGCATGGAGCCTGCTTCTCCCTCTGCCTGTGTCTCTGCCTCTCTCCCTCTGTGTCTTTCATGAATAAATAAATAAAATCTTTTTTAAAAAAAAAAGGCAATACAATACAAAGCTATAATCATTATAAAACAGTGTGATCATAGCATAAGAATTACTAGATAGGGATCCCTGGGTGGCGCAGCGGTTTGGCGCCTGCCTTTGGCCCAGGGCGCGATCCTGGAGACCCGGGATCGAATCCCACATCGGGCTTCCGGTGCATGGAGCCTGCTTCTCCCTCTGCCTATGTCTCTGCCTCTCTCTCTTTCTCTCTCTGTGACTATCATAAATAAATAAAAAATTTTAAAAAATTTAAAAAAAAAGAATTACTAGATAGATCAATGGAAGAACAAGAATATCTTGAGAGCAGACGTTAGGATATAAATGTGGTAGGTACACAAGTCAGTGGATGATAAGGTTTAATTCACATCGGCGGGGAAAGAAAAAACAACTGATTAGGACTGGAGCAATTGTTTAACTATTTCAAAAACTAAAAGAATTAGGGTGCATGGGGGGCTCGGCCAGTTAAGTGTTGACTCTTGATTTCGGCTCAGGTCGTGATCTCAGGGTGATGAGAAACAGCCTGCATCCAGCTCCATGCTGGGCAGAGAGCCTGCTTGAGATTCTCTCTCCCTCTGCCCCTCCATGCCTTCTTGCCTTTTCTCTCTCTCTCTCTCAAAAAAAAAAAAAAAAAAAAAACACTAAGTGAATTTATATCTTCACATCACGTTTGATACTAAAATAAATTACAAAGATTAAAGATATACATGAAAGGCAAAGTCATAAAAATCTAGAAGAAAACAAAGATAAATATTTATCAGCTCTTACAAAATGGAGAAGAAAAAGCTCTAGAAGCATAAAAGATATAAAAATTGAAAGATAAAATTGGAACTCAAGAAAAATTGAAAGCTCCCAAACTCTTAAGAACTTTGTAAACAAGGGCATCTGGGTGGCTCAGGCAGTTAAGTGTCTGCCTTCAGCTTAGGCCATGATCCTGGGGTCCTGGGATCGAGCCCCACATCAGGCTCCCTGCCAGCAGGGAATGCACTTCTCCCTCTCCTTCTGCTCTGATCCTCTGCTCATGCTCTCTCTCTCTCTCTCTCTCAAATAAGTAAATAAAACCTTTTAAATAAGGAGAACATTATAAACAAAACTAAACATGCTCATCACAAACTTGACAGTATTTGCAATCAATAAGACAGGAGGACTGATCTTCCAACGTAAAAACTCAGATTAATAAGGAAACCAGTCAAATATCAGTGGGAAGATTCCTAGGCCAGGTGCCAATTAATGGCCGCAAAAATGCAAATAACTACAAATGCACCCTAAATAATTTCTAGATCAGGCTTAAACTTTGAAATTAGCAAAGAATTTACAAAATGATACACCGTATGGGGACACATAGGGAGCAACAGCATCGTGCATGACAAAGCAATTTAGGGCTATATTTTAAGAACTCCAAAAAAAAAATATCCCTCTGACACAGCAAATTCCCTTTTAGGAATCTAATTGTCAGACTTTGTTGCAAAGATTTATGTGGGTAAAACAATGCTTGTCACAGAATTTTGAAAACCACATAAATATTAGACAACATAACGTTTCAGGGGGTTGGTTTAATAAATTACAAGTAGTCACAGGATGGAATATTATATAGTCTTTTAAAATAATGCCTTTGAAAGACATTTAAAGGCCTAAAGGGGAAATGTGACAATAAAATATGTGGTGAAAAGTACATATTTGTATATAACAGGAAGATTCAAATTTTTTAGTATTTAGTGCAAAACATATACTTTAAGGATTATGGATGGTTTTTGGTTGTCATCATTATTCCTGTATTTTTCAGACTTTTAGCAATAGGCACATTTACGATTTTTTTCTTAAAAGTATACAAGATTACAACCTGACCTGCAATCATGTGATGGGAGATAAAGAAGGCCCTTTGACAAGTCCAAATTCCTCCACAGTTTGTGCTGTTATTTTTGCTACAAATCTCCTGGTGACATGACAAGTGTCTAGGAGAGATCCTTCTGAGTTGTCACTCACACACGATCAGTTCTGGCTTCAAGAACCTTCTGCAGCACATGGAACGGAAACCACACTCGCTGCTGGGAGGACAGCTGGCTTGACTTGGCTACTCCTTACGGTCTCCTTCTGCCCTGGCTCCGTGCTTGTTTGCTCTTCTCTACAGAAGCAGCATCACTGCTGCAATCACTGGTTTTGCAGGAAGAAATGCATAGCCCTCTCTCCCTCTCTCCCTCTCTCTCCCTCTCTCCCTCTCTCTCTCTCTCTCTCTCTCTCTCACACACATACACACACACACAAACACACACATACACAGCTCTTCCTTGCCTTCAGCAAGCCAGGCAGCACGTGCCAGATTCCCATTTCCCTAATAAGAGACATGAACATGGATGTTCTATGACCTTCATCTGTCCCCCTTCCTGCCAACCAGCTGAGCTCCTACCCTGCCCTGGGAGCTGTGTGCTCCCCTCTTGCCTCACTCTCATTTTACATCGGTTGCCACTTCTGCAATTGTCCAAACCGGGAACAGGGGAGCAGAAAGGCCAGATCGTAGCTTTGGTTCTGTTACCAATTCAATGGAAGACCAGAGGCCAGTCACTGCCACTCTCAGATCCTGAGAATTCTCATCCGGAAAATGGACCGGCCGGAAGAAACCATCTCTGAGGCCCCCTCCAACCCCAACGTGCTAATGGGCAAATTTCTCAAAGGCAGCCAGAGATTCGGACTCTCCTTGATTGCTGAACCAGGAGTTCACGAACTGCACATCCGGAGATGCTCACGCGGTGACATCTGTGGTGCGGGATGATGTAGCGTTCCTCACCTGGAGAGAGGAGGGGGAGGATGTAGCAGGGGCGTATTTCAGAAGACTGCAGCAACTGGAAGCAAATGCTAGATGTCTATAGAAAAAGAAATAGCGTTTTATTAAAAAAAAAAAAATCGAGAAATAGAATGAAATGGAGAGCCCCTGAGCAGTGTTGGTGGAGGAAGAGGTGCAGGTGACATGGAGCCGGGGAGCCTCCTAGGTGGCCCCGCTGTAAAACCCTGCCTCACGAAACGTCTCCTTGGGGCCCTAGAAGCGTGTCTGTTGGCTGGTTTGTAAGACACAAATCTGAGCAGAAGCTGTCCCGGGTTTAACAAGAGAATCTGGGGTGACAATATGATGCCAGGCAAATCTTTTGAGCTATGCTGGGAATCTCACATTGGGTTCTTAGCCGATTGGACTCCTCTGGTTCACCGCGAACTTAATCCTGGCTCCTTGGAAAATACTTGGAGAAAAAAATAAAAATAATAAAATAAAATAAAATTAATTAATTAATTAATTAAAAAAATAAAATACTTGGAGATGTACGTCCTGTGCTTCTGGGTACACCTGCCGCCCACAGCCGACCCGGATACTTAGGCAGCACATCCTCCCTTCTTCCCCAGTGGGCCATCCCATGAGACCAGATCCCTAGGAGGAAAACATCGTGGACCCCTCTCAGCCGAGACCCCTCAAGGCTCTCATTTGTTGGGGGACAGATGAGATTTCAGAAGGGGAGGGGAGAGCCTGATAGAGGGGACTATGACAGCTTCCCCATAAGCACAGGGGCAGCCTCGGGAGCAGAAGGAAGGAGAAGCCCTGCTGGCACATCAGGGCTTCCAGGATCAACCAGGACTGCAGTCTCGTGCGTTTCTTACATTAATAAGCTTAAAAGTGCCAGCCTCACTCTTGAGTTCATGCTCCTTTAAAAGCAGCTTGGACAAGCCCAGCAAAAGCACTTCAAGAAGCCTTCCCCTAAGGGGAAGGAGAAAAAAGGGAAAGGTTGTTCAAATCATAGGTGGAGCCCCGGGGAAGAAAGATGGGAACTAAGGAAAACAGGTCATTTGCACATTCCCAGAAGTAGAAGTACAAGGCCAAAAGGCATGAGCGTCTGTAAAGAGTATCTTATCTCTTGTGCAACTGATGTCTCAGATGAAACAAGAATGCCACTAGCAGCGGTTGCACACGCCACTGCCTCACCATCACTTGCTGGCCTTTGGTGGTATTGTTTTCAAGTTGTGTTTGCTAGTTTGGTAGATGGGAAGTCAGCTCTTCGTCCCACGGTCCTGCACCAGCCGGCTCTCAGTGGGCACCCACCAGGTCCCACGGGCACGTCATTTTCCCAGGACGTACCAAGATGATTAAGGCAGGGCCCTCGCAGGGCGTCTGGGTGGCTCAGTCGGTTAAGCATCTGCCTTTGGCTCAGGTCGTGATCTCCTGGGATCAAGCCCTGGGATCAAGTCCTGGGATCAAGTCCCGCTGCAGGCTCCCTGCTTAGCAGGGAGTCTGCTCCTCCCTCTTCCTCTGCGCCTCCGCCCACTTGTGTTCTCTCCTCCTCTCACTCTCAAATAAATAAAAAAGTCTTTAAAAAAAAAGAGAGAGAAAGACAGGGCCCTCGCTCTGAACTAGTGTGCACTCTGGCTGAGGAGGCCGGGGAAATGCATGTCCCTGGGAGGAGGCCCAGTGCAAAGCACCAGGAGAACAGTCAAGACTAGAAGCCCGGGGGCCCTAGATGGCCCAGGCCAGACTCTGCTCCGGGCCCTCCCGCCCAGCCCCGGGATCCCGAGGCTCAAGAGAGTTTGCAGGAGCATCTACTGAGTCCACAGGCTTGAACGTCCCCAAGGGGGTTTGGCTTCCCAGGCTCCACCTCACCGGGTTGCAGTCTGATAGCACCTTCTCTCTGGGAAGAAACCAGACCCTCGGTGGACCCCCTCCTCAATTCTAGAGAACCTTCCAGAGCTAAGAGAAAAGACAGAGAGCACTGGGCTGAGAGTCGGGGAGCTGTAATTCGGGTCTGAGCTCCACCACTAACACGCGAGGCGGCCTGGTGAGCCCTTCCCTTTCTCCCAGCTTGTGCTTCTTACAGAATGGGGGGCTGGGGGTGAGCTCACATGTACGGTTAATACTCCCCTGGGGGAAGAAGGCTTGTCCGCAAGCACATCTGCCCCGTGAGCTGCGATCTGGTCAGTCCCAGATCCAAAGTAACAGACCGTCCGTGTCTTCATCCTAAACCAAGGGAGATGGTTGCTAAGGAGAAAGATGCCAAAGAGGGCATTTCTGAAAAACACCGCCTGAGAACAAGCCGAAGATGACAGGGCCAGATAACCGTGGCTCACTTACCATGTGCTAGTCACTGGTTCCTGCAGGGCGATTCCGGGAGGCGTAATCTTTAATCCCACCGTAACCCGGTGAGATAGCCCTTCTTACCCTCAGATAAGGAGACAGAGGCTCGGAGATTAAATCACTCGTCCAAGACCCCGCGTCGGAGAGTGGCAGATGAGATGCAAACCCGGTTGGCCCTACCCCAAGGCCCGTGCTCTTTCCTTGAGCAAACAGACCAGGCCAGCCCTTCACCAGGCTGTACGAGGCCCCCAGATGTGTGTCATGTGGCCCGAGTGAGGCTTGAAAATTGGACATTTTCCACAGAAACCCAGCTTCTGGATTGGAAAATTAGGAAACCCGGCAACTCGGAGCTCTTGTTCCACATGACAGTCACGGGTGGGACCTGCATGGAGGCCCGGGTCCTCGGACAACACTCGTTAGCCACGTTCCTCTCCAGTTTGCTCCCCTGTACCTGCTGGGGCCCCCACCAGGTCCTGCTGCACCTGTGACCCCGGGCCAGGGGCAATGCTCCTGACCCTGCATCCATCCGGGGGCAAAAGTCAGACGATGAACACAGAAGTACTGCAATGGCTCCAGCTCCCTATGCCTTTCTCCCCAATTCCTCCTCCCCTCCTGTCCCCTCCTTCCGCTCCCTAGTCTCTCCCACCTAGCTCACGGTCCATGCGCACACACACACACACACACACACACGTCCTTCAGTCCCTTCTTCCCATGACAACTGCAAATTCTGTGATGACAGAGGGTGTCTCACCTCTTTGCACACACAAGACCTGGTGCAGCCCAGCAGGGCGGGAGCTCACTATCTTCTGGGGATCCAGTATAAGCTCTCGTGTCCAGGCAGAGGTCCAGCTGGTGGGCGAGGGGGTGAAGGTGGGGGACACCCAGCTTCTAGCTGGCTTCCCTGTTGTCCCCTCTCGCCACACCAGTGCCCCTGGGTTGATGCTCTGCTGTCTGAGTGTTCAGAGGCCCCAGAAGTGCTGGCGGAAGGCCCGAGCTCGTAATATCTTCCGGTTTACACCAAGAAGGCCAGGGGCTTTCTAAATGGGAAATCTTGGGGGAACCACGAGCTGAGTTCCAAGTCCACGTGTTGGGGCCCCTCAACTATGTCCATGTGAGCCGCAGCAGAGCTCTAGCTGGCCCGGCCAGGACTTTGGATCCTTGGAGGGTGATCATCTGAGACTACCTCCCCCGGTCTAATTTGGGGGAAACCTGGATTACCATCACCACTCTGCTCCTGGGCTCAGGTCAGAGAGCACAGGGCCTGGGATTCAGCCCAGAGAGCTGCCATGTACTGCCCGGGTGGCTCGAAGTGAGTCTTGGGCTCGGTTTCTCCATCTGTAAAATGGGGCTCAGGAAGCCAAGGCACGTGATTGTAAGGTGCCATTTCGGCAGCCCTGAGGGGAAGCAGGGGAAGACTCAGGCTCTCCGTGGTGACAGGGAGGACGAGGTCCGGGTGGGCGCTCTGGGGCCTGGGCGGGCATTAGAAGCACCTGTGCAGCTCCAGTGCATTAGGACGGGCAGCCTTAAAACCATGCACTGGAGTGGAAGGGGTCATCATTTTTCCCATTAAAATTTATGGAATGGATTTTTCACTTAACAGCTTTTTGTTTAGCAGCAGAATCGTCAGGAACAAATCCCAGTCGTTCAGCCAAGGACTGACCTCGGGGCAGAGAAGCAAATGAACTGGCCTAGATAATATTAATCGCCACCCCCGAGTGACTTCCTAAGTGGCAGGAGCCTTACATGTATCTTGTCATCGCAACTTCCCAATAGCCACATACCCTTAACATGGTGATAGGGTAAGCATCAGTATATTCATCCCCTAGATAAGGAAACTAAGGCACCAAGAAGCTTGAGAACCCCAAGATTCCCTGCTTGGCCAGGGGCAGAGCTAGGATTTGGAACAGGATCCTCTCTCTGGCTCCCAAACCAAGGATCCTCTCCCGGTCCCCTCCAATGCCTTCCCAAGGAGAAACGTTCAGCCCTGATAGCCTGTCCCCCATCCCCATCTCCCCCCCCCCCACTAAAATGTGACCATGGACTGTGCTTTCAAGACTCATTCTTTTATATATATTTTTAGATCTATTTATTTTATTGGGGGGGCGCAGAGGGAGAGAATCTCAAGCAGACTCCCCGCTGAGTGCAGGAGCCCAACATGGGGCTCGATCCCACGACCACAAGATCCCAACCTGAACTGAAACCAAGAGTCGGACACCTAACCGACTGCACCACCTGGGCACACCAAGACTCATTCTTTTGGGATCTACTGGGAGGCGCCCTCAGAGTTCATGTCAACTGGAGACAAAGGGAGAAGAAACGCAACTGCGGTACTTTCCACTGGAGAGGCGGCGCACGGCCAGAGCACGCTGCTGAGGAGCAGACGAGCTGACTGGGGACGGCCCTGCTGTGCAAAGCCGTCTACGCTCTGGGCCTCGGCTCCTTCAGCTGCAAAGTGCGGATGGAAATGTCCACCTCGCTCCCTTGGCATATGCATTGTGAGATAACATATGGATAAGTTCCAGGTGGACCGGAGAACAATAGCCGTGCAGAAAGCCAGATTTTTCCAGAAGATTCTAGAATGCTCAAAGATTACTGATCAAATTACAAGTCTGATTTTCTTGTTTTTTTTTTAATATTTTATTTATTTATTCATGAGAGACACAGAGAGAGGTAGAGACACAGGCAGAGGGAGAAGCAGGCTCCATGCAGGGAGCCCAATGTGGGACTCGATCCCAGGACTCCAGGATCATGCCCTGGGCCAAAGGCAGGTGCTAAACTGCTGAGCCACCCAGGGATCCCCAAGTTTGATTTTCTATGTCAGGTCTCTGACTTCCCCCGTGGTCAGCTTGCTATTTGACAGTAATGGAGTCTATCCTCAATGACATGAACCTGTTTGGTTCAGCAGGTAAACCACAGTGAAGGTTCCGGACAGCGGTGCATTTTCCCTGTGGCTGCTGACATTCCGCGGGCAGGCCTTTGGTCATCAGTCAGAAAGAGCAACTTCCTGCAGCACGCAGCTTGGCAGAGTTACATTAGCCACTTTTCGGGGAACTTTCTTTCTTCTAACATGTTTCTGTATCACTCAGAACACAGGAGCCCCAGCACCCAGGAGGACTAGGAAAATGCATGTGCATAAAGCAGCCCTGCAACCAATAAAGGTGACTTGGGAACAAAAAAAAAAAAAAATGGATTCCTTGTAAAATGATTACACGGTATTACATAAAATGTCCACCTCACATAAAATTGTTTAAATCATTAGGTATGTACAAATTTTAAGTGAGTTTGCCTAAGTGGTATTCCTTAAGGGATTATTTCAAGGAATGGATTTATTTTTTTTAAGGAAATAAAATCAATTCATCAATAAGAAACAGCATTCTAGAAGGACCTACCCTGATGGTCCATTGTACAAATTCAGGTTTCAGAAGCATCCGTATCCCATGGGTCCTCCTAGGTCAATGACATATTGGTCGGGCAATACCACGCCTGGGGGTGGCAGGGGGTGGGGGGGTCACTTGGCAGAACCCCCCTCTCCTTGGCTGTCACTGCTGCTCTGTGCAAACGACCATGTTCCAAGTGAGCTGAGCACAAACGTACTATCTCATGGTCCCTCTTTAAAGGTTTGAAAAAAGAGATTAACGACACACAAGCCCTATATGAGCCGTCTTCTGAGGCCCTAGTCCACTACATTTTAGGAAGGGGAGTGGCTTGGGGAGAAAGTAGCCAATGCAAAGGCCTTAAGATACTCATTTCCTGGCCCCGACTCTGGGCATTGGTTTGTGGTTGGAAACCCCACTGCCTCGGAAGAGTGCTCTTCCTCATGAAGGGCATCCTGATTCCAGAGTCGCGCTCTCTGGGTTCAGTCTCCTGTCAGTTGTGTGACGTGGGGCAAACGGCTTAACCTCTCTGGATCTCGCGCCCTCCTTTGTCAAATAAGGGAAATAGGCTGATCGCTTTATCAGGACTCCAGTGTCATGGGCACTGGTGGGTCTAGGGCAGGGGTTGGCAAGCTTTTTCTGTAAAAAAAGGTGGGTAGTGGGACACCCAGGTGGCTCAGTGTTTGAGCATCTTTCTTTGGCTTGGGGTGTGACCCAGGGGTCCCGGGATCGAGTCCCACATCGGGCTCCCTGCATGGAGCCTGCTTCTCCCTCTGCCTGTGTCTCTGCCTCTCTCTCTCTCTGTATTTCTCATGAATAAATAAATAAAATCTTTTTTTAAAAAAAGAGGTGGGTAGTACATCTTTGGGGGGCCTTGAGCGCCACACGTACCGTGTCCCTTGAGACAGCTCAGTCCCGCTATAGCAGCGCAAAAGCAGCCACAGACGGTGTGAACGGAAAGGAGGGTGAGCACGTTCCAATAAAACTTTACCAAGAAGTCAGCAAGCTGAGCTGGTCTGCGGGCTGTAGATTGCCATCTCCCGGTCTGGAGAATGTCAGGGTCAAACCAAGAGAGGTGGCAGTGAGAACACAGCCCCCCCGGAGGAGGCCCGGGCTAAGCGTAGGCCCACTGGGCTCCCCTGCACCTGCCGGCCGCCTGCGCTCCGGTCATGTGGCCCCGAGCCCCTCACCTGCTCCCGGCCGGTTTCCCCGGTCCCAGCTCCTAAGGGCCTGTCCCGTTCATCCGCACCCTGGACCAGGGCAGAGGCCAGGTCTGCCCCCACCCCTGTGTTCTGCCCCCAGTGAGGACCAGGGGAGGCTGCCTGAATGGGAAGAGGCCAGCACAAATGCCACTTTCCAGAGCCAAGAGAGGGCCAGTTTCGAGTCCCAGCTCTGCCATGACTCGCCGGGTGACCTCATGTGTCCGGGAAGGGGAGACAGTAAGGCAGCAATAACCCCAGGGCCCCCTCTACAAGCCAGAGCTCGCCTTGAGGGGCACCACCAGGTGAGTCCGGGGACAGGAGGGCTGTGCCCCCAACCATCCCCGCTGCGGGCTTCCCAGCCTTTCCGCAGAGTAAGGCACACAGCCCAGGCACCCCCAGCACCCCTGGCTGAGTCTCACTGCTTTGCCTTCTACGCATCCTCCTCTCCCACAGCCAGAAGCACCTTTGAGATGATCCCATTAACCCTCTCATCTTTCAATTAGGAAACTGGCTGGGGGAGAGGACGGGCCTTCCCCAAAGTCTCCTAGCTGGCTGTCCTGACAGCCTGGGCCCGGCCTGCGGCCCTGCCTCTGACGAAGCCCCACCACAATCTCTGTGGAACACAAACCACCTGCACGGTGGAGCCGGGGGCAGGGCCACCAGTGGCCCAAATGATGCCTTTGTGAGGATTATAAAAATGTCCCCCTTCCTCCAGCCGAACAGCCAAGCCCTGCACCAGCACCCACCCTGGGTGGGCAGGCAGGAATCCAGCCCCCATTCACCCTACAGCTGGATGCTTTGTGCAGTGTGCAACCAACACAGCTTTACATGGAGGCCCTGGGCCCACCCCTAGTAGCAGGGATTAGGGCTAACCTTGGCAAAGCCGAGATCACAGACCCGTGTGGGGACGTCGGGGCCTACTGAGGTCCGGGCTGGCATGGCCAGGTAGGAGTACGTGCCCGTGTACACTGGAGATCCGCCTTTCCATATGAAATCCACAGTGTGCCGGGGCAGCCCGGGTGGCTCAGCGGTTTGGCGCCTGCCTTCAGCCCAGGGCCTGATCCTGGAGACCCGGGATCAAGTCCCTGCATGGAGCCTGCTTCTCCCTCTGCCTATGTCTCTGCCTCTGTGTGTGTGTGTGTGTGTGTGTGTGTGTGTGTGTGTGTGTGTGTCTGAGTGTGTCTCATGAATAAATAAAGAAAATCTTTAAATAATAATAATAATTTTTAAAAAAAAAAGGAATCCACAGTTTGTAAATATCGCCAAAGGATTTCTGGGTTGTTTTTTGGTGGGGTTTTTTTTCTTTCTTTTTTTTTTTTTTTGGCGTTTTGTTTTGTTTTGTTTTTGTCTTTTAATTCCAAGCAGCCTGCTCCTGTGCAGAGCACACGGGAGTTGCCACTCAGCTACCCCCCACCCCCACCCGTTCACGATACCGATGTGAGCGAACAGGGCAGTGACTCGTCCAAGGTGACACCTCGAGGCAGTGACAGGCTGTCTTCCAGCCCTTGCCGGGGCCTGTGACCCACACTGGGCCTCCATTTCACTAGTCAGCAGCAATTGCACACACACCTCCCGGCTGGCCCTGTCCCCAGCAGATATTTTTACCAAACATCTCAGCAGTTTGCAGGAAGGCCCAGGGTCTTGGCTTGAGCCAGTAAATTATGATCGCTTGCCAGAGAGCTGTAAACAGGATCCTGATTAATGAATTCCTTAATGGTCGGGCCCTGTGTGCAGACGTTGTCTGAGTGTCACCCCTGGCAGATACACGAGCGGGAGTTGGCCGGGCAGCGGGAAGATTTGTGTCATGTCTTTGCCTCAGAAAGAGAACTCCAAACCTGCTGGCCCCGAGCGCTGAAATGACCACTCCTCCCTCGCTCCTAATCTTGCGCCTGCCCCGTCTGAGTTCTCGCCAGCTGACGTGTGCAGAAGACCAGGGAAAGAGATGATTGATCCCCGGGTGGAAATAGAACTGGCTGGCCTCCACCGTGATCTCAAGAAACTTGAAAATGCCCTTATCTGAATCCAAACAAAGAGCGAGAAGTGTTCTCCCCCATGCGGCCTGCGCTGCATCTGGCGGGAACTCCCCCACCCCGAGGCCCGAGCGAGGCGGGGGAGCCCCTGGGTCTCCTCTCCTCTTGGTTGCAGGCTGGAAACTCAGGCTGCGGGGGCCAGACCCAAAGCTGTCCAGATGCCCCCGAGGAGTGAGGAAGGATGGAAACACAGAACAGTCACTGACAAGGGAATGGTCCAGCCGTGTGACCTTGGGCCAGGGTCCTAACCACTCTGGACCTCGCGTGTCGTCTGTGAAATGGGCCCAGAGCCCATGATTCACTCAATGCTCCATGCCTCGGCAGGCGAGGTCAGAGCTAAGGCCAGAACAACGGGCATGACACAGAAATGGCACGCGTGGCCCGCTCTCCCTCTGGCGCCCAGGGCAGGCATCAGCAATCGATCCTGGCTTTCCTTGCCACTGAGCCGGGGCCGGCCCTGCAGCCCTTCCCAGCGGAGGACCCGGGGCAGCCACCACCGATCAATCACGGCCAGCAGGTGTGAGAAAAGCGGTTTGCTGTGCCTGAACTGGAATTTTTGTCTTCTCTGCGTTAGTCTCAGAGGGGTGCGAAGAGCGCCGGACAGAAGTCGGAAGACCCGGGTAACCGTGGCGGCTCTGCTGCCTCCCCTGGGCGGGACGCCAGGCCGCTCAGAACTCCCTCAAAGTCCCTGCCGGCTCCAAGGTCATGGACTGGCCAGAGCGAAGTCTTTTCACCAGAGCCACAGAGGACGTCTGTGTATCAGGCACTGTGCGAAGCGCCGGATGGCGTTCTCTAACTTACTCATCGTGATACCTGACGAGAGGGAACTACGACTGACCCATCCTGCAGATCCTCTGGCTGCCGCTTCAGCAGAGTGCAGCTCAGTGAGCGAGCCCGGGAGAAACCAGCACAGGCATTGCCCAGCCCGCCTGCAGAAGTGTTGGGAAAAATAAACCCCTTCATTTTTTTAGAGTTGCTTGTTACACGGCAGTAGCTAGCTAGCCGATACACGATCTTCCTCCGGAGCCACACCCTCACCCTGACTGTGGTTGGTGTGTCTCACAAGGGGCAACGCGGAGTCGGGAGTAGGCGTGTGGTCTCTGGAGGCAGACCCAGATCCCCGGCTTCAGATCCCAGATCTACCTTTTTTTCTTTTTTTCTTTTTTCTTTTTTTTTCCAGATCTACCTTTTACTAGCTGTGTGACCTCGGGCAAGTCATTTGACTTCTTTACGCCTCAGTTTCTCCTTCTGTAAAATGAGAGTGATGATAATACTGCAGCTACCTCACTAGGTTGTTGTGAGGATTAAGTGTAAAGTGTCTAGAAGGGTGCCCAGCACGGAGCATTCACTACCACTGTCCCTAGAGAAAGGCCATTTCTAGGCTCACGATCAATCAGGGTCACTTACCCGGTGAGGGCTCCTGGGGCCTGTGGCAGGAATCCTGCCCATCTGCTGTCTCTGACATGCTCAGTCCCTCAGAAGGAGCATCTGTAAGCCCCAGGGGGGGCACCTGGGTCAATGAGCCCCCCAGAGCGGTAAAGCCTGTAGACTTACACAGTGGCCCTGGAGGTAGAAGCTGTGTGTCCTATTTTTCCCAGAGGAGGAAACCGAGACCCAGAGAGAGAACTAGCCCTTGGCCAGCCTCCCAATTCCTGGTTCAGGGCTTATCTCTCCAGCCCACCCAGCCTTCCCATCCTGGTGCCGATGCAGCAATGGGGGTCCCAGGTGGGCCCATTCCCCAGCCTTGAGAGCGGGGTCACGCAGACCTCCTGGGATCCGGTTGTGCAGCCTTCCTCAGAGTGAGATGAGGGCAATGAGCCCGGCAGGCGCAGCCCCCCTCTGAGGTCTCCTGGACCAAGAAACCTACGGGAAGGAGGACGGGCCAGATTCCAGCAAGAAGCAGAGCTTCAAGGCTCTTCTGTGAAGTCTTAGGTCCTCCTCCCTCTCCACCTCTCTCCTTGGTGCTGTGCTCCTGGTCACCCAGCATGCCCTCCCCTTCCACCTCCATGAGGAGAATCCTCTCCCCTTTCTTGTCAGTGGGCCGAGCACCAGGCAAGGGAGAATCAAAACCTAAGATTTGCTAACACCCAACATGTGCCTCGTGCCGTTATCTCCTTTAATTGACACGACAACCCACCAAGGACGCATCGTTACCTGACTGTCGCAAATGGGGGAGCAGGGCCCCAAGAGGCTAGCTGACCTGCCCAAGAAGACTGAAGGTGCCAGAGCTGGGACTTGAATCCAGACCCCTGGACTTCAGAGGCTTGGCCACTTCCACCACAGTACCTGGCACCCCCCGGGGAGGCCGAGGGCCCGCATGGAAACTCCAGTGTGGGAACAGCCGAGTGGAAACCGCATTAATGAAAGGAGAGACTGAACGGGGCCGGGCCCCCAGGGCTTGTTCCTCGTCAACCTGAGCCCCAGAAGGAGCCGGGAAGTGATGTTCCCAGCATCCTCAGCAGCTAATTATCAGCTCCACTTTTTCCTTTCCCTCCCTGGGTGTTTCCGATGCCCTCATCAGGTGCTCCGGACTCAGCCTGCAGAGCAGCGCTGCGCCTCCCAGCTGGCAGGGTAGGGGCGTGGGGACTGAGAAGGTACAGTCACTCCTGGCAGGGGGGAGCAGGGGGCAGGGACCCTCGTCGGCTCCACGTGTGGCTGACCCCTGGGTCCTTGATACGGATCTGTTGAATTAATAAATGGAGCACCAGCAGGTGCTGGTTTCGTGCTCCGGTGTTCATGTCCCTGCCTCGTACAATCCCTGTGAATCATCACCCCAATCCTCACTGTGTGCCCTCGCTCTGCTAGATGCCCCACTTCCCGTCCACATGGACCTCCCTAGAGGGGTCTCGGGGTGCCCCCACCCTCACCATGTCACCCAAACCTGATGCCCAAAGGGCTAAGTGTGTTCCCCCCGTGAGTAGTAGGTGGCTGGTGGCCGTGCCAGGCCTGCAGGTGCCGCGGACCCCTGAGCCTTTGCTCTTCAGCACTGTATTCCAGGGGCTGGAGGCCGGGAAGCAGGCCGGGAAGGCGAATGTGCTCTTCAGAGACAGGAGCTGATGAGCCCCCAGTCCTGGCCTCCTGCCCAACCCCCCTGCTCAGCTCCCTTCCTGACCCCACCCATCCTAGAGGCTCCTTGCTGTCTCCCAGCCCACCCATTGCTCATCTGAGGGCCCGAGCGGTGCTGTGAGAGTCTGGCCACCTCTTGACCACTGAACACCACCAGTGGAACTTCTCTGGTCAAGCCTGATCCAGCGTGCAGATGGGGACTTTGCAATCCCCCTTCCTCTCTCACCTCCTGGAGCCCCCATGTCCCTGCCACCCCCAATGCACCCCTGTCTCTCCCTCCCCTGACTTCCCATCTCTGCTTTCCTCTTCCTCACCCTGAAACAGAGAAGACCCAGCACTTGGGGACGGGAGGCTCAGGGCCCAGTGTCAGGTCCCCCACTCCACGGCTGGGTGACTTTGGACCAGCCACTGGGTACCTGGGGCTCTGGTTCCTTACTCTCAGCTAACAAACCCACAGCCAGGTTGGGTGTCGGTGTGGGGACGGGGCCTCCAACACGTCAGTGTGCCCACTCTGTGCCTGGGTCTCCCTAGAAGCCACTCTGCCTCCTTCCCATACTTCCCCCCTTGGAGCCTCCGACGTGGGCCTGAGTGGAGGTGGAGGTGGAGAGGAGCTCACCCAGCCATGAGGACCTTTTCCACACAAGAACATGCGGTTCAGAGAGGTGAAGGCGCTTGCCTAAATGCCCCGAGGTCAGTACAAATTCCGGACCTATTGTTTCCCAGCTCTGTCCCAATGTAAAACCTGCCTTCTCCATCATTCATTCAACATATGTATTCCCAGAGCACCTACTGGGCGCCAGGCACCCTGCAGAGGACTAGCGAGACATCTGAAGGCCAAGTCCTCCTCTCCCCGGTGACAGTGACCGGGGAGGTGTCAAGGGCAGAGGAGATGGTAGATGGCAATGCACTTGCAGGTGCCCAAGGGCCGTGCATGCCCACTTCCCCCCTGCTGACCTGGCTGCTCCACCAGACAGAAGGCCTGGCTGGACAGACGGCCAGAAGTTGCTGGCAGACCTTAGGGCCCCAGCGGACCTCCCAGGGCCCGCCTCAACCTGCACCCTGCAGGCCCAGGGACTCCCGGCTCTGAGAACAGCCCCGCCTCTCCCCAGATCTCTGGTCCTGCTGGTCTTGGCCTCCAGAAGCCCTGCACAGAGACAGAGCCATAAGCAGAACCCTGCCAGGGCAGGGCCAGCGCCAGGAGGAAGCCCGGAGCGTGTGCCAACGCTGGGAGCAAGATGGGAGGTTATTTTTAGAGGCAGCCTGATGGGGTAGCCGTCTGTCCCCCTGCACGGCGACATGGAGATGCCCTCTGGAGAAGGAGACGAGCTCTGTGATCCAACACTCGGCCTCTCCTGGCCCCAGTGGAGCCTGAGCAGAGCCCACCTCCTCCAGGGAGACTTCCGTGGTTCCTGCAACCTGCCAGTGGCCCTTAATTTTCAATTCGGTAGGCAGGGAAGCAGGGGAGGGCAAGAAAGTTACTGATGGGGATTGACTTACCTGCGCCAAGTCCCTTCTGCTCGTCCCCTCAGTGGGCCCTCCCAGGACCCCCAAGCGGAGGGCCTGACTCACTCTCGCTGTACCGAGGCAAACCCTGACACTCAGAGAGGCTAAGCAACTTGCTCAGGGGCCCAGAGCTTGCCAGTGGCGAGCTGGAAGGTGAACGCGGGTCGGCCGGATGCCAAACCCTGCCCTCCTTCCACTCCATGCTGGAGCATCCTGTCCTCTTCTTGATTTCTGGAAGTTTCTCTGGTCACCTCCCCTCCATCATTCCTCCCTGTGACCTTCAGGCTCGACCTTGCCCTGACTTTTAAAGACTTCTGGGTGAGTCAGCTCCGGCACTTGGCTCTCACCGTGGGTAACGCACATTCATTAGGCAGCTCCTCTCCAGGACTCCCCCGGGGATTAGTCCCCGGGGCGCTCAGCTCTCTGCCCTCTGAAGTGCACCTCTATTCTTCTATTTAATTTTCATGATGACCCTAGGCAAGTAGGTGTTATTATCTCCATTTTACAGATAAGGAAAACAAGGCTGGAGAGATTCAGCTGTCATCTGCCCCAGGGCTTTGAGGTCACCCGGTTGGGGGCTCCTCTTACATTTGCATCAGCTGTGGAAACGCTTCCCTCTTCCCTCCTACCAAGTGCCTTCTGGTTGCAAGAAAGCCCAAGGCCTGCAGGAATCCGAGAGTTTTCCTCTGGCTCAATAGCCTTATCATTCCTTTTGTACAGGCCTGGAGGGCTGCGACGGTTGTTAATTTTGTCCATTTTGCAGATGAGGGTCTAGTTAGCTCTGTGAAGCAGTAAATTAGGCCTGCTGTCCTGCTGAAGGAACAAAGGGACACCGCAACGAGGCTCCCCCATTGGAACGTGCAGGAATGTGGCTGGAGGTCTGGGGCTGCCCGAGGCTGGGGGGAGCGGTCCAGGGGCCTCGGGGCTCAGGCAGGAGCAAGGGGTGAGCTGCCTGCAGCAAAAGCACCCCTCTGCCCCCCCCAGGCTGCTCTGACAGATGAGGGGCAGACGCTGAAGCCCCCCGCAGAGCCCCCACCTCCCCCCAGACAGGGTGGCGCAGGGAGGCAGCCACTGAGCGTCCTGTGGCTGCTTCAACAAGTTACCCCAAAGCTCAGTTTGGAGTCCCGAAGCCCAGGATCAGGTTGTGAGCAAGGCTGCGCTCCCTCTGGAGACTCAGGGAGACATCCTGTGCCTTGCCCCCTCAGCTCCTGGTGGCTCCAGGCGTTTCTTCACTTTGGCTGCCTCCGGGCAACCTCTGCCTCTGTCACATGTCCCCAGCGTGTCTCTCCTAAGGACCCTTGTTCCTGGAGTCATGGCCACTTAGAGAATCCAGGAGGATCTCTTAATCTCAAGACCTTTACCCTAATAGCATCTGCAAGGACCCTTTTCTCCACATAAGGACACCTTCCCGGTTTCTGGGGATTAGAACACGGACATCTCTTTTGGGGGTCACCATTCAACCCCCCAAAGCCTTGGGGGCGGGGGCTCGGGGCCAAGGCTCCACGCTCACTGGCTCACTGGCACTCGGGGTCTGAGAGGCATTGGCAGCTCCGCCCAGCTGGCGGGAGAGTCCCAAGCCAGGTGCACCTGCTTCCTGCTGCCTGCTTGGGCCTCCCCGGGGGCAGAGGCCGAGGGGAGAGACACTCCCAGGAGGGAGAGAGGCCTTGCTGCAAAGGTGCCTCCAGCTCTGGGGAGGCAGCAGCTGCCTGCACGCCTGTCCTCCCGCTCAGAGACAAATGAGCCAGCTAATTCGGCTCCATCGACTGGAATGACCAAGCCTGAAGGGGACTTCGGGCACTCCTCTTCCGCGCGGGGACTCGGAAGGCACAGCACAGAGCCAGGTGGAAGGGAGCCCGACAGGAGGATGCGGCTCAGCAGCAGGAAGGATTCGTGCGCAGTGGAATCTCCCGCGGAGGCTCAGACACATTCCGGGGGCGCATCTTTCCTTCCAGGGCAAGCGCAGGCCCCAGAGCCCAGGGTTGGCAGATCCGTGTCAGTCTGGGACACAGAGCCCACGCCGAGCCTGGGTTCAGATCTGGGATCTTGAAAATACATCACTGAGCACGTAAGGCTCTTCTCGCTCCAGGCCAGAGAGGAGCTCTTGGCCAGTCGGCCCATTTACTCAGGGCTGTGGCCTGGCTGAGAAGGGGGCAGCGTAGGGTAAAAAAGGCACAGGATTGTCCCGGCGGCCGGGGAGCTGCGGGCTGCGTGCAAACTGTGCACCCAAAGAGCAATAATAGCACACGGCCCGGGGGGTGGGGATCAGGGGACAATGACGTGGGCAAGAAAATATTCTGGGTGCCCGGGGGACAACTGGAAGGAGGTGTGCATAGGGGGATTAGCTGTGGGGATGTAAGACTGGGAGCAGGTGCTCCGGGAGCCCAGGAACCCCCCAGGCCCGCAGCCTGGGAGGCAGACACACGGGGCTGGGTTTCAGGGAGATGGGGAGGGGCCACGTATATGGTGGATTGGGGGTGAGAGAGCACAGGACGAAGATACCGGTTGGAGGCTGCTGCCCAGACCCCAGAAAGACCATGGGTGCCGGCTCCGGGGCTGGAGGAAAGAGGGCGTGAGAGGGAGGAAGGGAAGACACGTCGACTCTGCGCCCAGGCCTGGCACGCGTTGCATCCCCTCGCTGCCCCCCGCAGTGCCACAGAAACATCACGAGCTCCCAGCACCGCCAGAGGAACTTTTGTGATAGGGAAAGAATGTCAGGATGAAAAGACAAAAAAAAAAAAAAAAAAAAAAAATGGATTCGCAATGAAGTTATTTGCTCTTTGGTGATTCCAATCATTGCGACGTCTTCTTGCCAAACCTGCCGTTGGCGACTGCAAGCTAAAAATAATGGAACAGCGTGCTTCCCACACGCGGGGTGCAGCATCCCGCCGTGCCCACGTCATCACCGACCGCGACAGGGAGCGTGCATCGTGTCCCCCAGTTAACCGACCGTGACATTTTTATTTCAAGCCAAAGAAATGCATGCCTGGAAGCAGCACCGGAGTTTATTCTTCCCATTTTACAGAAGGAGAAATAAAGCTCGAGGATAGAGCTCATAAAGCCCAGGAGGGGCTGAGCAGAGATATGAACCCAGCCCGTCCCTCGGGGCCGCTTTCCACGCCCTCACCCCCCACCCCAAGAGGAGCTCCACCTGGGCACTGGGTGACTGGGCCCCGCCTTCAGGAGGCAGGTGCAGGTGGGGCTCCAGCAGGGGTGGGGGCCGGCGCCTGGAGACCCCAGCCCCCCCAGCAGGCAGCCAAGGGAAGGCCATCCCTCTGCGCTTGGCCAGGCTGTGCCTCCCCCCACCCGGAGCCCTGATTGAGTGCGGCACTTTCAGAGCAGTGAAGGATGAAAATGGGAAAGGAGGAGAGGAGCAGATGGGGAAGGAGGGAGCCTCTCGCCCAGAGGGAAGACAGCACCCTATTTAGGCCAGACTGAGGGCGGCTATCACTGCGCTACCTTTTAGCTCTTTAATCAAATGCCTTCCGAATGGGTTCGCCCGGATGTCAAAAATCCAATCGGATATATTTATTGGCCTGACAACCAATTTTCTGCGACGTATCATCAGGGACTGATGGTCCATTGGCAGCAGCAGGGGAGCTGGTGATAATGGAGCTGGGAGAGGCATCCGTGCCCTCGATATTGCCTCGGGCTATCACGGGGAAGGAGAGGAGCCTGAGCCCCTGGAGGCGGACAGACCGATGGATGGACAGGACATGCCCTGAGCCTTGGATCCCCACACAGTGGGGAAAGTGCTGGCTGGAAGGGAGAGGCCAGAGCACCTCTGGCTGGCCGTCCACAGACGCCTGACCTGGGCCCCCTCGGGGTCCCCACCAGTGCCTCCAGGAAAATGGGGAAGCAGGACGCTGGGACAGCACCTGCTCAGCATCCCCCTCACACAGGGACGGAGAAAGGGAGCCAATCAGAACGCAGCTCCAGTCTGGGGGGAGCTTCCAGGAGGGTGGGGGAGACCCAGTAGAGGGTCCCAGGGGGTCACAGAGGCTCTCGAGCCTTTCCTGTTGGCACGGGGGAACCTCGGGGTCCCCAGGACACCCTCTGCCTGCCCCCAGGAGTTACAAAAAAGCTAAGAAGCAGGCCCCCCACCCCCAATTCAACCACAGCAGCTCCATTTATATCTCGTATGTGTCTTATTGGTTGGGCTCCTGGGTAAGATTACCTTTGTGCAAAGGGTTGTATTTCTTTAAAAAAGAAGTTTGAAGAGCAATGATTTAGTCCAATCTTCTCACTTTACGAACAGGAAAACTAGAGCCCGGAGCGATGAAGGGACTCCAAAGCAGGCTTGGAGGGCTGCTCGGAGGAGGTGGCAGGCACACTGAGCCTTGAAGGATAAACAGAATTTCCCCTGCTTTGAGAGGCAATGAGAGGAGAGAGAAACCCTACGTTGCCCCGCACTGGCTCCCACTTCTGTGCCTTTGCTCGGGGGGGGGGGGGGGGGGGGGGGCAATCACATGGAGGGCGCTGTCATCCACTAATCCCGCGCCTCACTTGCTCCTTTGACAACCAGCTCATGTCACCTGCTCCACGAAGTCTCCACATCCAGAATGAACGGTCCCAACACCCTTGTTCTTACAGCAGAGTATTTGTGGGGCAATTTAGTCCCTCCATAGCTCTGCCCCACCCCGCACCCTGCACCCAAGGTCGGTGGTGCCAAGGCCATCCAACCAAAGACCATGAGGGACACACCCGTATTCGAACAGAGGTGGGTGCATGACCTGTTGCGACAAAGGAGAACACACACCCTGGGGACCAGCGGGGCCCCTCAGGGACAGCGTGGAGGATTGAGTCCAGGATTTGAGCTGCTGATGGGTGATTTCAGGGAGGACTCAGGGAGCAGAGCTTTGTTCTGGGATCAATGCTGTCAGGAAGTGGGGGTCTGGGGGGCAGGTGGTGCTGCGACTGAGACTGAGCGTCTTCATGAACCTCCTCTGGGAGAGAAGAATTGAGCAAAGCTAAAGCTGTAACTGGTGGGACGCCTGGGTGGCTGAGCCGCTGAGGGCCTGCCCTCGGCCCGGGGTGTGATCCCGGGGTCCTGGGATCGAGTCCCACGTCGGGCTCCCTGCATGGAGCCTGCTTCTCCCTCCGCCTGTGTCTCTGCCTCTCTCTGTGTGTCTCTCACGAATAAATAAATAAAATCTTTTTTGAAAAAGCTATTATAAAGCTGGAATTGCTCAAGAAGCAGTAGCCCCTGATACTAGCCAGGATAGGGTGGTGTTTGGATATTTTTGTGGTTCTTATTTTTGTCTGCGTTCAGACACCATTACGGAGGGGGCCTTGTTTTTGTCTTGCGGAGGCCTGTTGTTTATGTTCTGGGAGATTGTTTGCGTTCAAGGGAGACCACTGCAGCCCGGCCTGCTGGGGTGCCAGCCGACTCTGGCTGTCAGGCGCTGTCTGCGGCCTCCTCCGGGGATGGGGACTGTCTCTCGCGGCTTCCTGCCTCTCTGGGTGCAGAGCCTGGGCCCGGCACGGAGCAGGTGCTCCGCAATCCGTCCCGCATGGTAGAGAGCTCGGGTGTGCAGGGCGGGGTGGAGGAAGCGGCGGGGCCGAAGCCAAGCAGCGGGGAGCAGGTGCAGCTGAGGTCAGGAGCGGCCTCCGAGTCAAAGGGGGTAGCAGGGGCGACTGTGCTGGGGAAGGTGTGAAGTACTGAGAGGGGGAAGGGTTACTCTTCTCTCCTGGGCCTTCCTCCCTGGACATCGGCCTGGAGGCTCACAGGCCGGTCGCCAATCTCACCAGCCTCCAGAGACAGGAAGGAGAGAAAGCACAGCTCAGCAGAAGCCAGAGAAGCCCATCCTGGTGGGCCGGCCACTGCGAGGAGGGCTATTTATCCCAAAGACGCCCCTGACCTTTCCCCGCACAATAGGGACAGACTCGCAAGGCCTGGCTGCATCCTTCTCCTTTAAAACAAGAAATGGAAGCATTACTCACCACCCCGGCCATTTATCATGGTCTGGGGACATTAATTTGACAGTGTGTCATTTTCCATTTGGTTTGGGCCCGGTGGAGGCTGCCCTCGAAACACCTTCAATTAAATGCAGCTAATAACACAGAGCTATTTTGAGCCAGGAGGGCCCCCTCCCTCCCCACCAGAGCTCTGGTGTGCCTGGGCTGGGGGGGAGGGGGCCGCCGCCGGGATGCAGCAGTTCATGGTGATCCCAGGGATGTCACTGTTGCCCACAAATCCGGGCCCTGCCCCGTTGCAGGCTGGTCCAGTGCAGACAGGGCAGGGACAGTAGGGAGAAAGCACCCCGGCCCCTGGATGACAAGATTCCAGCAGCCAGCCAGTCGATAGCCCGGATGTTGCAAGCCTGTGGCTCTTGCCTACCATAAAGAGAGCCTCCTTCGGAGTCCAGCAGACCTGGAGGTGCATCTCAGCTATTCTGCTTCCTGCTGTGTGGCTTTAGGCAAGTCCCCTAACCTCTCTGAGCCTCGGTGTTCTTACCTGTAAAATGCAGACAAGAGTTCCTCTTTCATGGAGCCATAGGATGATTCATACTTTATGAACTCAAACAGAACATCACATGCATGAGGCTTCTTAATTCATTGGAAATTACTCATAAGGAACTTGGTACGTTCCTAATTCAAAATTTGGGGAAAATGTCCTCATTTCAGTCCCCAGCACTCGGGACTTCTCCAGTAAGACGCAGAAAGTGGGAGCGTGCCACAGGGAAAGCACGTGGCCTCCAGAATGGGAAACATCTGGGTTCCAAGCCCAGCTCAGCCACAACTAGCTGTGTGATTGGGGAGGACTGTTAACCTCACTGTGCCTCAGTTTCCTAATCTATAACATGAAGATAATCATACTAATCCTCCCCAGGATTGTTGAGGGGATGAAATGATGTGACATAGAAAGTATCTAGCAGGGCATGTGGGTGGCTCGGTGGTTGAGCATCTGCTTTTGGCTCAGGGCATGGTCCTGGGTCCTGGGATCGAGTCCCACAGGGAGCCTGCTTCTCCCTCTGTCTGTGTCTCTGCCTCTCTCTGTGTCTCTCGTGAATAAATTTTTAAAGATCTTTAAAAAAAAAAAAAAAGAAAGAAAGAAAGAAAAAGGTATCTAGCAAATGTTAGATGCTCAGCACTTGCTATCCCTTGCCCAGGCCCAAGTCTAGAGACTAAGCACTCCTGGGGGTGGTCACCACATGTGAGGCAGGTGCTGAGCGTGGGACATGAGCGATCTCGTTCTAAACCTCAAAAAGCTCCGAAGCAGGGACTGCCGCCAGGTTGGACAATATGAAATGTGTAGTTTCTGCAGGTCAGGAGCGGTTGACTATCAGCGATTTCATCAGCTCACATCTTCCATCCTATTAATGGGGCAGCGGATGCTCGGAGATGCTCCATGTGCTCAGGCCAGACACACCTGCCGGCGGTGGAGATGCGATGGGCCCCCAAAGGCTGACACTGAGACTGTCCGCTCAGCCAGGCTCCAGGGGGAGACACAGACGGTCCGTGAAAAGCGCACAGCGTCTGGGAATAAAGACAACCACCCCCATCCTGCTCTCAGGGGACGATCCCCAGCACACAAGTAGAAGATAGAAAGAGTAAGGGGGCTTTGTGCGGGGCGCGGGGGTGGGAAGGCCAGCGGGGGGAGGTCACTTAGGGCTCTCCATGGCAAGTCCAAAGGGTTGCAAGGCTATCTGGGGAGCCCGGGCCCCACGCTTCTCTTCCTGAAGCCTCGCCAGCCTCACAGATGGCTGCCCTCCCCCCTGGAAGGCCCCGGACAGCGACAAGCCAAGAGCCACAGCTCCCAGCCCGTCTAGCCGCCAACGGGCTCCCTGCAAAGTGTGATATTGATTCCACTGCTACTGGCCCGCGTCCCTCCACAGCGCTGGGCTGGGGAAAAGCCCACGGCCCGCCCTGTGCCACCACTGACATCCTATTTGTCACAGACGAGAGTTGACAAACGCTAGCCGTGATTCAGGCTCACCCGACTTACGGGAAAGCATCCTGGTCTGGGCAGCCCAGGGCTCTCTTCCAGGAAGGTCCAGCGGCTGACTTGCTCTGTGGCCGTGGAGCAGCCCCTTTCCCTCTCTGGGCTCTTCTGCTCACCTGCCCGAAAGAAGGACCTCACACTTTCCCCACCCGAGACGATCTGCAGGTCCTTATAAGCAGATTTCAGAAGGCGGCCCTACAAGTGCACAAAAACACCTTTGTTCGATGCGGAATGAGGCGAAGTAGAAAGATTCCCCTGCTTATAAGTCACTGACCGTCCAGGCTGGTTTCAACTCATGCTATGTCTTAAAAATTATTTTTTTAAAAAAAAATATTTTTAGAAAATTCTTTTTCCTCTATCTGTACCTCCAGGTTCCCCCCTCCCTCCCCCAACACAGTATAAGGCTAAGGAAGAAGACAAAGCGATCTACATTCCTTTCTTCCTTCATCGACATTGTTTCTGTTAACTGGTCGAGACAAGTATGGGGACATTTCTTAGCAAGAATGAAAGCCTTTGTCAGGCTCCACAGATTCACCGGAACTTGGTGTTGAGGAAGCCTGCGGGAAACCTAATGTTTCGACAAGTTCTGCGCGGCCCTAGAAGACCAGCCAGGTGGTTATGACAGCCTGCCCTTTCTCTTGCCCACAGGTGAAACTGGTACAAACATTCTGGAAATTTGGCAAAATTGATCAGGGTTTTCAACAGATTCATATCCTTTGGAATACATCCTGAGAAAACAGTCCAAAGAGCAGAAAAAGCCATATGCATAAAGGTGTTTATTATGTGCAAAATGAAAGCAAATTAAATGTCCGTAATAAGGGATGGTAAGTAAGTCAGTCACCCCACCTCCTCTGGACGGAATATAAAATATTATACGGCAATTACAAAAGATGTCCATAAAAGAGTAATGTGGAAAAATATATATGTTGTAAGCGTAGGAAAAAGCCAGATTTAAACAAGATCAAGATGCTAATCCACTTAAGCAGGGTGGATTGAACACACCTGGGCTTTCTCTCACTTCCAGCCTCTCCTGAAAGTGACAGTAAAGGGGAAGTTGTATAAAAACCCAAGTTCAGGGCAGCCCGGGTGGCTCAGCGGTTTAAGCATCTGCCTTCGGCCCAGAGCGTGATCCTGGAGTCCTGGGATCGAGTCCCACATCGGGCTCCCTACATGGGACCTGCTTCTCCCTCTGCCTGTGTCTCTGCCTCTCTCTCTGTGTGTGTCTGTCATGAATAAATAAATAAAATATTTAAAAATAAATAAATAAAAATAATAAAAATCCAAGTTCAAAGTGCTTTGTGACACCAGGAGACACGGGATTTCAACAAGTACCCAGACTCTGGGAAGCAGAAGGACAAGTGGCAATGACTCAGCAGAGTGGGAAAAGCTACACACTCAAGCGCTTGCAGAAGGGAGACCGAGGAGGCGCAAACTGATGTCTTGAAGAATCATTGAACAAGCAAGCGAGCGGCTCAGTGCTTGAGCACGTGAGTCAGTGAAAGTCCAGGCTCAGGTGCAGGGCAGGGGGCGGTGCAGGTGGTGGTTGAGAATCTCCGTCTGGAGCACTCGCACTTGCAGGGCCCCGTCCCCGCCCTGCACGGCATCCAGACCTCCGCCGCAACTTGAGACGGCCGTGGGACCGTGTCCGCAAAAGGCAGACAGGGACGTGAGTTCCAACAGGGAATTCTATACTCAGCCTGATGATAAATCAATTATGACGACGGAACACATACATTTCAGACGTGCAAAAACTTACCCTCTACCCTCTCTTGCACCTTCTCTAGCACACGCCTCCGCCGAACGAGAGCATGAACCAAGAACTGGGAACACGGGAGGATATAGGAAGCACGGGATCCCCCTGAAGGAAGTGCCACAACTTCAGGTAACTACTGTGTAGTGGGCACAGAGCCCCCCAGAGAGGCCTAGACGGCAGCCGGTCCAAATCAGAGGTGACAGTGGGAGGGGCACGGAGATGAAATTCGTGCGATCTTTCGAAGTCTAGAGGCCGTATTGATAGATATGCAATAGCTCCCTCGGAGCACAAGACACCCGGGCCACTGAGGAAGCAAAGAGATTGATGCCAAGAGAAGCAGGTGGTGTACAACAGAGGGGGTGCAGTCATCCGACCGGACCTGAGTCAGGGGGAAACCGTATTTTCAGAACCCGGTAATGTAAGCACAGACCGAAGGTGTGCGACGCTACGCCACGGCCGCAGAGTAGTAGAAGGAGAAATGGGGAGGAAAGCCTGCAAAGTAGCTAAACCCTCAATGGCCAGGATGAGAAGTCAATAGGTAATGAAAAGAGAGAGAGAGAGAGAGAGAGAGAGAGAGAGAGAAGGAGCTGCCTGGCAAATTATTTAGAAGTATATGGAGATAAATAATAGAAGCAGGACCTACGGGAGCTGAGATTGCTTCCCCTTGGGAGTGGGGGAGGGATGAGGAGCCAGTGTTTTGCACATGAAGCCTTTTAATATTATTCGATTTTCCAGAGCTGTGTGCAGCGATTACTTGGGGAAAAGAGAAAAAAAAAAAATTAGTGTTCAAAACGGTTTGATCATGACTGCCAGCTCCATGCGTGCTCCCCGATGGGGCCCCATGCAGCCCCTAAAAGCAAACAGCAAAGCCCATGGCTAGTGTCGGCCAGTTCCCAAGACTCTGGGAACTGAGGACCCTCCCACCTTCTACCCCAGGCCCCCAGCACCACCCGTCTAGACGGGTCCCTGGCTTGGTGGACTCGGCACCTCTGTTCTCTGTTCTCAGCTCTGGGGCGAGGCCCCCGGAAGCCACGGCCACTGGCCACAGCCCATGAGAGCCAGGTGGCCACCTGACCCGGGCGGAGCCAATCCGGTTGTGCCTGGGAAATCCGTAATTGAGGCTGAGAGACAGCCAGACAGCTGGACGGCTTTCTTGAGGAGCGGAAATGTAAATGGAGGAGCTGTGGGCTGGAAGCTTTCCAACTCCACGGGCAGGAAGGGCAGACAGTCAGTCTGGAGAAAGAGAGAGAAAGGCAGGAAGGGCCGGACTAGAGGGGAAGCCGACGCACACGAGACCACGGGGTCTCCAGTGGAAAGACGGGCCCAGGGAGAGTCTGGGCCCCCCAGTGGCGCAACCTGAGGCCTTGGGTTCTTCATGCTCCTGGGCTGCCTTAGCAGCTTCTAGGAAGCCCCCTTTCCGGATGAAAATAGCTGGAGTCGGTTCCCTTCACTTACAGCCCAAAGGGTCACCCATGAGGAAAAACCAACCCAGCCCATCTCCCTAGGTGCTACATGGGTGGCGGGCGGGGGAGCTGCAAGGAGAAGACATTTGATTTTTTTTTTTTTTTAATTCTCTAGCATCCATTGCCCTCCCTCAGCAGCCCCCAGTTTCCTCTGGGAGGAGTACCTCCCCCCACAAAACACAGTCTCAGTTTATAGTAAACACAGGAGGCTTCTGTTTCCCCGGGAAGGGGGAGGAGGCCCCAGAAGCTCCTTGTGCTGGAGCCTTCCTCCCACCGCCCTGGCTTGGCCAGGGCAGGACCCCGGGCCTGGGGACACTCTCTCCTGGGACTCTGAATCCCCAGCAGAGCCAAGGAAGCACACGGGGTTGGAGCTCGTTCAGCCTGTGAGCGGCAGCCAGCCTGGAGGACCAGCAAGTCTCTGCCCCTGAGGTGTGCTGGGGACACCCTGCTTCCTGTCACTGAGCTCCTGGCTCAGTATCCCCACCTTGTCCATCTCACAGTCTCCCCCACTTTCTCCCACCAAGCTCCCTCTTTTGCTGAAGTTAGGAAAATCTGTCTTCTGTTGCGTGCACCCTGAGAACCCTGACGACCCTGGGAAGAGGTGTGAGCAGAGGCCGGATGACTGTGTGTGGCCCCCGGGAGCTCCTGCGACCCCCCCCCATCTTCGGGCACAGCTGCAGGCAGCCCCTCATGCTGAGCAATGGCCAACCAGGCAGCCTTGTTCAGTTGGGCCAGCAGGGGAGGCCGGAAGCAGACGCATGGCATGACCGGCGGGTCCTGGCAGGCAGACGGGTAGACTCCCAGACTGGAGCTCTGGAAACTTCGCCAGCGGGGCCTGGGGTTACAGGGTTACTGTGGACCGTGTGATCATGCCCCCATTTTTGTACCAGGCCGGTGTGGCCTTGATGCGAAGCAACAACGGAGTTGGCTGGAAGAAGATTATATAGTGGGAAAAAGACAGGTGGGAAACGAGCGGTGTTTGTCTTTCTCTTTTTTGTTCTAAGAATCCTGCGTCCCCTTTCCTATCCTGTAGTGCCATCTCAGTGACCACGCCCCGTAGCCCCCACTCTGTCTCGGGTGACCCATGCTAACGCCTGAGCGTGGGTCCTTCTGTGTTCACGTGCATGCTTGCATGATCCGATATACGCGCACCTGTACGTACAGACACAAGGGCAGGTGATTTTTGTGACTGTTCTACAAAAGGTGGGTCGTGTTATACACACTTTTCTGCATCTTACTTTTCCCTCTTAACAGCACCCCCCACCCCAAGTCTGATGGGTACAGTGCTGACTCATTCTTTTTATCGGCCGTATAATTGTCCATGGTGTATGTACCACTATTTAGCTCTGCCCCCCCCCCCCCGGTTTATGGGCGCTCACTGTGTTCTTCGTGTATGCACACACGCAGGGCACCATTGGAATAAAGCTGCAGCAGGGCGCCTGGGTGGCTCGGTCAGTTAAGCATCCGACTCCTGATTTTGGCTCAGGTCATGATATCCAGCTCCAGGTGGAAGCTCAGCAGGGAGCGTGCTTGAGATTCCCTCTCTCCCTCTGCCCCTCCCCTCACTCATGCCCACACCCTCTCTCAAATAAATAAATCTTAAAAAAAAATAATGAAAAAAATAAAAAATAAAAAATAAATAAAAAAATAATGATGCTCCAACAGACATCTGTGTACTTACATTTTTACCTAATGGAACTTTGATGTTCGTGGGCTTTTATTCTCCTAGGAGTGTGATGGCTGAGTTGAAGGACATATGCATTTTTTTTTTCATTTTAATAGATGTCACCAGATTGCTTTCCACAAAGGTTACACCCCCTTCACCTTTCCCCCAAAACATAAGAGACTATGCTTTTCTCACATTCCTCCAAGACTGGCAGGGAGTATTTTAAAATATTAGCTAGGGATTCCTGGGTGGCGCAGCGGTTTGGCGCCTGCCTTTGGCCCAGGGCGCGATCCTGGAGACCCGGGATCGAATCCCACGTCGGGCTCCCAGTGCATGGAGCCTGCTTCTCCCTCTGCCTATGTCTCTGCCTCTCTCTCTCTCTCTCTCTGTGTGTGTGACTATCATAAATAAATAAAAATTTAAAAAAAATAAAAAATAAAATATTAGCTGGCTCTCATAATGTAAACAAGTGCCCTTTATGCAATATATTCAATGCCATGTTTTTCACCTTTTTGTGCTTATTGATGGTTTTGTATAAAATGGCCCCCAAGTTTAGCACTGACGTGTTATCTAACATTCCTCAGTTCAAAAAGACCATGATGTGTCTAATGGAGAAAATAAATGTGTTAGATAAGGTTTGTTCTAGAATAAGTTATATAGTGTTGTTGGCTATGAATTCAATGTTAATGCATCAGCAATATAAATAAATAAGTTCTCTTCTGGGAAAGAAAAGAAAGGAAAAAGAAAAAAAAGAAGAAAATAAAATATTAGCTGGCATGGTATTTCGATATTGAGACGATGGCTGCTTTTCCCTTCTCTACTTTCTTCTAATTTTATTTTCCAAGGTCCTACTCCTGTAAGATGCAGAAAGTTGTAAAACTTCTATTTTAACCAGCTTCAACCCCCGTCCCTCCCATGCTGATCTCCAGGCCAGGATTCTCAGCAGCCTGCAGGCCCTGGGGCTCCCTGTTCAGCCTCTCCCCAATAGCAGGCTCCCGAGCACCAGCCACCCCTGGCCCCTCATGGACCTGTCATCCCATTCCAGCAAGCCTGGGACCCCCGAGGCCTAGGCATGCGTCCACACGTCCACACATCACTGAGATTCTCCACAGGGATGGTGTGAGGTATTCTAGGGGGAAACTTCTGATTCAGAAGCAGACCAATTGGGGTGGAATCGTATTCACTAGCTGGGCTGTCCGTTCGCTGAACACCTGTGAACCTCAGCTTCCTTGTCTATACAACGGGGAGGACAGAGCAACCGCATCAGTAGGTTAAGAGCAAAGTGGGTCACCTTTATAAATGCTTAGGAAGACATCTGGCACATAGTACACACTATGATGGTTTGTTACATAAATAACGTCTGCCTCATAATGTGGCTGAGAGGGAAGGCGCACCGAGATGCTCTTCTTAGCACACACTTGTTGAAAGTCTACGATGTCAAGTATAGGCCCCGAGCCAAGTGCTCATTGAGCTCGGTGCCCTCCCCTGCCCTCTCTGGGCCCCGGGCCTGCGGCTGGTCCCGTTCTCTGAGGGCACCTCAGGGACATCTAATCTTGCTGTCTTCCTCTCCTCTCTTCCAGCCCCTGGACCAGCTTCAGGAGCCGCCTCCCAAGGCCCTGCACCTGGTTTAACGCACTACTGTCACCGTCTTGAAATTCTTGAGCATCGCCCACCGTACGACGGACCAGATCCTGCCTAGCCCAGCGCCTATGTGAAGCGAGCCCTCAATAAATACATCAGAACGAAGCACGCCAAATAATAAATATGATCTTGCTTCTGCCTTCTAAGTGCTCACAACCTAATCGGGAAGACAGCCCGAAGTATGCAAGAGCCTCCCTCCGTATAGCGGTTACAACCCCGGCTTGGAGTTGGACGAGCCTGGGCCCAGCGTCCAGGGTGTGATGCTGGACAAATTACCTCACCTCTGGGCACCTCAGTCTCTTCAGCTGTAGACTAGAGCTGAGACGAGCAGCTGGGCTAGCCCTGGAAAGCCGGTGGTGAGGTGCGGGAGAGGAGACTCATCATCCTGATGAGTTGTGGTTTGAAGGTGGGCTTGGCCAATGGGAGTCGCTGCCTCTGGGGTTCATGAAAGGCCCCGTTTGCCAGCTCTTGGATTTCCCAACTAGTCCTTGGTTCCCCCATCATTTTGAGGGTGCATGCCTGGGGACTCTGATGTGGGTCCCTCATACACTGAAATAGGGGGTTTCTTTGGCTGCAGGGGAACCGCCTTCCTACACAAAACAGCCTGACTAACATAATGAGGTCACACGATATCCTCGGCATGTCCTTAGAGGGACCACAGGGCAGCTTTAGCACATCCACAGTTGCAGCAAGTTCCCTGATGTGACACCTGGCCCATTCTTCTCATCCTTCTTTCCTGGGACCATACCCCTCCCCATCCTCTGAGGCACCACTACCTTTCCCCGTCTATTCAGCTGTCCTTCCTTTATGCTGGAGCCAGCGTCCCCAGCGTGGCTCCCGGGGTAGGTGGCGTTGCACCGTAGGAGCACAGGGGGTGGCACAGAATCTACAGTTGCCACCTTGAGTTGAGCCTTGCACAAAGCAATGGGGTCCTCAAGTGGTTTCCCACACTTCAAAGCCCCACTGCGAGTCCCCCGTTGCCCTAAACTTGACCTCACAGCAAGGCCCACTGAACTCCAAGGCTGAAGCCATCCCATTCCACAGGTGACCAAGGGCTCTGGGACCTGGCCAGATTCTCTGAGCAGGAACTTAGAGAGATTTCTGATTCAGTAAATCAATCAATCAACCAATAAGATAGGGAAAGGAGTTCATTTGGCAGATGCCATCTTTCGTGTCAGGGGCTTCATGATGGTTAAAAGCAATAAAAGCCCCTCCTGGCCCCGAATGCCTCGAAGTACGTTATAGCCTGAGCAGCCTCGCTAAGGAGTCAGGCTCTGATCGTGCCTCCTGTTGGGTCTCCCTCCTCCTCCCTTTTCACTCTGCCATCGTCCCTCCCCGTGTCGCCCTGCCTTGGCCTCTTCCGCCCTGAATCCTGTGCTAGGCAGGTCCCCAACGTCCCTGGGGGCTGACCGTCAGAGCCGGATCTCTCCTGTGGGACAGGTGGGACTTGGGCAAACTCTTCCTGAAAGTCACACAGGCCTCCCAGCACCTGCCTCCCACCTCCTCCGGATACCCCCACCACCCCCACCACCACCACCACCACCCTCCACATCCATGAATCTTCTGGAAGGGTCACCCTGAGGACAAGCCATTTACTAACTCCAGGGAGAGCCGGGAACTCGCATGCCAGGTATCAATGAGATTTATGAGTCACGGATATCACAGGACCCTGCTTCCATTTGACTTCATTCACCACTTCCTTCCCTCATATTAATTTCTCCCAGCAGCCCACTCATCTTCCCTCTTGGAGGCCTGCCCGCCACCTCTCTCCCTGATACGGCGCTATCTCCAACAGGCCAAGGCACTCAGCGCCGTGATGGCTTCAGAGCCGGCTCGCTCAAGCACTCCCAGCTACCCTCCGCGGCTAATCAAATATCAAAACAACCTCCCACAGCGATTTGGAGGAGCTTGGTGACAGCAAGACATCGGCCACAGAGCCATCAGAACAGGCCACGTTTGTTTGGTGGCAGGCAGCGAGGCCAGTTTCTGTTGTGTCACATTCCTGGGGGCAGCAGGCAGTGGCTTTTCCTGAGAAGCAACTGCTCAGTGGTGGTTGGGGTTTGGAATTTTTTTTTTTCTTCTTTTCTTTTGAAGGCAGAGAGAGGTTCCACGCCAAGGGTCAGCTGGGTGGTGGTTAAAATTTTTTTTCTACGACAAAATGAATCAGCAGCAAGGGCAGCGGTTGAAGGGAAGAGACTGTCTCTAGAAACCGGTGTCGGCTCTGTCAGAGAACAGCGGACAAGTCCCAGCCACTCTGAACTTCTGTTTCATCTTCGGGAACACGAGATAATTGGGTTAAATGCTCCCTAAGGTCCTGGAACCAGAAGGCGATTCAACTTTATACCATACCTGACAGTTTAAGCAACACTTCACACTTATTATGTCATTTGATGTTCACAATAACCCCGTGAGTGAGCCAGGAGAGGGATCAGGATCTCCACTGACAGCAGGGAAACGATTTGCCTGTGGTCACACATCCTCAGTGTGACATCGCAGAGCCTCGTCCCCGGCCCATCTCCCGGTCTGGGCTTGTCCCTGCTCCACGCCACCCCCCTGCCCTCCCCGATGGGAGCTTCTGTTCAAGCCAGAATTCAGGGCTCATCCCGTCCACCCCACTCTCTGCTGAAAACCCTGAGATCCACCGAGGGAAGCGGAAGGACCTCCCCAAAATCACCCCAACGAAGTGCTCTAACCTCCAGAAACGTAACCCAGTGCTGCCCAACCCCCCTGTTCCCCTGTCAGCACCACAGGGGCTGAGGATGGGTCTGTCATAAAGGTGACACCGGCCAGCTCTGGGCACACTTGGGACACCTCCACTGTGTCATCACCCCCCACACTGCCTGGATGGGGCCTTGAGACATTGTCACCGTGGTCCTCTGGGGAGTGGATGTGCCAAGAGAGCTCCTGACGGGACCCCCAGGGCCCTGTCGCCCCTCTGTGTCTCCCCCAGCCCCCCTGGGACCGCAGATGTGCCACTCACCCCCCGGGCTCCTCCAATCCTCCGATTTCTGCCCAGGCCCGGCCTCATCCCTCGTGCCTCCCCAAGACCTCAGCAGCAGAGGTCAGCTCCAGCTCTGCCCGGGGGTCCACCTGCTGTCCCCATGAACAGAGCGTGTGTATTTGGGGGCTTGGCCAGTCACCGGCCTGCAGCACCCTCTCCATCCCGTCCCCCTGGCAAATGAGACTCCTTTCCCAGGACTCAGCTCATGCCCCCCTTCTAGGCATGGCCCTCAGAGGCCCTCACTCCCTTTCCCCACTCCCATGACATATGGATGGAGCGCAGTGGGACCCCCGTGTCCCCTCACACGGCCACCAGGCCATCCCCGATGGCAGGGCTGGCCTGCCTTTGACTGGCAGCTCCATGAGGATGTGTCTTCCCTTCTCAGGCCCTCAGTGCCTGGCGGGCCATGGTGGAGCCCTGCAGCCTTGGAGAAAGGGGGGACAAAGGGACAAAGGAAGAGCAAACGGTCACCTGCTGCTCCTGTCCGGGTGGAAGCCGGCTCTGTGGGTTGGCGGCCACCACGTGGGCCCAGGCCTGCTTCCTCATTTCCATTGTGGGGACCATGCACCCATCTCCAGTGTGGGGACCGTGCACCCCGCAGACCTCAACAGGCCGGGGAGGCATGGAGCAGGACACATGCCCACACCAGGTCAGCAGGAAGTGGGAGCACCTGGGGAACTCCCTGGGAGGTCCTTCCCTGACCTGCAAGAAGGCCCCAGGCGTCCAGGCCGGGTGCAGGAAGCGCCTTCCCCGCCTCCCTCTCCTCCAGCCACACGGAAAACCCCTCGGTCAGCTCTCCCCAGAGCCCCAGACCCAGCCAACTTCCTTTCCCTTGTTGACACAGGGAAGACCTGGCCGCTGAGCCTGGGGCCGGGCTCCCACCCTTCGAAGTGCAAACACTTGGCTGTGTATCTTGGGCCTGTCTGAAGGACCATTTCTGGTGAAATACCAGGTTTTGAAATACTTCCCTGCTTGTCTGCGTGCAGAAGCCCGTACAGGCTCAGGTCTCTCGAGGCCTGTGTTGGAGAGGCTGCAGGCTCTGCGTGGTTCCAGGAACGCACAGCGGGCCCCTGCTCTGCGCTGGGCCCAGGAGCCGCCTGGGGTGGAAGAGGGTCCCTGCCCTACACTGGGATAGCTGACAAACGCACGGAGAGAAGCTCCCAGACTGCACGGGACAGGATGCACAGGGTCGGACCTGGAGTGGGAGTGAAAACAATCCCCCTGTGGTGGTGTCTGCAGAGACCCTGGGCCCAGCACCCTGCAGTCCCTCCCCCCTCCTCCATCCCCCTGCACCCACCTCTCCACCCACGGGAATATGCAGACTTCTCCTCCTGCCAGGAGCCAGTTCTAGAGGAACGGAGGTTTACTTGAGCTGCATGGCTCCAAGAAGAGGCCAACTAGCTCAACACCTGGGGCCGATCTACTGGGGAGAAGAAGGCAGTGTTGGCTGGACAGAAACCCCGTGGGTTCCATCTGGTCCTTTAGGAGAATGAGCCCCTGTGTCTCGGGTGGTCATTTGGGTCAGGCGTTTCCCATGCCTTGCTGTGTCACTTGGTGAGATACGTGATACCATCCCCATTTCACAGATGAAGAAACTGATGCTCCTTGGACCAGTCCCAGGACCTACCTGCCTTACAGGCAGAGGCTCTGGGAAGCGTTTGCTGCAAGGAAGTGGGGGCAGAACTCACAGAGAAGAGAAGCTGGAGCATCAGGGTGAGATGTTGGGACAAGTTCAGAGGTTGGTGAGAAGCCCAGTGTGGCCAAAGTGGAAGGAGACCGCAGCTGGGGACAGAGACAGGATCACACCGAAGAGTCTCCATCCAACCTCCCACATGGTGGGGCGCAGAACAGACAGCAGCAGATATCCCCTGAGCACCTTCTCTGTGCCCACTGCCTGGGGACCACCCCGCACCCACCCACCAGGAGCTGACAAAAGGCAGAGAAGTGAGTTGATTTATTTATATAGCCATCTCCTGGGTCCCCCACAAGGAAAGCAGATTTCCAAAGCTTCCAGCTTAGAGCTCACACACGCTTTCCCCCCAAAGCTCCCTCTCTTCAGGCCTCCACTCAGAGTCCAGTGTTTCCATTTGCATATGGTCCCAACCAGCTGAGGGAACCGGATTCCCTGCCCTGGGCAGATTGGAAGCTCTGGGTCAGGGTGGTAGGGCATGGTTAGAGAGAGACAGGCCCCTAAGCGACGATGGGGAGAAGGTGTTGCTGGAAACTACCTGTGAAGAAGGGAAGGCGCAACCAAAGCAATGGATGAAAGCGCCCCCAGTGCAGAGCTGGCCAGGGCCGGCTCACAAAGGAGGGGTTTGGGACCCCATAGGGCTGGACGGCTCAGCTACCACCATTTAGCTAAGCAGTGGTGGAAAGTTCCTGCCATTCCCTGTCTGAAAGGCAAGCCTGCCACCACGGAGCAGCCTTGAAAGGTCCTGAGGGTCACGTGGGTCACCAGCTGAGTGTCAGACTCGGGAGCAGTGGCTTGTGTCATGACTGCTGTGCTTGGGGACACGGTAGGAAACGCAGCCCACGCTAGAAGAGCCGTTCTCAAGCTTGTCTACACATCGGAATCATCTGGGAGCTTTAATAAACACCCATGTTTGGCTCCACCTCCCAGAGATGCTGAGTAAAATGGTCTGGAGTGGGGCCCAGGCATCAGGATCTTTTAAGCCATCCAGCTGATCTGGACATTCGGCCGGGCTGAACCCCCCCCCCCTGCAGGCAACCGTAACCCAACCCAACCCAACCCAACCCAACCCAACCCAACCCAGAAGCACACAGAGTCCTGACCATCAGGGCTGCAGAGGAAGGGCTAAACCTCTGTCTGGGTACCCAGCGTCTGACAGCAGAGGAACGTATTTTAGAAAGCTTTCTGTCAAAGTGGCTAATTTCTTTTAAGCTTCGGCTCTTCAGGGAATAAAGTTCAATTATCTGGAAAACTCACTTATGTGGAACTCCTCACTCCCGAATGGCACCGGCTAAATGAGGTGTTACGATTCTATAGATTGTCAAATTAGAGTCTTTGTGATTCTTCACCCAGAAAAAAAAAATTATCCAGAGGCTTGGCTTGGAAGCTTGCCCTCGCTGCCCCGGCCCCCTAGGCAGCCGGCTCTGCAGAAGGGCTCCCGGGCCTGATGGGAAGGGTCCTGCTGCAGCTCCAGCCAGCCCGAGTCACATGCCCGGGCTCCTGTTGTCTCGGCTCCTCGGGGCCAGTTAGCCTATTTCTGCTTGAAACAGCAAGTGCCCTCTCCCCCCCCATCCAATAACCACATCCTGATATGCCGGGGGAATCACTCTCACCATGCATCCTGCAGGGCACATGGCTCCACAGGAGGATTTCCAGTGGTTTCTTTCATGAAGAATACAAATAAAGGATTTGTTCCATTTGTTTTATGAACTCATTTTTAAGCAGAGGGGCGAGGAGAAGAAGAACACAAAAGGTGCTTTGATTATCAAAATCTCATTTTGCTCTTTAAGGGCCCCATGCAAGCCAAAACCCAGAGATGGAACATCCACCAGTGAGTTGCCATGATCCGAATAAGGAAAAAAGCCTGGAAGGAAGGGTCCGTGTCCCAGGATCCCTTGCAGCTGTTGTCATGAGATATTAACTTCTTTGTTTACTTCATGCCTGGTCCACGCCAGAGACGGAACTCCAGGAGAGAAGAGACTTGGTCTGTCTGGATTATTGCTGTGTCCCCAGGTCCTACAACAGTGCCCTGTCGATGGAAAGCCACAACAAACCCTTGTGGAACAGATGATCTTTGAACTTGGGGCTCTTGGAAGGTTTCTTTTTTTTTTTGTTTTTGGGTTTTTTTTGGCTCTTGGAAGTTTTGAAACGAAGGTCTAAGGCACACTACTCACAGCTGTATCAGCTTGCTCTCGCCGCTGTAACGAAGCGTCACATGTGACTGGCTCTGGACAACAGAAATGCACTGTCTCACAGCCATGGGGCCTGCAAGTCTGAGATCAAGGTGTTGGCAGCTTTGCACCCTCCTGAGGGCTGAGAGGGACAACCTGCTCCGTGCCGCTTCCCGCTTCTGGTGGTTTGCTGGCAATCTTTGGGGTCCCTTGGCTGGTAGAAGCACCACTCAACCTTTGGTTTCATCTTTTTTTTTTTTTTTACTTACAAATTTATCATTTTTATTGGTGTTCAATTTGCCAACATATAGAATAACACCCAGTGCTCATCCCATCAAGTGCCCACCTCGGTGCCCGCCACCCAGTCACCCCACCCCCCGCCCACCTCCCCTTCCACCAGCCCTAGTTCATTTCCTTTGGTTTCATCTTTTTTTTAAATTTTTTTTAATTTATTTATGATAGTCACAGAGAGAGAGAGAGAGAGAGAGGCAGAGACATAGGCAGAGGGAGAAGCAGGCTCCATGCACCAGGAGCCTGACGTGGGATTCGATCCCGGGTCTCCAGGATCGCGCCCTGGGCCAAAGGCAGGCGCTAAACCGCTGCGCCACCCAGGGATCCCCCTTTGGCTTCATCTTAACGTGACCTTCCCCTCTTCCCCCCCCACCCCCGGTCTACATCTGTATCCAAATCTCCCCTTTTAATAAAGACACCACGAACCATACAGGGTTAGAATGCGTCCTAATGACGTCATTTTAATTTAATTACCACCACCAAGACCCCACCTCCAAATAAGGTCATGCTCTGAGGTACTGAGGACTCCAATATAAGAATCTGGGGGGACTCCACTCAACCCATAGCACCCGTTAGTTGACTAATGATTAAATAAAACCATTCATAATAAACCATTAATTAAATAATTTGATATCACAATACGTAGTAGGTACTTCCTTCCTGTTAGCTGCTTTGTTGAATCCTGGCAGGCTACAAAGATGAGCCAGAGAAAGTTACAGAAAAAAAAAATCTAAATTAACCAAGGGTGGGTGGGGGGAGAACCAGAAGAGCACTGCTCACAACGTGGCACAAGTCTCCACCAGAGAGACTAATTCATCAACTAATGAATGAATCGCTGTGATTGGAGACCAGGAAGTTTCCACGGAAGAGGTGACGTGTGAGCGGGGTCTCCGCTGGATAAAGGGTGTTCCAGGGTGGAGAAGAGAGGAAGGCCGATGGCCAGTGGGGACAGAGGCAGGAGGGTGCCCAGCATTCGAAGGGAGCATCCATTCGAGGCTGGGATGTGGCCCTCACGAAGACGTGCAGTGGGAGTGATACCTATAATGAGGATGGGGGTTGGGGGGGCTTACCTGTGTACTGCTGCAGGCCAAGGGGAGCCGAGGCATGCGGCTGAGAGCTCACACGCCCAGCGATGTGGAAGTAGGAGGGCAGGAAGCAACCTCCAGAAGGCCCAGGCTGGAGCAGTTGGGGCTGCTGAGAGTGAACGGAAGAGCCCTGGCCTCCACACCGCCCCAGATCTGAGCCAGGACAGGGGGTGGCAAGGGACAGGCAGGTGCTGGGCACAGTGGGAGTGCCATGTGCCATGTGTGGAAATGGGGGGTGGCGGGGAGGGGGAGACACGGGGACAGAGAAGACAGGGAATGAATGGAGCCTGAGCTGGGACACCCCAGGTAGGGACGGCAGCACAAGAAGCCAGAAACAGAGAAGGGAAAGGGGGATGTTACGGGAGATGAGGTCCCCTGGGTGAGAACGGGGAGTTTGAAGGGGCGAGGGGAGCCAGGGCCAGGGGGCCTCTGTGAAGGGGGGTCTCACTGGTGGCCACTCTGGGATTTCATCTGGAAAGCGTGGTAATCACACACACGGGCCAGGGGAGTCTGATTCGACTGCGCTGGAGCAGCAGCCAGCATCAGAATTTTCTTTATTTCTCTCTCTCTCTCTTTTTTTTTAAATTTTATTGTAGAGTGGTGAGGGTGGGGGTGGGCAGAGGGAGAGAGAGAATTCGAGCAGCCTCCACACCCAGCACCGAGCCCAGAGCCGGGCCCCATCCCACCACCGCAAGATCATGACCTGAGCCCAAATCAGGAGTCAGACGTGCAATCACCTGAGCCACCCAGGCGCCCCTAGAAGTTTCTAAAACAGTGGTTCTCGGGATCCCTGGGTGGCGCAGCGGTTTGGCGCCTGCCTTTGGCCCAGGGCGCGATCCTGGAGACCCGGGATCGAATCCCACGTCGGGCTCCTGGTGCATGGAGCCTGCTTCTCCCTCTGCCTGTGTCTCTGCCTCTCTCTCTCTCTCTCTCTCTCTCTCTGTGACTATCATGAATAAATTTAAAAAAAAAAAAAAGGTTTAAAAAAAAAAAAACAGTGGTTCTCAAACTTGGCTGCACTTTGGAGTCACCCGAAGAGCTTCCAAAACTACCGATGCCCGGGGTCACGTATCCAGAGATCTTAATTTAACCGGTCTGGGGACAGGCCTGGGCGTCGTCTGCAGGCTCACCCTCCCTAAGGGAGTCTAATGCACAGGTGGTGCTGACCCACGGCCGAGGGAAGGGCAGCCCGTGAGAAGGAGCACTAGGAGAACCTTCCCGGAGGCCCAGGAAGGGGTCAAGTGCTGCAAGAGATGAGAAGGGGGCAGCGCTAAGACGTCATTAATGGAGGGGGGCAGCCTCCCACTGACTCCTGAGCGAAGCTTGCAAGTACTTCTGGCTGACTCCGTGTTCTGTGGCTTCATGTGGGTGCCCCGAAAATGAGAAGATGCACACCCCGGAAATGAGCACCTGCTGCCAGCCAGGATAGCAATGGGTCCTTTCCCGCACTGCCACCCCCCAGAGCGCCACCTGTTAAACATTTGCTGGCACACCACTGTGTTTAGGTTCGGCTGCCATCTGAGGGCAGTTTTAATCCACACGTCTTCCATTCTGGGGCAGGCTCCATCCTGAAGGCTGCTAACTTCCAAGCTAGAAACATCTCTCGTGCATCTCAGCCCCAGGCCTTGGCCTTCCCTCCACCTGGATGACGTTGCTGCCTCCATCACCTGCTGCCCACCGCAGCCCAGAGCAAAACCCACGGGTTGGCCCCTGCTCGGTGCCGGCCCTGGAAGGACCACACAGAGATAATAAAAGCAGGCCTTGGCTCTCAAGGACCCCACCTCCCTGGAGAGAGGCCAAGAGCAAAGGGCTAAATGGCCATGGAAGACGTGGGTGATGGATTAAGTCAGAAATGAGACAGTCTCACAGCCCAGATTGTCCAACGGCTGTGCCAACGACACGCACCGCAAATGCCGGGAGTCCTGAAGAAGGGGTAAGCTCAGCTGAGAGGGGGTTCAGCTTCAGCAGGTGGTAGGAAGGTGTCAGCTGCTGGGTTGTCCATGGTCAGCTCACAAGGGGACGACGAGGCTGCACGTTGTTTTATTGCCCTGAAGGCATATCCATGTGGATCTATACTTATTCTCTGGGCCTTTTTGGCATTTCCCCCAAGTCCCTGCTAGAAGCTCCTGCGGGACACTCTATGGCATGATAACAGAGAGCTAAGTTCCTTAAAGAACCCGTGATGAACCCCCGCCCAGACCTACCCAAACCTCCCCTCTCCATCTGCCACCCACATTCATGACCGATCAGCAATCCTCTCTCCTTGCAAACCCCAAGCTGAGCAATGGCAGCTGAGCTCACCCCGTCAGCTCCGGCTGGCTCCCACCAGGTCCTTCAGAAGCTCTTGCACAGGAGAAATGAAGAGTAGCCCAGTTTGGGGAGGAGGTGGCATTAATAAACTAGAATGGGTTCAGGAGCAGGTGATCAAGCTATATATACCCCAAAAGCCAAATCACTGGAGGGAGGGTGGAGGTCTGGAGATGGACATCACTGGGGTGGGATTAGATTCTTTTTTTGTTGTTGTAAGATTTTATTTCAGAGAGAGACAGATCTGAGAGCGCATGAGTGGGGAGGGGAGGGGTAGAGGGAGAGGGAGAATCAGACTCCCTGCTGGGCAGAGACACCCCCCTGCCCCGCCCAATGTAGAGCTCAATTCCAGGACCCAGAGATCATGACCTGAGCCGAAGGCAGACGCTGAGCTGACTGAGCCACCCAGGCGCCCCTGGGTGTGATGGGATTCCGACCCCAAGAGCCGGCCTTGGAAGCTGGCAGAGGCACTGTGTGGACATGGAGCTGGTCTCTTGGGTGGCAACAGAGGACAGAACGTGGCCAAAGAGGGCGTATTCACGAGGCAGACACAGCTCAGTGCCGGAGGGGGCTTGGGCGTTTAGAGCTTCCCAGCCTGTATGTTTACCTGCTCTGATGTTAGGCCCTGGCCTCACAGGGACACAGACATCTATGAAGCTCAGCTCAAAAAATGCCTGTCGTGATGGAGGTGCCCACGGGCAGTGAGCCCCCATCAGGGCCGGGGAGGGGTGTCAATCTGGACCACATCCTTAGGCTAAAGAGAAAGACTAACCAGGTGAATAAGACGGGGCACCTGCCATGGGAACTGGCCTCTGGGAACCAGACCTACAGCCCTGAGCATCGAGCCTATGGCTGGGGGCCTTTGCTCTTTCGTCCCATAGTCCTTCTCAGGTCACTAAATATTCCAGCTCCGGCGGCCGAGTCGGTCCGGGGGTGGAGAGGGGGAGACGAAGCTTTCGAAATACCCATTTCTGTGCTCTCCCCTCCACGGAATAGCATTTTGCATTATTAAACAGAACGCCACACCTGAGCAGATCGTGCGCGCAGGTGAAGTGGCGGGTACACTGGGCCCCGCCACGCCAGGAGCCCTCGGGTTACAGAAATATCAAGGGCCTCCGTAGGTAGCATCTTCTCCAGTGTTTGTTTTCAGATCATTAAATACTTAACAGAGGGAGAGACGGAAAGCCAAGAGTTCCCAGCCACTGCTGATTAAGTATCAATCAGAAATGAAGACAGAACAAGTCTGAAATTGTAATGATCGTTTTTTTGTTTTTTTTTTAAGAACAAGTCTGTGTCCACTTGATTTTTTTTTTTTCTTTTTTAATTTGCCTGGAAGGAAGCTGGATGACTGCAGTGTGTGGTTACACACAGGACACCTGCACCCTTGCCTCTTCCCGATGGGTATTGCTGTCCTCGGTTTACAGGCGAGGAGCCCAGGGCTCTCAGAGAGGGCACGGGTACCCCAAAGTCACACAGCTCCAGAGTGTGCACACGTGGGGGGCCAGGATTCCACCCCGGGAAACTGACCCCGCGTGGTAAGCACCACCCTCACCCTCTGCAGGTGCACCTCTTGGGCAGGCAAAGGAATCTGGGGAGACCTGACCTGCAACCACTGGACCTCAGGTTCAACTCCAGTTCCCCTATGAAGCCGGCAAAGACCTATGCTTGGGGTCAAAGCCAATGCCCACTCCGACTTGCCGAGCTTCTACTGAGTTCTGAGCCTATGCTGTCCCAGTCGTCACATACCACCATGAACCCCTTTACTGAGGAGAAAAAACTGAGGCCTAGAGAGGGTGAGTAACCTGCCCAAGACACGTGGATGGTAAGGGCTGGGCCCAATTCACAAACCTAGGAAGTGTGATTCTGGAATCCTCACACTTAGCCTCTGTCCCAGTGACCCCAGCTGCTGGGAGGACAGCCAGCTCCTCCTGGTTGCAGACGGAGGGGCCAGCCTTCCCTTTGGGCGCCCAGATAGCGCTCTGAAGAGGAGCCCATGACACTGGGCACCAACCCTCTCTAACTGGCTTCTCGAGGAATCAGTGCTCCATGTGGTTCAGGAATCAAAGGGTTAACTTGAACTCCATCTCCTTTCAAAGGACGCCTAGCAGAGGCCCTATTTGGGGGTAGGTCCTATGCCCCAGTCACTTTGGCACTTAATTGCTTATTATTTAATTGCTTATTGGGGAGCACAAAGTGATCTACTGCAAAGTTATTAGCAAATTCCAGTTTTAAGGAAATAATTACTGAATTCTCCCTCCCTGGGTTGAGTAATTCCTTCCAAGATGCTCAACGACATTAAGCATTTTCACCAGGGCCGCTAGCAGCTCTGTAATATGCAAATAAAGTAACTCTGTAATTACCAATAAAATGCTTACTGAAGTGACAAATTTTTACTCAGCAGTGAGTTGGGGGGAAAATGGCATCGTTTGTTTTTTAAGGATCCTTTAACCTTGTTAGTTGGCATTCATTTCCGTGCTGTTTTATGGTCATTTAAAAAGACAATGGAGCCAACAGGCCTCCCCGGGGTAGGGAGAAGGCCCTCCCGGGAGTCCCCTCTTCCTCCTAGCCTCTCTCATTCTGTGGATGCGTGCATGGTCCACTCCGGGTGCTGGGGGATCGCAGGCGCTCTGCAGACTTGCCCTGGGCCTCCCTCTACGTACGCTGGGAGTCTGGCTTTCCGCGGGGCTCCTCACTGATCATTCCACGCGGGCGGATGGAGAGTGACCTCTCAGCCAAGAGCAGCTGCTGCCGGGATGATCCTCCCGAAGCCCAAATGTGGCTGTGCTGCTCCTCTGTTCTCAAGCCCTTTCTTGTACTCTAGCGACAACCGCGCACAATCCAGCAGCTTGCCTGGTCCTCAAGGCCTTACCTCACCGGCCAGGCAGGCAAGGCTCTGGGCACGATGAGAGCTCCAGCTACCTCTCCCCAGGCCCATCCACGTCTCCCCCACGCAACCTTGACTTCTTCACCCGTCAAATGGAGGTCATGGTCAGCGTAGGCTAGATCATGCGGCAGTAACAAGCAAGTCGAGGATCTCAGTGGCTCAAAACCATCCGAATTGATTTATGCTCCATGTGCATCATGGGTCAGCCTGAGCACCCGCTCGTGGTGCTCTCTCAACAACGCGCAGGCTGGTGAAGCTGTCACCTTCTCCATCACTGTTGGTCTGTCACCGTAGTGGAGGGAAAATGAAATAGTCTCCAATCTGGAATGACGTGCTGCTTACTTCCTCTCCCAAGTGACTGGCCAGACCTGCTCATGTGGCCCCACACAGCCACAAAAGGCTCAGGAAGTAAAATTCTACTCTGCACTCAGCCACAGACGTACATGACAACTATTCCCATGACTACCGCCAAGGCACTTTTTAAAAACCTGGAGGGCTGTTGGGAGGGCTGGGTGTGATCATGCCCGGTGGAGAGCTTTAGCACAGCACCTGGCACGTGCTGAGCACGACAGGAAATACTAGTGGGTGCTCCATGCGTGCTTACTGGAGGAATATTCCAGCATAACTCCTCCCCCACCCCCAGTCACTTAGGACCGGTTCCCTCCATCCCCCCACCCCAGGGATCCTTACAAATTGCGGTGATCAGAGAAATCCCTCAGTGAAAAAGAAACAATGGAACCCAATTTGGGGTAGGCTGCGACATCAGGGGCTGACACTGCGAGGAGGAGAGACCTGAGCAAAGGCAGTGAGTCCCGAAAGGAAGCTTGGGACTTCCTTTTGTACATGGAGAACACGGAGGTGAACCCCACTGGAGTAGGTTTTTTTCAGGGAGGGTCCTACGCTCAGCAGAGGTGTCACCTTGAAGAAGAAGCAGAGGGACTTCATTCTGAAGCCTCAGTGAACTGAAGCAATTCACAAATCAGAAAAAGTCCTCTGGCCTGCCCTGCATCTATTTGTTGGCTTGGAATAAATTGTCACTGGCAAATGAGGCTGGGGTTAGAGGACCAGAAAGTTTGATCTCAAACCCAGGGCCTAAGGTCCAAGGGCCCCAAGTCCAGTCTTCTTCGTCATCGTCATCATCTTCTTCCTCTTCCTTTTTCTCTTCTTCCTCCTCCTCCTTTTTTTTTTTTTTAAGATTTTATTTCTTTATTTGAGAGAGTGAAAGAGAGCAGGAGAGAAGGAGTAAGGAGCAGAGGGAGAAGCAGGCTCCCTGACAAGTGGGGAGCCCAATGCGGGACTTGGTCCCAGGACTCCAGGATCCTGACCTGAGCTGAAGGCAGACGCTTCACCGACTGAGCCCCCCACCCCAGGCGCCCCTCTTCTCCTTCTTCTTGTCGCCAAAGCCTCCATTTCTGGGTGACCACATTTGCCCCCTGGGAGAAGCCTTTCTCTTAGATTTGCATTGGTTACCGCTCAAAGTCCCACTGAAGCCTTGGAACTGTGCCACCCACATCCCTGCACACTGGCCCGATTGTGTGCGGCAAATGCCTCCCTTTTGAACTCTGGACCTGCTGGAGGAAACAGTTTCAATAGGAATAACTCGGAACTCTCCCAGGCCTTGCCATCTGGGCGTCTGGAATGAAGCTTCCAGGATATATGGCCCTTTGAAGGAAACACATTCAATTGGCGATTGTGCTCCCATTTTAATATGCCTGAGGAACGGTCTCGTACTCTCGCCAGGGCTTTTGGGTTTTCATTCAACAAGCACTTACTGATATTTTACTGTGCCTCTGGCACTGGGCTGGGTGCAGGGGCAGGAAGGTGGGGAGAGTGGACACACACAAAATAACTTTGGCCAAATATAATGAGGACCCTTAGGGAGACAGGCACAAGGGACGATAGGGTGCAGCAAAGGGATGGGCGATGGCTCCTGGGCAAGCCAAGAAGACTTGGAAGGGGGAAACCCAGAGCCTCTAGCCACTGAGGGAAATGGGCCTGGAGAAACCCAGGGGGAGCCCCGCACTTACTGCCCAATATCTCCGGACAAGTCTAGGATGCATGCAGCAAAACATGATGCCACCGAACAGACACTTGAGTGTGGACCTGCTGCTTGCCGGCCACACAGCTAGGTGACCCAAGAGGGACGAGGCCTAGTCCCTTCCCTCACATTGCTTGTCGTCTAGTGGCAGAGACTCACACTTGGCGTAGATGGCTCTACCACAAGGCCCAACAGGAGGATTCATACTGCCTCAGAGAGCCCTACGACAGTCCTCCAACTAGAAAGATCAAAATAGTCCCTAGAAGTGACAGATGCCCGGGGCAGGCTTCCTACAGGAAGTGGCAGGCCCGGGGCCTGAGAGAGATGGAGTGCTGCGGGGCAGGGAGGTGGGGCCAGCGGCACATGCAGGCAGAGGGACCACAGAGCCAAGTCAAAGGCACAACCAGACACACGTGTCCAACTTGAGCAAGGGTCTGTCTGAAGCAGTGAGGGCAAAGTCGGGGAGGTGGAGTGAGGTGAGACTTGACTCTGCAGTCCTGATGTCACCAAAGCTGTCCTCACCCAAGGCCTTGGGTCCAGTTGTCTCTCAGCAGGCTTTCTCTACTGAATACACCCCATCTACTAAACCATAGTCCATGTGTCTTCCCACAGTATAACCAGTGTTGGCTCATCCGAGGTTATCCTAACCTAATGGAAAAAGACTGGCTCTGGTGCTCCAGACGGCAATGGCTCCCCACCGTCCTCAGAACAAAGTCCAGCATCCGAGGCCATTGGCCTCCGGACCCCTCCCCACTCTACTGGGTCTTGCCAAATTACTCATGATTATTTAGACTGGCATATTTCCTTCTCTGGACTTCTGAGCACACTGCTCCCCTGCATAGGAAGCCTCTCACTCTTCCCCGCTTGCTTATCACCAGGCTTTTGGGGCTGAGAGCTTCATTGTCTGACCCCAGATCTGGGCTGGGTGCTGAGCTCTGTTCACACTGTGTGGGCATGCTCCGTCTGCTTGTCTGCATCCCTTATGAGGCTGTGAACACCTGGGGAAGGGGACTCCAGACTCAACCCCCAGCGGCCTGCACTGCGGAGTCTGGCAGTGCTCAACAGAGGCTGAGGCATGAGCAAGGCATGAGTGCGTGACTGTGATGTGTCATCTCAGGTTGACCCCACCTCTGGAGCCAAATCAGGGCAAAAGGAATCATTCATATCCACTCTTTGAAAGAATGGAAAGAACCTACAGATTGCCAAGCAACCATCGTCACAGGTCCCAGACCAGGGACTCCTGACATAGACACTGGGAGCCAGTAGGGATTTCAACCCAGGGCAAGGCATGCTTTTCCCAGTCATCATCCCATCTGTTGGGCAGCCCTTCTGCACCCTCTCCCCTCTGGCAAGAGCACTGAGCAAACGCTGGAAGCCTCAGGAAGTACCAACCTCTCCTCTGAATGTCCTTCCTGGTCCTTTCTCTGTCAGCATTTCTTGACCTTCTGATCCCAGAGAGGAAGCAAGACCAGTGGTCATGATTCCTCCTGAGATGATGTCCTTCTGATCCCCCCACATTTCAAACCCCATACCTTACACCGTCAACAACAGGTCCCTGCTTCTGACAGGCTTGAAGAAAGGGCTCGAAGAATAACACTGTCATTAAGTAGCTTCCATAGGAGCCCTAAGGAGGCTGAACAGGGGGTTTGAAGGGGTCCCAGGGCTGAAATGTTAAAGAATGGTCTTTAAAGACGGTATATAGGGGTTCCTGGATGGTGCAGTCGGTTAAATGGCCAACTCTTGGTTTTGGCTCAGGTCTGATCTCAGGGGCATGAGGTGGAGCTCCATGTGGGGCTCCATGCTCAGCCCTGAGTCTGCTTCAGATCCTCTCTCCCTCTGCCCCTTGTGCTCACTCTTTAGCTCACTCCCTCTGTCTCTCAAATAAATAAATAAACCTTTAAGAAAAAATATATAGGGGCACCTGGGTGGCTCAGTGGGTTAAGCATCTGCCTTTGGCTCAGCTCATGATCCCGGGGTCCTGGGAACGAGCCCCCTGCAGGTTCCCTGCTCAACGGGGTGTCTGCTTCTCCCTCTCCCTTGCCCCTTCCCCTTGTGCTTTCTCTCTCTTGCTCTCTTCTCTCTCAAATAAATAAATAAATAAAAAATAAATAAATAAATAATCAATCTTAAAAAAAAAAAAAAAGAAAAAAAGAAAGATTGCATGCATTTCCCAGCTCACCTCTCTAACCAGTCCACGGAGAGGATGGAACAGGTGCCCAGTTGGCTGGAGGCAGCCCTGCTCCCTGTCCCATGTGGCCAGCACCCATGGGTTTATCTCATGCTTCACACCCCGGGTTCCCCCACCATCACCAGTGACTTTGGCTGTCACTTATCCCAACACCGAGCTGCTCACATACAGCCCATGGAACGTCACTAAATCAATCCTAAGAGAGGAAGGCGATTTCCCTGCTTTAGCTCGAGTGCTTGTCCAGCTGAGCAGAGCAGCCCTTTGAGCCCAGGGTGGGAGCCCCTGAAGCTGCTGCTGGGGCCCTGATATCTGGTTTGGCCCTCACAGTGGCACAGAGGCCAAGTAGATGGGGGTATCCTCACCCAGGAACTCCAAGACGGTGCTCTCCATGGGTGATAATTAGATTTGCCCATGAATGTCAAGGGCTCCCAAAGGTGAACAAAGTCAACTCCCTCTAGGCCAGCCACGCAGGGCCATGGAGAGTAGTTGGCCTCTGGGCAGAGCCCCCAGCCATGGAGGAAAGGATTAGCAGGGCTAAAGAAAGAAAAGGAGCCCCTCTCTCCCTCTCTCTCTCCCACTGAGGCCCCAACTTGCCTCTCTGTACCTCAAATCTCACCCTTCCCAAACCCACCAGTATCCACATTCATCCGTTCACTCCTAGTGAGCACCCCTCGGTGCCAGATACCTAAGTCTGACAACTTGAGGAGGCTTTCCTCTTATTCCCGTTTCACAGAGAGGAAAACAGAGGCTTAGCAGTGGGAATAATCCAAGGTTGTGCTATTGCTGGGGGCTGGGTTCTGACTTCTAGCTGTCTGCCTCTGAGGCCTCTTGGAGCCACACTCCTGCAGGGGGCTTGGACCCCCTTCCTGCCTCAGTTATGCTGCTGCCCTCACAGGGGAGGATGAGCTCAAAAGCTCGGAGTCCATTAGAAGATTCCAGAATTCCAGGCTCCCTTGTTTTCCCTTAGACTTTCACTCGGCCCCACACCCTCAGAGCTGTCCCTCAGCCTCCGTGGGGTTCCCCTCCCAGGCCCAAGAACACCTACCTCCCTCTCAAGGTGGGGCAAGGGCAGGCAAGAGGACTAATTAACAGTCTGCCCAGGGCTTTGGAGATGGAAAGCAGCATTCAAGTGCAGCCTATTATCCGCAAGCTTCACACACGGGGAATAATGAAATTCCAGGTTCCAAATAGAGAGTAAAAATCCTTTAACGAAGTGATAAAGGGAGGCAGGCAGAGGTGGGGTGGGGGCAGGAGGGAGGGGGAGGGCAGCCCCTCTCACCTCCAAGTGCACAGACCTCAGCGGAGCCCTGCAGTTTGAGGCTAAAAGTGCGTGGCTGGGGTCAGCCTCAGCCCGGGAGGCCTCCTCCACTGCCAGCTGCTGTCCCTGCCAGCTGCCTGACTCTGGAAGAAAAGAGAACCAGGCCTGCCTTGAGGGGCCTGGGGCCTAGGGGAGCCAGGATCCCCAGACCCCGAGACCCATGGCAGCACCATGTTGGGAACGAGGAGCCCTGGCTTTACAGTCAGACCTGGCTCCTGACCGTTGGTGGGTCCCGTCCTCCCTGGGCTGTTTGCCTTAGGAGTTGAGCTGCAGGGTCCCCACCCTGCCCCGCACGTGGATGCCCCTTGAGCGGGGCCCTGTGTGCCCTCCATTGTGGTGCCCCAAGCCAATGATCAACAACTATCATGTAACTGAACAATGGGTTCTAGGGGCCCTTCTAGCGCTGATTTTTGGGGTTCTCAGACTTTAGGTGCTCAGTCCAGGTTCCCGGAAGTGGGAAAGAACAGCCCCCCTGCCACGTCCTCCAGGAGTTCCCTGGCGGGCAATGCCCTGGGCACCACTGCAGACTTGAAGGAAGCCCCCCAACCCCATCCCCAACCTCAGAAGCGCATGTGCAGCCACCTCCCTCATAGACAGCAGGTTCCCTGAAGGCCGGGGTCAGTCCCTCAGCTCTGGACCCCCAGAATCTGCCACAGGGGCAAAGTCACACACGCATCCCCTCTTGCTATTAGCAATCCAGCCGACAGTCATGCAACTGAACTGGCAAAGTTATTAGAAGGAAGGGATTTGGCGAAAAGTCTCATCACAAATTGCAACCTGATTCCAAGCGTGCATTGTTTGGGGGTGTTACTTAACCTCTCCGAGCCTCGGTTTTCCTTACCTGTAAAATAGGGATGGTAATAGGACCTGCCTCTTGAGGCTGTTCTGAGGTTATAGGAGTTAATTCCTGAGAAGAGCATCTGATGTGGAGTGTTTCGTTATTTTTACTCTTATTAATACTCCTTGGTTACTGTTAGTTAGATAGTTATTACTCTTTTGTTTCTTTGCTGCAACCTGGAATTCCTTTAACCCCTTCACTACACAAGGGAGGGGACCCGGGGAGGGTAGGTGCCATCCGGACAGCTACTGTAAGCCCTAGCACCCCAACAAGCTTAAAATCCAGAGAGATAGATGCTGTCCTCCTTGTCTACAGATGAGAACACTGAGGCCCAAAACGCAGGGGGGTTGTCTATGGCTGACACGGTTGGGCAAGGCAGATCCCAGATCTGAGCATGTGTTAGAAGAAATCATTTGTGCGGGTGAGAAATGTGCATTGAGCACCAATGGGCCAGGCCCCAGGAATAGCAAAGTGAAGAAGACAGACACGTCCCTTGTCCTCCTAGAACTAATATTCTGGTAGACAGATGATGAGCCAGAGAAAGGTGAGGAAATGAATACGTGTCCCAGCTTGTGAGCAGGGCTCTGAAGAAAATAAAATCCTATCATCAAAACTAAAGGAGAGGTTTTCAGAGAAGACTTCTCTGAGGAGGTCTGGGCTGAGCCCCAGGAGACGAAAGGGGAAAGGAAGCCAGCGCCTTCCCATTGCTCCTGACTGCCTCACTGCCAGTTCTCGCTAAGGTGTGAATGATTAACTGCGGGTTCCAGTCTGGAAGCAAGATTTGTATGCAAAAGGGCAGAGGGAACCTGAGGGCAGTGTGGAGGCCTCGAGGGAGGACAGGGAGGACGAAACTAGCAGAGAGGGCTTGGACAGGCAGTGGAGGTTTGCGGAGGTAAGGGCAGGGGATGTAGCTTTTGAGGGCTTTGCTAATAACAGAAAGCTGGGCTCGGAGGTTCGGGGAGAAACTCCCATCGGTAAGAAGAAAGGAGGCAGGCCTGAGTCCTCTCTGTCCCTGCGACAGGTGGCAATTTGAGGCTATCAAGGCAGAAAAATGAAAATCATCTGTTCCTGTGAGGAGCGATGCAAGAAGACATCATTCCTAACCAGAGCAGATGGAGGGAGCGCTACACAGAAGTCCCCCAAGAAGGACGACACTGCGCCTTCGCTTCTCACAGCTATCACGATGTAGCGGGTCCCAGACACCTTCCCACATCCTTAAAGAGACCCTACTAGGTGCCCCACACTCTTCTCAGCCCTGAGGAGAGGCGAGAATTATTTCTGTAACACCAGGTGCGGCCAGGCCCGGGGACGCAGAGAGGGCCTCACCGAGGAAGCCCCCCCATTTGCACTGAGATCTGGGGTCTCAAAAGAGAGGAAAGCGTGTTCCTGGCTAAGGGAACAGTACCTGTGCTGACGTGCTGCTAAATATCCCATAAGGGGCTGCTGGGAAGAGGGGCAGCCGATTGGCAGCATTTGCTCATTTCCGTGGTGTAAATACTCTTGCCGTGGCGTGATGTCACTGAACGTGGGCAATCTGGACAGTGGGAGCTGGCTCTGGCCCATCACCAGTGCGTGAGGCCTGAGGCAGGTGGGCAGCCACTTAGCGGGCCCAAGGAACGGGAGCCAACCTGGGGCACTCAGGGAGGTTGCTGGCCTTGGAGAGGGTGTGGACTTTAGCTAGCAAGTGCCATATGCAGACTGTGACTACGGATCTCGGTTTCATCTCCTTGCCCCCACTCAGAGCTCTGCCAAGGCCTAGAGTTCCTCGTGTTAAGTAATGAGGAAAGAATTAATCAGATCCTCAAATAAGTAGTTTTTGAGCTTTTTATCTGGCCAAAGGGGAGCAGGTGCAGGGCACCTGGGTGGCTCAATCAGTAAAGCATCTGACTCTTGATTTCAGCTCAGCTACTGATCTCAGGGATGTGGGATGGGGCCCTGTGTCAGGCTCCACCCTCGGTGTGGAGTGTACTTGGGATTCTCTCTCTCTCTTCCCTCTACCCCTCCTCCCACTTGTGCTCTCTTTCTCAAAATAAAGTATTTTAAAAAGACCAGAAAAGAAAAAAAAAAAAAAAAAAAGACAAGGAAAGGGGGAGCAGGTGCTCTGCAACCATGGATGGGATGCCCATGGAAGTACCTGTCTCCCTTTTAATGGCAAGCCCCAAATCACGTACAATCTGTTGGTTCACCAGCCCTTTTGCCTGAGGAGGACCAGCTGGGGAGCCAAGCTAAGGGTGTGAGTGTGTGTGTGTGTGTAAGCAGAGGTAGTTGAAAGGTTAGGTACAGATGTCACCTGTGCCCCTCCAAAGTCTTGGTCCCAAGTGCTCTTGAACTACGGGGCAGCTCTCTAACCCATTTAAGAGCAACCTAGAGTGGGAAGGAGGAGGGGGAAGCTTGGAAAGAGCAGAACAGAGCAGAGGGGCCTGGAGCAGGGGACAGGATGGGGGGGTCTCGCTTCCCACCACACCCCTCATTCTGGACCTGGCACCCTGCATCTAGGCCACACTACTCTTCTCAGTCTGAACCGAGCCTAAAATTCCTCCATGCTCGGTCTATTCATCCCTTCCTCCCCCTGGCAAGCACGGATCTTGTTACTGTCTCCATAGTTCTGCCTTTTCCAGAATGTCTTATAGTTGGAATCATGCAGTATGTAGCCTTTTCAGATTGGCTCCTTCACTCAGTAATATGCATTTAAGGTTTTTCCATGTCTTTTCCTGTCTTGATCGCTCATTTCTTTTTAGCACTGAAAAGTATTCCATTGTCTGGATGTACCTCAGCTTCCTTATCCATTTACCTACTAAAGGACATCTTGCCAAGTTTTGGCAATTATGAATAAAGCTGCTATAAACATCTGTGTGCAGGTTTTGTGCGGACATAAGTTTCCAGCTACTCTGGGTAAATAGCAAGGAGCGCAATTGCTAAATTATATGGTAAGAGTGTGTTTCGTTTTCCAAGCTAAACTGTTTTCCAAAGTGACTGTATCATTTTGCATCCCCGTCGGCAATGAACGAAAGTTCCTCTTGCTCCACATCCGCGCCAGCATCTGGTATTGTCCGTGTTCTGGATTTTAGCCGTTCTAGGTATGTGGCGGTAACTCGTCTTAATTTGCATTCCCCCGACGACCTACGATGTGGAACAACTTTGTATATGCTTACTTGCCATCTGTGCATCTTCTTTGGTGAGATGTCTGTTCAGAGCTTTTGCCCATTTTTTAATTGGGTTGTTCGTTTTCTCATTGTCGGTTTTCTTCGTATATTCCGGGTAGCAATCCTTCATCATCAGACACGTCTTTTGCAAATATCTCCTTCCAGTCTGTGGCTTTCTCTTCTCATCCCTTGAAGAGTTCGTTTTTGTAATTATTAAAGCAATTACATACTGTATATACAGGATATTGATAATGAAGATCAAAAGAGATGACAAATAGGGGCACCTAGGTGGCTCAGTGGTGGAGTATCTGCCTTCGGCTCAGGTCGTGATCCCAGAGTCCCAGGATCGAGTCCCACGTCGGGCTCCCTGCGAGGATCCTGCTTCTCCCCCTGCCTGTGTCTCTGCCTCTCTCTGTGTCTCTCATGAATAAATAAATAAAATCTTAAAAAAAAAAAAAAGCCAAGAGACAGATATTCTTAATTCCATCCCTTTAAGGATAATACTAATGATGATAGTGACAGTCATTCCCATCTTTGGAACACCTGCTGTGTCCTCAGTGCTTGGCAATGGTCTCAGGTCATCTGACCACAGAACCAGGAGAGGGAGATACCATGATCTCCAGTTTATAGAGGCTAAAGAGGAGGCTCAGAGAAGCCAAGTGGCTGGACATAAATGGCACACTCTTACATTGTAGGGCCAGTACTCAAACGGAGTACTGTCCGTCCCAGAGCTCTTGTTCCAAAGCAAGCACTTCTAGACTATGCTGTTTTTGTCGTTAGCCTCCCCATGCCAGAGGTTTGAGTATGGTCCACGGCTCTCCCGCCCCAGACCTCTTAATTTTTAGCACCTTTTTTCAACATCAGGATCTCTCTGGGAATGAGGCATCCTTACAGAAGGACAAACTGACATTCACGCTGAGAGGTTAAGCGACTTGACCAACGTCACACAACTAGTATGTCTACAGCCACTTTCCAAGGATCCACCTTCTCTGCTCCCAGACCTCACAGTCTGTTTCTGCTACCTCGACCGGCCCCAGAAAAATCATCCCACCTGGGTTGTTTTCTCTCAAGGCCTCTCTTGCTCCCTCCTTGCTTCTGCCACCCATCCTTCTGTAGCTTCCAGAAGGATCATCCTAAACTGCCAACCTAATCACGGCCCTCCCCAATGACAGTCACCCTGTAGCTTCCATCTGTCTTCGGGAGGACTCCCGAACTCCCTGGCATGGCCCCCCAGGCCACCAGCATCCTATCTCTTCTGCTTCTGTGGCATCATCACGCCTCTCCCCCACTCTCCACACACACAACCTTTCAGCTGAGTCAAACCACCTGCACCTGCTTCTTCTTGAGCCTCCGGGACTCTACCCACATTGCTCCTCTGCCCGGCAAGTCTTTCTCCTCCTCCTTTACCCATAACCAGGCCTGAGGCCGGAAGAGGTAAAGACGGTTCCTCTCCTCCAGCAGCATGAAGAAGAGCTGCCTTTTATGGAACATTGACTCTCAGCAGGAGCAGCGCCAAGTGCTTTGTCCAACTTTTATTTAAATCTCATAACAAGGCTATGGCAGGCATCACTAGTCCCGTTTTAGGGAACCCCACCTTATGGAGGAGTAAGCGGAGGCTTAAGAGACCTAAAATACAGGGCCAAGGCCACGTGATGGATAAATGGCAGAGGCGGGACCTGAAACACTATCTAACTTCACGTGCAAGGTCATGACCCCATCTCTGACTCCCACTCTCCCCAACTCTCCCCACCCCTGCCCAAAATTGCTCCCATGCATAGCACCCATGCATTTCTCCATGATCATACCTCATGGTGCTCTTTTCTTTATAGACTTCTTTTTTTTTTTTTTTTTTTTAGCACTTTAAGGTTGGCAGAAAAAGTGAGAAGGTACATAGAATTCCTGTATACCCCCTCCCCCCCACCCCACCCACTTTCTCCTATTGTTAATGTCTTGCATTAGTGTGATACATTTGTTACAACTGATGAGCCAATACTGATATTTATTAACTAAATCTGTAATTTACATAAGGACTATCAGGTGATGCACAATCGGTGGGTTTGGACAAATGTATAATGACATCTATCCACCATTATAAATCATTCAGAAGAGTGTCGTCGCCCTAAAAATCCCCCGCGCTTCAGCGATTCATCCTTCCCTCCCCCCTAACTTCTGGCAAGCACGGATCTTGTTACGTCTCCATAGTTTCGCCTTTTCCAGAATGTCATATAGTTGGAATCATACAGTATGTGGCCTTTTCAGATTGGCTTCTTTCACTTAGTAATATGCATTTAAGTTTCCTCCGTGTCTTTTCATGGCTTCACAGCTCACGTCTTTTTATCCTTGAATGCTATTTCCATTGCACGGATGCCTCATAGCTTGTTTTTCCACTCACCTACTGAAGGACATCTCAGTTCCGAGTTTTGGCAATTATGAATAACGCTGCGATAAACATCCGGGCGCAGGTTTTTGTGCGGATGTAGAGCCTCCACTCCTTTGGATCCTTGCCAAGGAGAATGATTTCTAGATCACCGTGGTGCTCTTGCACACGAGGTCCCTGACCCTCCTGCAACCCCGGCTGAAGAACTTTCAGAAACCAAAGAACATACCTGGTGCGGCTCCGTCTCCAAGACTTATGCGTAATAGGTCCCCAATAAATATCTGTTGACACGAAAAACGCCAAGTAGACAATCGTATATCTCAGATTTTCCAGGACACTTGAAGTCCCAGATCATTTTATTCTTTGCAACAAAGGTAATTTATTATAAACACAACCAAATGGAGATTGAAAATGCCTGTTTAAGGCTTACGGTGCTAAAATATTTCACAAGTCGGTCTTTTTAGAGGTCCTTTGCCAGATGCTGACTCCACAGCTGCTGGAGGTGTGGTGAGGAGGGCCTCCACTGGGCGTCCGGCGGGCAGGTCCTCTCTGACCTCTTTCCCACGCGGGTCTTGGTGTTCCCTTCTGAAACAAGCCCAGGGCAGGAACTACCTGATCTCTGGGCTGCCCTGAGCTGGGCTGTTCTAGGATAGCCCATCACATGAGCCACCTGCCCCCACCTTCTGGGCAGGACTGGAGCTGAGAAGGCAGCAGTTGGGGGGTTGAAAGCCAGGGCCCATCACCCACTCACAGAAAGGGTCCTCGGGCCCCAGCAACAGATAGGAGGAGTGTAGGAGCACCCTTCTCTCTTTCACTGGGGATGCCCCTTTATACTTTTTATCATTCTAAACCATTTTTAACAAACTGATCAAGAAGCATTTACTGAACACTTCCCACCTGCCAGGCAGTGGGCTAGTATTCTTAACAGCTTGATTTAAATCTGACCTAGCCCAAGGATATAAGGATTGTCATCCACCTTTCTAGACTGTGGCCAAGCCACAAATACACACAGGGTGCATACCACAGGCACACACCTGCCAGGCGCTGCTTTAGGGTACAGTGCTAAGCAAGGGAAGCAGAGTCCCTGGCCTCGGGGAGCTGACATTCCAGAACAGGAGACAGACAGTGAGCAACCAACACAAGTGAGCTTTAGGATTTGTTAAAAGGTGAACATGCTACATAGAAAGAAAACGTAGAGTAGGGAAGGGGGTGAGGGGTGGAAGGGCACAGAGCGGGGCTGACTCTGGTATTACACAGAGTAGCCTAGCCTGGTGGGCCCTGTTGAGAAGGGGGTTTCTTAGCAACAACTTGAAGGAGGAGAGAGAGGTAGCCAAGTGGATTTCCGGGAACAGCAAGCGGGAGTGTGTCTGGCAGAGGAGTGGGTGAGTAGAGTGCGCCTGGACAGAAAGGCAATAAAGACTGGTCATGGAGGTTTGGGGGGGGTGGTCACGGTAAGGACTTGGGCCTTCCACAGGGAGAAATGGGGAGCTGGGCAGGGTTTTGAGCAGCACAGTGACATGATCATCCCGACTTCTCTGTGAAGAGTGGACCATGAAAAGAGGAAGGAAAAGTAGAAACACGGCTGCCACAGTCATCTAGCAGAGACAGGATGGTTGCTGGGACCTCCTGGCGACAGCGGAGGAGGTGCCAGAGCAAGAGGTGGGATTTGCACAGTCTTTGCAAGCAGGATCCATCATGAGTCCCTGAGCCATCCCAGTGGAAGCCCTTACCCCACCTGTGCTCAGGAACAGCCCTGTGGGGGGCCCAGGGGGCGGCAGGAGATTCCAGGTCCGCTTCTCTCCCAGGTAGAATGGTAATACTGGGGCCACACCAGAAATGGAAAGTAACCCCCACACCTCCCCTTCCCCAGACCCCTTGGGCCCTGATCCGAGTTCTGCTCAATTATTACCGTGGATGACACGATGATGGGGTTTCCTCTTCCACTCCCCAGAAGCTGACTTCCCAGTCACCTGGTCCAGCATTCCAGTTAAAGAGGAAGTGGGCAGAACTGGAAGTGGAACTCCTTACCCTGTCACCCCCACACTCAACCAGGAGCTGAGGCCTGCATGGGGGTGGGGGCAGAGAGCAGGGGAAGGGGTTCCTCTCAACATTGCTGAAAGCCACTGGACATCTCCAGATGTTCACAAAGTCTCTGCTTCTCTGCAATCAATCCAGCACTTAATGAGCTCCTACTGGGTGCCTATCATTCGCATATATGAGTGTCAGGCCAGCCCCTGGGGGGAACAGCACTGGCCTTTGACTAGGGTCCTTGAGTCCTGTTCTGCCTATCGACTACCTGACCATGGATGCCCCAGGAAACATTCCAGGCCTCCACGCATCGACTTGAAAACGGGGGCCAGTGGAATGTATCCAAGAGAGCATGAATGTGAAAATGACTTGATAAACACTGCACAAAGGTCAGGGCCTAGAGGGACAGTCACACACATGCCAGCTAACCACAGGGCAGGACGTTCTGGGGGCAGGGCATCAGACATAATAAGGATGTCACGGGAGCCCATGAGTCATTGTGACCTCGCCAGGAGACAGTGAGGGCTTCCTAGAAGAAAGGGCCTTAGAGAATGGGTGGTATTCCATTAGCCCAAATAGGGAAGAAAGTGCATTCCAGGTAATAGGACGATGTGGGCAAAGGCCAGAGGTGCGAAAGTACACGGGTGAGGGCTGCGGGGTGTTACGGACCGTGTGGAGCAGGGCAGTGGCAGGACCTGACTTATTCTAGAAGGCACCCTGGCTCCCAGGGAGGACTGGAGTGGAACTGCTGCGGCCCAGCTGAGCAACACGGAGGCTTGAGCCGGCTGCACCCTCCAGAGGAGAGGGGAAGATGCTGGTCCCCTCTGCAGTCCAGGCCTGACCTGGCGGGAAAGGCAGATGGAGTGGGAAGTAGTGGGGGTGGGGGGTGGAGAGCCAGGGCCAGGCTGAGCCAGCTGTCGGCCTGCACCCCTCCCCCAGGCCCCCCCTCCTTCCCAGCCCAGCCCACCCCCACCCCCTGGGAGCCCAGAGACCTGTTTGTTTTCCTTGTAAAGAGGGGAGCCCTGCCCTTTGTGAGATTTCTGCTGGAGAAGGAGCGAACTGTCTGCTTGTGCTTCTGCCTGGATTTCCAGCTATTGACACAGACTCTGACAATGAAAGCAAAGGCCGAGAGGCCTCGACAAGGTGGCTGATGAAAATGTTCTTCCCGGGGTGGCTCAGCCCTGCCCTGGGTAGGCTGCCTGGAAAACCCGGGAAGGAGCCTCATCGGCCAGAGCAGCAGGCCCCGTTAGAGGTCGTGCTTTGAAAAGGGTTAGGGAGGTTGTGCACGCCTCCCGGGGCCAGCTGATCCCCTAAACCCAGCGCCACGTTCAACCTTCCCTTAACGGCCAGGGCCACTTAGGTGACGGTGACTTCTTGGAGGCTCAGTTTTCTTTCTAAAAAGAACATGATAGTACTCACTTCATGGGGTTTGTTATAGGTCAGATTCCCCCCCCAAAAAAGAGACTCTGAGATGGAGCAGGGTTACCAGATAAGATATTGGACACCCAGTTAAATTTGGATTTTGGTTAAACAATGACGATTTTTTTTCTTTTTTAGTATAAGTATGTCCCATGTAATATTTGGGACATACTTATACTAAAAAAAGGTATTTGTTGTTTAGCCCCAATGCAAACTTAAATGTGTATTCCACATGTTTACTTGCGAAATCTGACAACTGTAAAAGGGAGAATGTTCCGGTGCAGGAAGGGTGGGTGTTGAGGAGTCCTCTCAGTGTTGGGGGATCCGGATGGGGCAGACAGAGGGAGATGTTGGGGTGTAATGCTGTCACACAAAGGTATTGGATGATCTTGGGAGTGGGGAGGGCACTCTGGAGCTGGCCTGGCCTTTCAGAGATGCTCCACACTGAGCTAGGTAGGGCTCTAAGCCTTTACAGTCCCACTTCCCACCTGTCACTGGATCCCGGCTTTCTTGGAGGGCCTGTGACTCTGTGGACAAGGTGGCTCTGCGCTGCTGAGGGCAGCTCCAGGAGGAGGACTCAGTTCCCCATACTCCTTGCAGTGGGGGCACCGGAGCTGGAGTCCTGAGGGGCGTCAGGGCCGCAGCCCATCACAGCAACCATGACCTGGCTGTTACCCAGTTTGATGAGACAATTGTGTAAACAGCTTAGCCTGAGCCTGACACCTTGGGCGTCCTCTGAATACAGGCCAGGTCACTTAGCCCGGTCTGCAGGCCCATTAACCAACCAGCCATTCCTGTCCAAATTTCCTGCTCTGTCCATCTCCCCCTGCTCCTTTCAGGGATCGCCTTTCCAAATCCAGTCCATTGATTTAGGGGTGGGGGGCATGTTCACAGCCCCTCTGCTGTGTTTGATGACCAAATCCACTCCTACCCTCAATCCTGTAGATTCCAACCCACAGCATTCACCTGCAATCTCCCTTTCCAAGGATTCCGAGGGGTGTCTGATTAACACTGACCTCTGGCATTCGGGTCCCTGGGGCTCCAGCCGCTCTTCTCCCCCTGCTTCCTATGAACATGAGACATGTTTCAGTTGTGGAAGCAGAGAATCTGGCTCTCCTAAGAAAAGCATCTAAGCTTGGATGTAGATAAAGAGGCAGTGAGGTAGGGGGGCTGAACACATGGAGACAAAGTGGTGCGTGGACCCTCATTCACTGAGAATTACTCAACGTCTGGGAAAGCTTGCTGGCCAAGCTGCCTTATCCTGCTTAATTTGCACAACCACCATGCAAGGAGGCACTGCTCATAGCCCCATTTTACAGATGAGGAAAAGGAAGCTTAGCAAAAACAGGTGTTTAGGGACACTTGGGTGGCTCAGCGGTTGAGCGTCTGCCTTCGGCTCAGGTCATCATCCCAGGATCCTGGGGTCGAGTCCAGTATTGGAATCCCCGCAGGGAGCCTGCTTCTCCCTCTGCCTATGTCCCTGCCTCTCTCTGTGTCTCTCATTAATAAATAAATAAAATCTTAAATTTAAAAAAGTGGGGATGCCTGGGTGGCTCAGCAGTTGAGCATCTGCCTTCGGCTCAGGGCATGATCCTGGGGTCCTGAGATCGAGTCTCACATCAGGCTCCCGGAGGGAGCCTGCTTCTCCTGCTACTTATGTCTCTGCTTCTCTCTCTGTCTCTCATGAATAAATAAAATCTTAAAAAAAAAAAAACACCCTGAAACTCTATATCCATCAAATAGTTCCTCATTCCTTCCTCCCCCCTCCCAGCCTTTGGCAGTCCCCATTCTACTTTCTATTTCTATAATTCTGACTATTTCACATACCTCATGTAAGTGGAATCATACAGTATTTGACTTTTCGTGACTGACTTATTTCACTTAGCATAATGTCCTCTGGTTTCATCCACATTGTAGCGTGTCACAGGATTTCCTTCTTTCTTTTTTTTTTTTTTTTAAAGGTATTTTTATTTATTTATGATAGTCACAGAGAGAGAGTGAGAGAGAGAGAGAGAGGCAGAGACACAGGCAGAGGGAGAAACAGGCTCCATGCTCTGGGAGCCCGATGTGGGATTCGATCCCGGGTCTCCAGGATCGCGCCCTGGGCCAAAGGCAGGCGCTAAACCGCTGCGCCACCCAGGGATCCCGATTTCCTTCTTTCTTAAACCCGAGTAATATTCCATCGTATGTATAATCCCTATTTTCCTTTTTTTTTAAAATGGATTTATTTATTTATTTATTTATTTTAGAAAGAAGGTGCATGTGAGGGAGGTGCAGAGGAAGAAGGAGAGAAACTCAAGCCGACTCTATGCCCAGCATGGAGCACGACCCAGGGCTCCATCACATAACTCTGAGATCGTGACCTGAGCCGAAACCAAAAGTTGAACGCTTAATGGACTGAACCACCCAGATACTTCAAGACCACTTTTTTTTTTTTTTTTAATTCATCCACAATTAGATATTTGGGCTGCTTCTACCTCTTGGCTATTGTGAATAATGCTGCAGTGAACATGGGTGTGCAAATAACTCTTTGAGATCCTGCCTTTAATGTTTTCAGGTATTTACCCAGAAATGGAATTGCTGGCTCCTATGGTAATTCTATTTTTAATTTTTTGAGCCACCTCCATACTGTTTTCCAGGGTGGTTTCACCATTTTGCACTCTCACCAACAGTACACAAGGCTGAACCCTTGAGATGATTTTTTCAGAACACCACCAACACTCATTTCCTTCCCTTTTTTTTTTTTTTTTTTAAATAATGGCCATCCTAATGGGGTTGAGGTGATATCTTGTTGTGGTTTTGATTTCCATTTCTTTAATGATTAATGATGTTGAGCATCTTTTTCTTTAAAGATTTATTTATTTATTTACTTGAGAGAGTGAGTGAGTGAGCATGAGCAGGGGGAGAAGCAAAGGGAGAGGGAGAAGCATGCTCCCCGCTGAGCAGAGAGCCTGACTTGGGGGCTAGATCCCAGGACCCGGAGATCATGACCTGAGCCCAAGTCAGACCTTAACCAACTGAGCCACCCAGGCGCCCCTTGAGCGTCTTCTTATATGCTTGTTGGCCCTTTGTATATCTTCTTTGGAAAACTATCCAAGTCCCTTGCCCACTTTTAAATCCAGTTATTTGCTTTTTTGTTGTTGTTGAGTTGTAGGAGTTGTTTGTATCACCTGGATATTATCCACTTATCAGATGTATGATTTTTTTAAAGATTTTATTTATTAATTTGAGAGAGAGAGAACAGGGGGAGGGGCAGAGGAAGAGAGACAAGCAGACTCTGCACTGAGAGCCAAGCCTGACAGGCTCCATCCCAGGACCCCGAGAGCATGACCAGAGCCAAAACCCAGAGTCGGATGCTTAACCGACAGGACCACCCAGGCGCCCCCAGACTTAGGATCTGCAAATGTTTTTTGCCATTCCATTGTCTGCCTTCTCACTCCATTGATTGTTTCCTTTGAAGCATAGGAGTTTTTAAGTTTGATATGATCCCATTTGTCTATTTTTGTTTTTCTGGCCTGTATTTTTGGTGCCATACCCAACAAATCACTGCCAGATCCAATGTCACGAAGCTTTTCCCCTCTGTTTACTTCTAGGAGTCTTGGGGAGAGGGCTGCCTCCCTGGCACAGTTAGCAAGATGGGGGGAGAAATGACTAACATCAAGGATACTTGCTGTCATCAAGATTCAGAGCTCAAAAACTGCACCACCTCCCCTCCCTACCCCGACCACCACAATTTACCCTTGACATTTATGAAGCTAGTGACTAGACACTGGAACATGGGTTGCAGAGAGACACCCCCCCCCCATCTCCGTAGACACGTCACCAGTGAGAAATAACTGGGGTGGCCGCAGACAGTCTCTGCTATACGTCTGCTTGCCAGTCTTGCTTGGAAGCATCTAATTGTGGAACCATATTATTGTTCAGGGTCCTAGCAGTGAAGGAGTCTGAAAGGGTGATGTTGAGCTGTCAGCCTCTGCACTGAAGGCAGATGCCCAGTTAGGAGGTTGGAATGGATGATGAGGGTCGGGGGAGAAGAGGGAGGCAAGGTAATAAATTAGATGATGTATCAGGAAGTGCCAGGCTCCCACTTAGCAGACAGCGGAGCCTGATTATATACTGCGACCTTCAAGGCATGAAGGCACAGTGGGCTGATGAGGCAGGGTGGTATTGGCTAGGGTGGCGCCAGGACTGTGAGCACCGACTCTGCACAGTGGGACGGGGCTGGTGTGGCATGAGCTCTGTGACTTGAGCAGGTCACTAAGTCTTCCCAGATCTCCTTTTTTCCCTCTGTCTCTGGGAGAGTTTAAGTCCTCCTCCTCTGCCAACCTGCTCTGGGAGGTGAGTGTGGCCCTGGGCCTCTTACTCCTCTTTCCGCCTACAATATCTCTCAAGAACAAATGGGATGCCGGCTCGAATCTACAGGGCCCCTTGAGTGTGAAGACCGCACAAGGTCCTCTGCTATCAGGCATCATCAGGAACCCGCAGCACATGGGGCTCCTGCAGCCCTCCCCTCTGAGCAGGAGAAAACTCTGTAGTCACAGCTGAGACCGTCTGGATGGATATTATGGAGTTCAGTAATTCCAAGGCTTCTTTTTTGGCCCGAGAACCTCCCCCTTTTGTTACCACAAACAAAATATTTTGTAGAACCTAACCTATAAAACAGATTTAAAAAATTGGAACCGTTCTGATTAAAGTGGCAGAGGGGATCCCTGTGGGCCTATGGAAATGGATCATTCCAATGCCAAAAGGCCTAATTCTGTCCCCAACTCCCAGCTATTGGCTTGCATGACGGTGGATAAAGCATTTAACTCTCTCTGGCCCTCAGTTCGTTCATCTGTCAAATGGGGATACTTTCCCGGCTCAACCTGTTGTGTCCTGTCTATGAGTTCATAGATAGGAAAGTGTTTTGAGCTGAATACACAAAAGTAAGGTTGTGGTGGTTTTGTTTATAACTGGCTTTGTTTTGTAGATCTTTTGCAGTGGTTTAGTAGCGACATAAGAAGTTGGACTTCCAGGCTTTCAGAACAAGTATTTCTTGTAATTCTAGTCCAACATAAAAATCTGAAATGGTGGGGATGCCTGGGTGGCTCAGTGGTTGAGCACCTGCCTTCAGCTCAGGTCATGATCCCCGGGTCCTGGGATAGAGTCCCATATAGGGCTCCCCACAGGGAACCTGCTTCTTCCTCTGCCTATGTCTCTGCCTCTCTCTGTGTGTCTCTCATGAATAAATGAATAAAATCCTTTTTTTTAAAAAAAAATCTGTAATGGTCTATCTGTGTTACTTCCTCCTTTCTTACAACAGAAGTCCCTTCCCTCTTCCTCTGCCCCCATCTCTCCATGTTCCCAGAGTCCCAGGGTCGACCTACAGCATTGAGACCTCTAAGTCTGCAACTCCCTCTTCACCCCGCCCCCTCTTCCCTGGACCAGCCCATCCCCCCCCTCCGGCAGAATCCCCATTCCAGAAACAGCACTCCCAAAGAAGTCATACACATGCCAGTCCTGGGCCACTGATCCTCAAACCTTACGTAACCTAATGCAGCTTCTCCTTCTACCCTGATGTCTTTCAGAGCTGGGATTCTTTCTTTTCCAGTGTAACACAGACACTCAGCAGGCCCTGGCTTGTTGTCCCTGCTTGTAGAAGCTACCGGGGGACCCCAGGACCTTGCCTGGAGCCAGCCCCTCATGGAGAGACTCTATTTGAATAACTATATAATGACAAATTTGTAGGGCAACCTTTAAAATGGCTCAAACCCTACCCACAGTGGGATCCCAGAGCTGGTTGGTTTTGATGACTTTCATGTAGAGAGAGCACTGAGAACAGAGAAAAAAGAAGAAGAGGGTCTGAAGATCCTGATAAAAGGGTTGGAGAGAGAGGGGCAGAGCTCCACAGCCACCTTCTCCCTTCCTGCACCTGAGATATTTTCCATCTTGTATCTTAGTTTGTTCATTTGCAAAAAGGGACATAGGGAACTACCATACTTGTTCAAATTTCAGGAGATAGACAGCATCGTTAGCTGTCCTCAACCTCAGCACCCGTGACATGTGGGACCAGATAATTCTCTGCTATGGGAGAGCAGTTGTGTGCACTATGGGATGTTGAGGGGCGTCCCTGGCCTGTACCCACTAGATGCTAGTAGCATTCTTACCCTGAGTTGTGACAGCCAAAAGTGTCTCCAGATAGTGTCCAATGTCCCCTTGGGAGCAAAAATGCTCCCAGTTGAGAACCACTAGTAGATTGGAATATACCAGATAAACAAATTCTTCACTATTATGGCATGTGTGTGATGAACACACATTTATAAATCCATTTGCTGAAAGGACATAAAGCTGAGAACAGACTTGGAACTGAAAATCTCAAAGCTGTCAAGCAAAATCCCTCTCTCCTCGCCTCACCTCCCTCCCTCTCCCCCATCCCAGCCCCACCCCCTACCAGTAAAGACCAGGTGTTCTTGGTGAAAGTCCTACTTTAATCATCCTGGCTGACCCGGAGCACTCTTCTTCACTGGCCTGGATAATTCTCGCAGTGTAGGCCTCACCCTTGTGAAGTTGGATGCATTAATACCAGCAAAATATTTCTTAATCTCCTAAGCCTCAGCTCTGAATCCTTAAAAAGGAAAGAAAGAAACAGCACAAATCTCTTAATTAGGACGCCCAATCACTTCGATAAATATTTACCCGGTTCCAGCACAAGGATGGAAACCCTGTGCCATTAGTCAATAGAGGTCAGCAAAGTGCACTCTGGGAGCAGCGGGATGCAGTCCAGCCTGGCTTTGGATGGAGGCTTGGTGGATGCCTCTCTTAGCGACAGGTGAACAAACACATTCCATAACCACTCTGCACACCTGTCTCCAACAAAGTCCCCAGTGGACATGGGGGGCTCATTATAAATCATTGCTTGGCTTCCTCAGCTCTCTGGAGAAAGGTGGTGGCCTCCTCTGCCAGTTGCGCCACCAAGCCAACCAAACCACGCCCTGCATTCTCTAGAGTGTCCTGGCTGAGCACCTTTGCCCCTATCTGGAACTCTCCCTCTCTTCTCCACTTGGCCATGCTAGGGGCCATGCCCTACAGGCAGCTTCCCTGATTGTCAACTCCATCCTTCTACCCAGGACTGCTTCCCTACGGAGACTCTATTTAGCTCTAAGAGCCTATATGCAGCCTGGAAGTAGGAGCTGTCTGGCCTTGCATTTGTCCCAAAGGCAAGGACTTCCCGTAGATTTTGGTACCGCCAAGAGGTCTTGCATAGAGTAGGCTTTCTGTAAATTCTCGCCAGGTAAGCAATCAGATGCCACTATTCCCATTTTACAGATGTGGAGACCAAGACCCTGAGAGTTTCAGGGTCTTGCCCAGGATTATGCAGATCCTTAGGACTCCTTATACATAGGCTGGAGCCCTCAGAGACAGATGTCATTGGAGGCTGAGATGGAAGTGGGGATGAGGGCAGAAGTCTTCGGGAAGCAAGCTCTTAGCTCCCTTCCTTAGGGAGCAAAACAACTTGTCAGGTGGCAAAACACAGACAGGATCCAAGAAGGAGAAAGCACCCCCATGCAGGCCGACGGGGAGGGGAAGGTTCTGTTAGAACTCTTTGCTCACCCTGGCCCCCTCTACCCACTGGAACTTCTGTCCATCCTTCTGGACTGATGTTGAGCTCCACCCTTCCTGCAAATCCTCTGAGAACCCCCCCCCCCCCCAACTCCTGTTCTCCCACAGAACCAGGCTGCACGCTGTATGCATACAGTTCATTGCTATGGCTTGTCTTCTCAGAAATGCTACCAACTCCACTGCTGTTGCAGTCAGATTTCTCTGCCGGCACTCCCCCTTCCCCAGGCATATCCCCCCAGGGCTTAGCTTTGAGTTGCCCCCCTGTCCTTCCCCCACATACACACACCTCCGGGGACCTTGGGCAACAGAGATATCTAAAGTCACCTGAAGGCCAGGATGAAGAATGAGAATGCCAGAGAGGGAGGGGACCACCCGATGATGTCAGGAGGGCACTGGGGGAGCTCAGGGGAAGGGAACTGTTCCTTCCCACTTGGCATGGTTACTGCCTGGTTTACTCCCCCCAAGAGCCTTGACATCGGACCTTCCTGTCTCTGCAGGCACCCAGAAAATGCACAAGGCCTTGAATCACTCAATGGTTCTACATCATCATCATGGCCACCATAGCTAACTGTTATTGATCACTTAATGTGCCAGGTTCTGTACTAAGTACATGGCGTGCATTATCTCCATCGATCCTCAAAAACAATCCTGCGGTAGACAGGATCGTAATCTCCACTTTACAGATGAGGAAATGGAGGCTTAGCAAGATTAAATAAATCCCCAAGGTCACATAACTTGGACCAGCCAGAGAACTGGACGAGGGGTTGGGAGACCCTGGGAAGTCCCCCCTGCCTCTCAGAGCTCAGTCCCCTTCCCTGAAATGAAGTGGCTCCCAGATGTGCCCTCTGGGAGACTTCCTGGGGGCCCTCCGAGTCTCTTGTGGTGCATCCTAAGGCCTGATCTTGCATTCCCAGGAAAGCCAAGTTCCTGGAGCCAGAGGGGTGTGGTGGTGAAGACTCTGGAGCTGAATTGCCTAGGTTCAAGTCTGGCAGCCGCTGAAGTGACCTTGGGCAAGTCACTGTACCACAATGTGTCAACTGCCCCCCCTGTACAATAACAGTAACCCTGATAGCACCCACTTCATTCACTGTGAAAGGATTAAGTGTGTTAATATTTGTCAAGTGCTTAGAACAGTGTCTGGCACAGCATAAGCACTATGTA